>NC_085930.1:86416363-86719393 GCF_028885625.2 Pongo pygmaeus
GCATCAACCTAAAGTCAAAAATCTTATGTTCATATCTTACTATTTTAAGGAAAAATATACATAACTATTGAATGTTTTTAAATAAGGAAGAACCAAAAACAGTTACTTTACCCTCACTCTGAAACATGTGATCTTGCAACGACTTCCATTTTCAAAAGTGACATGGTATTTTCACTTTAAATGCTTTTTAGAAGGAAAACTATATCTACCTGAAAGTGATAACAATTGAATCATTTCAATTTTTTAGACCCGAAGAGCTGGCTGGTTTCATCCTTGGGAGTTTCTGGTCAACTGATCTAGCATTCGTGCTCTTGTATCCTGACAAAGTTTCTTTTATTTATTCTCTATGTTTAGCTACATTTAAGAAAAGAGACACGAAGAGAAATAGAGCATCAGGTAGGGATAGTAAAACATTTCCAGCAAGATGATTCTCATCAGTGCTTTCATATCAAGTAGCTCTCATCACGACTGGGAGAGTTTCAAATGGTGGTGAATTAATCACCCCAAAATAGATGCCATTAGCACAAAACAGGAAAAGGACTTCTAGAATGCTGGAATAAGGACCTCAGGAAATCAACTCCTCCACAAAAGCAATGAGAACACTGGCAAAAATCATGAAAATCGACGTTTCAGAACTCTGGGTATTAATCAAAGGCTTACAACAGTTCTTTGGCTATGTATGTATTTATTCAAGAAAATGGCTGAATCTCAGTAAGAACTACAAACTTCATGACTTTCTCTCCTCTTATTCCCATCCCCATCTCCCCAGTGCTGCCATAGCCTTGAAAAATAACAGCCTCCCACCCACAGCAGGTATGAAAACCAGCAGCCTAGCAGCCTTTGGAGGAGGTAGAAGAGGTTCAGAGCCCCCCACAAAGCATCATCCCCAGAGAATTGTCACTATCTGGCTTGTTTGAAAGCTCCCTGGAGATGCTCTATTATTAGGGCTTGTCTTTATTTGACTTGATTCAGAGTTCACTATGTGGGAACAGCCCCATCACCAAGGCATTGATTATGAAAAGAAAAAATTAGCAGCAATTGTTTAACATCATAGTTGTCTGAGGTGGTGATATCAGCTGAGGCTAACGAGCCTGAGAAAAATACTTAAAGGGGAAAACTTGGGAATTAGGTATCCATAGGGGGCTTTGAAAATCTCAAACATTTTCCTGGGAATCTAGATGCACATGAGCCTATGCAGGGCTGTGTGTGTGTTCGGGAAAGACCCAAGTATCAGGGGAAATTCAGCCAGATATCGGGCAAAATTCACCCCTGATATTTCATGTAGGTTCTTTTCTATTTTCCCTAAGTGTCAGCCAGTCTGAGAAATAAAGGGACAGAGTACAAAAGAGAGAAATTTTAAAGCTGGGTGTCCGGTGGAGACATCACATGTCGGCAGGTTCCATGATGCCCCCTGAGCCATAAAACCAGCAAGTTTTTATTAGTGAGTTTCAAAAGGGGAGTGAGTGTACAAATAGGGTGTGGATCACAGAGATCACGTGCTTCACAAGGTAATAGAATATCACAAGGCAAATGGAGGCAGGGCCAGATCACAGGACCACAGGACCGGGTGAAATTAAAATTGCTAATGAAGTTTTGGGCACGCATTGTCATTGATAACATCTTATCAGGAGGCAGGGTTTGAGAGCAGACAACCGGTCTGACCAAAATTTATTAGGCGGGAATTTCCTCGTCCTAATAAGCCTGGGAGTGCTACAGGAGATTGGGGCTTATTTCATCCCTACAGCTTCGACCATAAAAGGTGGCCACCCCCCAAAGCGGCCATTTTAGAGGCCTACCCTCAGGGACGCATTCTCTTTCTCAGGGATGTTCCTTGCTGAGGAAAAGAATTCAGCAATATTTCTCCCATTTGCTTTGGAAGAAGAGAAATATGGCTCTGTTCCACCTGGCTCACCAGCAGTCAGAGTTTAAGGTTATCTCTCTTGTTCCCTGAACATTGCTGTTATCCTGTTCTTTTTTCAAGGTGCACAGATTTCATATTGTTCAAACACACATGCTCTACAAACAATTTGTGCAGTTAACGCAATCATCACAGGGTCCTGAGGCAGCATCCTCCTCAGCTTAGGAAGATGATGGGATTAAGAGATTAAAGTAAAGACAGGCATAGGAAATCACAAAGATATTGATTGGGGAAGTGATAAGTATCCACAAAATCTTCACAATTTATGTTCAGAGATTGCAGTAAAGACAGGCGTAAGAAATTATAAAAATATTAATTTGGGGAACTAATAAATGTCCATGAAATCTTCACAATTTATGTTCTTCTGCCATGGTTTCAGCCAGTCCCACCGTTCAGGGTTCCTGACTTCCCGCAACACCCAAGAAAGCCCTTTTCTGTCACCTGGTGTTGACCATGGGCTCTATGTAAGCAAGAAGTGAAGACTAAGGTAGAGTTTCAAGCTGTCAGCCTGAGGATTGAAGGCATGCTGTGATACACACAAAGAACCCAATGGCAGAAGCCAAAAGACTTACCGTTTCAAAGCACTTAAGGAAATCTCTATTTAATCATTAGCTAATCACTAAACCACAAAAACACAATCTTCAGTGACTTCACATGACTAAAAATACAGAATTTGCATAATTTGACCAGGAAAGTCACAAAACAAGTAAATGGCAACAACAATGACAGTAAACAGCAACAAACCCTAAAAGTGGAGAAAGAATCTCATTGATAGAAATGGGACATTACATTTTTAACAGGCTTTTTTGTTGTTGTTGTTAAAAGACAGACATGATATATCAGGTAAAAGGAACTGAGATGAAGAGGCTTTTTGTGTGTAGCTTTATGTTAATCTAACTGAGTTAGGATGTATTTACTGTTTGCAGCAGCTGTAGGTATCAGAGGCTAAAATTTTCTCTGGTTATTTTGGGTTTTCAGTCTGGCACATAAGGAGCTTGAAACTCATCACTTCAACCTAACAACTAATAAAAAGCTGCACAAACTGAAAATCAACAACTCTTCTTAGATCCAGCAGAGAATTGAGATCACAGGGCAAACCACTGCCTACAAAATGGGAAAGACAGACCTGTGGTGCTGTAGTTTGGATGCTTGTTCCCCAAAATCTCATGTCAAAATTTGATCCCAAAGTTGAAGGTAGCCCCTAATGGGTGGCGTTTGGGTTAGCGGGGACAGATCCCTCATGAACGTCTTGGTGCCATCCTCATGGTAATAAGTCAGTTCTTGCTCTATTAGTTCCTGTGAGAGCTGGTTGTTATAAAGAGCCTGTAACCTCTTCTCTCTCTCTTGCCACATGATATCTGCACATGCCAGCTCCCTTTCACCTTCTGCCATGAGGAAAAGCAGCCTAAGTCTATTACCAGAAATAGAAGCTGGCCTCATGTTTCTTGTACAGCCTGCAGAACCATGATTCAAATAAACCTCTTTTTAAATTTCACCTAACCTCAGGTATTCCTTTATTTTGACACAAATGGACCAAGGTGTATACAGAGAATCACAACTTACTGGGGCAGAAACCCACAACCAGAAACTTCCACAGAAACCAGTCCCAGGGTAGGAAAACCTGAATTATTATTGTCAAATTACTGGGGGCTCAGTACGGACAAGTCTGAGAGTTAATAACTTCAGGACTTCACAGTCTTATGGAGTCCCACACTTTTGTGAGTTTTACCTTCAGGAGCTGTACCAAATTCTCACAGTGAAGATCAGCATAAGGGAGGGGGAAAGCAACCATTTTGAAATAAGCCAGAGCCTTCTGTTCTTCTAAATAAGGTCTGCCCTCAAGAAAAACTATTTTACCAGAGTCTAATTTAATGAAGTTTGCCAGAGATTAACTGGCCTTAGGAAAGGGAAATATCCAACTTTAACCATCCTGTCCCACCAAAGTGGGGAAAAAACATAGAAGAACTTGTGAAATTCACAGCCAAGGAGCACAGGCTAACTAAAAGCCTGGGACCTAATCACGAGACAACAAAACACTTCTCTCTCTCCATGCCTTACCACCCACATTACTAAATACCTATTTACTGCAGTTCCTTTTATCCAGTACATTATGTTCAGTATGTTATTTCAAAATAATCACAAGACATACAAAAAGACAAAAACACAGTTTGAAGAGATAGCGCGACCATTGGATCCAGACTCAGATATGGCACAGATGTTCTGATTATCAGACCATGAATTTAAAACAACTATGATTAATATGCTTAGAGCTCTCATGGAAAAAATAGACAACATGCAAGAAAAGAAGGATAATTTAACTAGAGAGATGGAAAGAAAGAATCAGAAAGAAATGCTAGTTTGATTGTTCAGTAGTAGACTGGACACGGCTGAGGAAAGAATCTCTGAGCTTGAAGATATGTCAATAAAAATTTCTGAAAAGCAAAGAGAAAAACAGTTTAAAAATGCAGCTGAATATCCAGGAACTAGAGGACACTTATGAAATGAGTAACATACACATAATAGGAATACCAGAAGAAGAAAAGAAACAGAAAGAAACCAAGAAATAAATATTTGAAGCAATAGTGACTGAGAGTTTCCCAAATTAATGTCAGATACCACGCAGATCTAGGAAACTCAGAGAACACCAAACAGAATGAATGCAAAAAAAAAAAGAAAGAAAGAAAGAAAAAGAAACAAGAAAAAACTGTAACTAGGCATATCATATTCAAGTTGCAGAAAGTCAAAATTAAAAAAATTAAAATAATCCAGAAGAAAAAAAAAACTCCTTAAAAAGGAGCAAAGATACAAATTACATCCAATTTCTTTTTAGAAGCCATGTAAGTAAGAAGAGAGTGAAGTGAAATATTTAAATTTTTGAGAGGAAAAAAACCTACAAACCTAGAATTCTGTATCCTGCAAAATTATCCTTTAACAGTGAAAGAGAAATTACACTTTCTCAGATGAACAAAAAATGCAGGGAATTTGTTGCCAGTAGATCTGTCTTGCAAGAAATGTTAACAGAAGTTCTTCAGGGAGAAGGAAAATGATGGAAGTCAGAAACTCAGATCTACATAAAGAAAAGAAGAGCATTAGAGATGAAATAAGTGAACATGAAATGCAAACTTTTGGTTTCCTTTTTTGTTGTTTTTGAGACAGGGTCTCACTCCATTG
Source organism: Pongo pygmaeus (assembly GCF_028885625.2). NCBI lineage: Eukaryota > Metazoa > Chordata > Mammalia > Primates > Hominidae > Pongo > Pongo pygmaeus. The sequence goes on from NC_085930.1 coordinate 86,421,453, forward strand.
CCCGGGCTGGAGTTACATGATCATAGCTCACTGCAACCTTGAACTCTTGGGCTCAAGCAATCCTCCTGCCACAGCCTCCCAAGTAGCTGGGACTACAGACGCATGTCTCCACACCCAGCTAATGATTTTATTTTTAGTAAAGAGTAGGTCTCATTATATTGCTCAGACTGGTCTCAAACTTCTGGCCTCAAGCAATCCTCCTGCCTCAGCCTCCCAAAGTGCTGAGATTACAAGCATGAACCACACAGCCTGGCCTTGTTTTTCTTACTCTTAATTGATCTAACAATTAAAACTTTGGCCAAAATAATGATAGCAACAATATATTCAATTATTATAGTTTGTGTACAAGTGAAATGAATGAAAGCAATAATGCATGGGATGGGAGAAAGAAATTAGGAATCCTTTTTATTATAAAGTACTTGCACCACTCATGAAGTAGCATGGTGTTATCTGAATGTGGACTTGAATTAATCATAAATTTATATTGCAACTCTAGGGTAACTAAAAGACTTTTAAAAAATATAATTGATATGCTAACAAAAAATAGGATCAAATAAAATCATCAATTAAAACCACAAAAGGAAGAAAAAGATTGGAAGACAAAAATAGAAACAAAGATTGGAAGACAAAAATAGAAACAAAGGACAAGAGCAATGAATAGAAAATAGTAAAAAAAAAGTGATAGGTATTAATAATCATTTTAAACATTAATGGTACAAATATACCAGTTAAGACAGATAGTCAGTGTGGATCAAAACACAAGGCCCAACTATATGTTGTCTACCAGAAACTCACTTGAAATATACACATATGGATTAAAAGTAAAGTGATACAGAAAGTTATGCCATGCTAATGTTAATCAAGCTAAACTAATTTCAGACAGAGAAAATTTCAATGCAAGAAAAGTTATCAAGGAGAACGAGGGGCATTACATAGTGATAAGGATCAGTTCTCCAAAAAGACATAACTATCCATAATGTGCATGTGCCTAACAACAGAGCATGAAAATATGTGAGATAAAACTGATAGCACTGCAAGAAGAAGTAGAAGAATCCACTATTATAGTTGGGTAACTTCAACACCCCTCTTTCAGAAATGAACAGATCTTGCAGAAAGAAAATCAGTAAGGACACATGCACTCAAAAACATCATAGTTGAACTCAAAAACATCATCAATTAACTGGATATAATTGACATCTATACATTACTTCATTCAACAACAGAATGTGCATTCTTCTCAAGCTCATATGGAATATTCACCAAGGTAGACCACATTCTCTGCCATAAAACTTACCTTAACAATTTCAAAAGAATAAAAATAATAGTGTATTATTACTCTCAGACCCACTAAAATGTCTAAAATTTAAAAAGAACTATAACAAATGTTGACAAGAATGTGGAAAAATTGTCACCCTCATACATTGCTAGATGAATTATAAAATGGCACAGTCACTTTGTATGTATCTATGTATTGTAGAGAAGGCTCTAGCTATGTTGCCTAGGCAGGTATCAAACTCCTGGCCTGAAGTGATCCTTCTGAAGCACTGGGATTACAGGCAGGAGCCACCATGCCCAACATACACAGTCACTTTAAAAAAACAGTTTTGCAGCTCCCAAAAATGTTAAACATAAAATTACACTAAAACTTGTAAATTAACTATTTGGTTTATGCCCAAGATAAGTGAAAACATATGTCTACACAAAAAATGTATACATAAATATTCATGGCAGCATATGGCTATAAAAGTGGAAATAATTCAAGTGACCTCCATCTGATAAATGAATAAGCAAAATATAATATATCCAAACAAAATGTTATATATTCATGCAATAGAATCTTATTTGACAATAAAAAATAATGAAGTAATGATACATGCTACCACATGGATGAACCTTGAAAACATTATGCTAAGTGAAAAAAGCCAGTCACAAAAGGACAAATACTGTATGATTCCATTTATATAAAATGCCCAGAATAGACAAATCAGTAGAGACAGAGACTGGATTAGTGGTTACTGGGGGCTGGGGGAAGGAAAGAGGGGAATTACTGCTAATGGGTATGGGTTTTTTGGGAGTGATGAAAATGTTCTGGAATTAGATAGTGCTTGTACAACTCCATGAATATACTAAAAACTCCTGAATTACATACTTTAAATAGTATGTAATTGAGAAATAGGAATTATTTCTCAAAAAAGCTATTGTAACAGAAACACAATACACTGAGTAAGTATACGTTCTAAAAAATTATCTAATCTACATGGCTCCTATATACAGAATTACCAGGCTGTTATATTATGAAATTAAAGACTGAATCCCTCTTAGATGTTACCAGTATTCCAATGCAAGGTCTGGAAGCTATGTCCACCAAGACACCAATGCTTTGAGAAGTTGAAACAAATGGTTCATTCCAATGGACTGACCAAGCTATCAGAAATAATATTGGGCCAGGCTCAGTGGCTCACACCTATAATTCCAACACTTTGGGAGGCCAAGGTGGGAGGATTACTTGAGCCCAGGAGTTTGAGACAAGTCTTGGTAATATGGCAAAACCCCATCATGACACACATAAAAAAAACAGCTGGACTGGGATACGCACCTGTAGTCCCAGCTACTGGGGAGGCTGAAGTGAGAGGATCACTTGAGCCCAGGAAAATTTTATTTTAAAAACCCCATAGAGTCAATTTAAAGTCTGTTTGAATTACACACACACACACACACACACACACACACACACACCCTAGTAGCTTTTCAATATATCAATCAGAAAATATAATTTAAAAAGAAAAAGACAAATCTCACACACTATCCATCTATCCATCCCATTAACAATAAAAGCAACACTGTATTCCTAGGAATACAACTTACAAGGGGCATGAAGGACCTCTTCGAGGAGAACTACAAACCACTGCTCAAGGAATAAGAGAGGACACAAACAAATGGAAAAACATGGATAGGAAGAATCAATAGGAAGAATCGTGAAGATGGCCACACTGCCCAAAGTAATTTACAGAATCAATGCTATTCCCATTAAGCTACCATTGACTTTCTTCACAGAATTAGAAAAAACTACTTTAAATTTCATATGGAACCAAAAAAAAAGCCCATATAGCCAAGACAATTCTAAGCAAAAATAACAAACTTCATGCTACCTGACTTCAAACTATATTACAAGGCTACAGTTGCCAAAACAGCATAATACTGGTACCAAAACAGATATATAGAACAATGGAACAGAACAGAGGCCTCAGAAATAACACCACGCATCTACAACCATCTGATCTTTGACAAACCTGACAAAAACAAGCAATGGGGAAAGGATTCCCTATTTAATAAATGGTGTTGGGAAAACTGGCTAGCCATATGCCCAAAACTGAAACTGGATCCCTTCCTTACACCTTATACAAAAATTAACTCAAGATGGATTAAAGAGTTAAACGTAAAACCTAAAACCATAAAAATCCTAGAAGAAAGCCTAGGCAATACCATTCAGGACATAGGCATATGCAAAGTCTTCATGACTATAACACCAAAAGCAATTACAACAAAGCCAAAATTGACAAATGGGATCTAATTAAACTAAAGAGCTTCTGCTCAGCAAAAGAAACTACCATCAGAGTGAACAGGAAACCTACAGGATGGGAGAAAATTTTTGCAATCTATCCATCTGACAAAAGTCTAATATCCAGAATCTACAAGGAACTTAAACAAATTACAAGAAAAAAAAAACAACTCCATCAAAAATTGGGTGAAGGATTTGAACAGATACTTCTCAAAATAAGACATCTATGTGGCCAACAAACATGAAAAAAAAAGCTCATCATCACTGGTCATTAGAGAAATGCAAATCAAAACCACAATGAGATAGCATCTCATGCCAGTTAAAATGATGATTATTAACAAGTCAGGAAACAAAAGATGCTGGCAAGGCTGTAGAGAAATAGAAATGTTTTTACACCGTTGTCGGGAGTACAAATTAGTTCAACCATTGTGGAAGACAGTGTGGCAATTCCTCAAAAATCTAGAACCAGAAATACCATTTGACCCAGCAATCCCATTACTGGGTATATACCCAAAGGATTATAAATCATTCTGCTATAAAGACACATGCACACGTATGTTTATTGCAGCACTATTTACAATAGCAAAGTCTTAGAACCAACCCAGATGCCCATCAATGATAGACTAGATAAAGAAAATATGGCACATATACGCCATGGAATACTATGCAGCCATAAAAACAATGAGTTCATGTCCTTTGCAGGGATATGGATGAAGCTGGAAACCATCGTCCTCAGCAAACTAACACAGGAACAGAAAACCAAACACCTCCTGTCCTTACTCATAAGTGGGAGTTGAGCAATGAGAACACATGGACACGGTGGGGGACCATCACACCCCTGGGCCTGTTGGGGAGTGGGGGGGCAAGGGGAGGGAGAGCAGTAGGACAAATACCTAATGCATGTGGAGCTTAAAACCTAGATGATGGGTTGATGGCTACAGGAAACCACCATGACACATGTATACCTACGTAACAAACCTGCCTGTTCTGCACATGTATCCTAGAACTTAAAGTAAAATTCAAAAAAAAATAAGGTTAAGAAAATAATAATTAAAAAAATTATCACAACTCTGATTAAGGACCTGTTAAGACTGCATCTGTGTTTTTCTTATTGGCTCTACTGATAAGATAAGTTAACATACTGTTATCATAGGATTAATTATTTTAATATATTGGCTAATTCTATTGCTAATTTTTTTTTTTTTTTAGTGCACCCTATACCTATAAGTGAGAAAAAGCTATAGAAACATTTTAATGCCATCTTTGACACATGTAGATTTCAAGGTTTGATAGCTTTGGAAAATGACCTGGCTAGCTTTCCATATTTTTCTGTGGTGGAGAATCATATATATATGTATATATATGTGTGCATATATATGTGTATATATATATGTGTGTGTATATATATGTGTATATATATGTGTGTATATATATATATGTATTTTGCCTTAAATAATTCACTCATAATACTATTCGTTGCAAGAGCCTTTGATACCACCCTTAATTTTTCCCTTGTTTGCCTTTTATTTGGGTTTCCTATTTCTTCTTAAGTTTTATATGTATATTTTTAAGAAGACTTATTTCTTTTTTTGTTTTCAAATGTGTTCACATACCAGTGTGCATATTAGTCTCTTTTCATTTTTACTTCGCTGTTTCTTTCTGTAGGTATGCCTTTTTTATTTCTAGTATCACTTATTAGGTTTTATTGTTTATTCTCTTTAATGTTCTAGAAATTTTTCTATTTTCTTTGTTTTTCTAAAGATCCAGTTTTGAAAGTATTGATTTCTACAATTATCTTTGTTATTTCCTTCAGCTACTTGCCTCAGATTTTACAGGAATTATTCTGAATTAACTTTTGAAGTAAATGCATTAAAGACAATCAATTTTTGTCTAAAGAACATATTGGCCATATTCCATAAGTCCTGCTATGTAATGTTTAGCTTTTTTATTTTTTAAATCAGTTTTTTAATTTAAAAAAATTTTTTATCAATTGTTATTTTGGGAAATAAAATGTTTTAGGTAGTTCAAATTTTTAGTTTTGAACATCTATCATTAATTTATCTTTAAAGTGTACAGCTATTATTTTATTGCTTAGTTATGAAATGATTAAAATAAGCAGAAAAATACAGAAGATAATATAATATGTATTCTTGTCCTCATGACTCCAAATGATAGATGTTAATTTTGCCATGCTTGCTTCAGCAATTGTTTTTATGAAATAAAATATTACAGAGAAGAGTGCATCTCCTCTTTTCCTTCCCCTATTACAATCCCATCCATGTTTCTCTCCCCAAAAATGACCTCTATTCTGATGATGGCTTATATCTTTCCTGTCCATATTTGTATATTTTGCTGCATAAACTATATCTTAATATTTTTATACAAGTTGAATAATAAACATTGTGAAACTTGCTCTTCACTGAACATCATATTTTGATATGTATGGAGTACATTTATTCGTTTTCGCTACCATATAGGATTCTGTCATTTATGTGGCCATTCATCTAGTTGTTTCCATTGCTGTAATGAATACCTTTATAATGTCTCCTTATGCATATGTGCAAAAGTTAAGGTATATACCTGAATGTGGATAGGTTTATTTTCTTTACTAAGTGTTACCAAATTGCTTTCCCAAATGGTTTTACCAATTTATACTTCTGCCAGAAGTTTATGAAAATTCCCTCTTTCTCTACAAGCTAAAACCTGGTATTAATAGACTTGTAAATTTTGAAGTATAAAATGTTGTCATTGTTGTTTTAGTTTGAATTCCCTACATTCCTAGTGAAGTTGGACATCTTTTAATATGTTTATTTGAGTTTTCTCATCTATGAATTACCTATTCATATTATTTGCCCTTTTTTAATTGAGTTGTCTTCTTATTGACTTGTAGGAGTTTACAGGTTCTAGATAGGAATGCTTTTTCTTGTAAGTCTTGAAATATCTTTTTCCCTTTTGTCATCATTTTTTAACTTAGTTTATAGTGTCTTTTTTTACATACAGGTTTTTAATTTTCATGTGTCAGATTTGCCAATCATTTCTCTTATGATCTGTTCATTTTTGCTCCATTGCTATCTAAGTCCATGTTTGTATTGCTATAAAGGAATAACTAAGACTGGGTAATTTGTTAAGAAAAGAGGCTTACTTGGCTCACAGTTTCACAGCCTGTACAAGAAACATGGCATCAGCATCTGCTTCTGGTGAGGGCTTCAGGCTGCTTCCGCTCATGGTGGAAGGTGAAGGGGAGTTGGCATGTGCAGAGACACATGGAAAGAGAGGAAGCAATGGGGTGGGAGGGATGTCCCAGGCTCTTTTTTATTTTAATTTTTATTTTATTTTTTCACCAGGCTCTTTTTTGTTTTTATGGGAACTAATAGAACAAGAATTCATGCCTTATCTCAAGGATAACACCAAGCCATTCATGAGAGATCCACTCCCATGACTCAAACACCTTATTAGGAATCACATTTTAATATGAGATTTGGAGGGGTCAAACAACCAAACCACAGCAAATGACACAAAAATATTCCCCTAACTTCTTTTTAAAAATTGCTTAGAAGCTTTACTTTTCACATGTAAGTCTTTCATCCACCTGAATCATTTTTTGTATATTGTGTGAAGCAAAATGAGGGAGAAAGAATGGATAAAATCATTAGTCCTCTATACTTCCTGTCAAAGATGAGACAGCCTATGTGCCTTACCTTTGAATAGAATGTCTGATTAACCATGCTAATTCATTCCTTCAAATTTTGTGACAATTTCACCTGCTCCACTTATTTCAGGGCTTTCTAATGTAAATAAAGAAGATTTTGTTTTTCTGGAAGTTGCAATATATGGCAAAGCACTTCTTTTTTCCTATGTGATAAGTAGGATGGGAAATAGTAAATGGAAGAAAAAAATCAACTCTATCAAGGCTGTTGCTTTGCTGCAGTCAATGGGGAGCTATATTGGAACTGAATAACTGATCAGCAAAGAAAGAATGGGAAAAAGATAAATGTGTTGTCACTTGAGTCAGATAATCATAGTTTGACTACTATTTAACTTCAGTTTAATGTGGCTTAATTTTTTTTAAGCAATGTGAGTTTCCAGAATGAAAGTCACACTCAAGTATATATGCATAAGTACACTCCAAAAACAAGAATAAATAATTATTTCAATTTTCCCACTTGCATAAATGGGCATTCTTCTTATCCTTTATTAGGATAGCACTAAGTAATAATTGCTATTTAGCAGAGCTTTGTATTTGTACATTGGTGAAAAATGCGGTTTCTACAATACCAGGAACATGCTAACACAGCTTTTTCCCATATCTGGTTATGTGGATGGATTTACTTAATAAGTATTTCATAAGTGTTTTCTATCCAGCTAAAATATATCTGTATATCTGAACAAGAAGGCAGAACTTGCCTGACTAAATCTGGCTGTCCAGCAAACCCTTTAGTTGTACGCAACTCTAATGCAGCAGTGTATCACCCTCGCACCAAAGCTAATGAGTCCTCTGAACTCTCCTCTTTATGAAGTATTTTTGCCTTCTCATGTCACTACCCCCCATGCCAGATAGTGCTACACCACTTCAGGAGCCTGGCTTGGTCACTAGAATAAAAACACACACACAAAAAATGCAAATACAACAACGTACCTATTGTCAACTATAATTGTACACTTAAAAATTTGTGCTAAGAGGGTAGATCTCATGTGAAGTATTTTTATCAGAATTAAATAATTTTTTAAAGGATTTATGCCCATTAGTTCTTTCACAGATTAGCATAAGGACAAAACAGGGAGAAGGTGGGAGAGTGCAAATACAGCTCTCACAACAAGCCTATAATTAGGGGAAGTGAGAGTTGTGATATTATCTTTCACAGATTGCTTGAAAAATTATCATAATGAGGGAAATCTAAGTAAAGGTCAAGACTGAGGAAGGCTAAAATCATTTACATGAATGCTTTAGAAGAAGCTGACTTATTTTACATTGCCTACTTTTGGAAAGGAGTTGCTAAATAGAGTTTATTACTCTTCTAAAGTACAGTAACAGGAAGTAGAACAAACTGAGATAGGAAGACAATTTTTTAAACGGATTTCATCTCATGAAATTGACACAGGAAGTGAAAGTTGTAATCAGGCTATAATTATAGACCCTGGTAATTTGCCTTTTAAGTGAATTCAGTAATGTAAAGGATACATGTGTTAATGTTTTTTACGCTTCTGACAGATTACCAGTCTCCTAAGTTAAGGTGCTATATCTTTTTCAGTAATTATTACTATTTGTGACATCTTAAATAAAATACCTTTAGTTGATACAGACCAATGGTAAAATTAACTAAAGACCAAACCAGAAAAATACACTGTGAGACAGCTTTAGAAAATGCCCTATTATTTACTTATAGAAGGTTTAACTTTACATTTTTTTTAGAAAAGAAATTCAGCCTTTTGTGATAACAATATAAAGACATAATGTCATAGCATAGCATTCTGAAGAAATGAATTTAACACAATTATAATATTATACAAGCTTGGGATTCATATTGATTTATTAGAAGTATATGAAACCTACCTCTGAAGAGCTCCAACATGCCCTAATTGAACTCCAAGCATTACTTTGATAACTCTCTCTTGGGAAAATTAGATGAAAGCTTGCCCTAGGAGTGATTAAGAGATTTATGGGATTTATACACCAACATGAAAGCTCAGGATTTTAGGCTTGTGGTAATTGTTTCCAACCCTAAGTCCCAAAACTCTGACTCTACTATTGAGATATCTTAAAAGCTATTTCAAAATGTGCTTCATGAGTCACACAATTGTTTAATTCAAACATTACTTCATACTTTTTTAGATGTGATTTATACTGTAACACGCAAACACACAAACCAACTTGTTCAAAAGTGCTAAATACCAAATGTTAACACATTGGAGAACATTAACGCCTGATCTTTCGTTGTCAGGTGAAATCATTTAGGCACAAATTTCAAAATAGTATTTGCTTGGACATCTCTTTCCATGTAATTGAACCTCTTATAAATGCAATATTAATTTTTTGAAATACATGTAGCTTTTCATACATGGTTTTTTATTAATTATTCATGAGTGTGATATCTGTCACATTTGATTATACATTTTACATCAGCTTCTGTGTCTTGACAGTAATTTTTACAACATAAGTAACATTTATAAGGCTGTTCAGGTTGTAGTTATATCATCCTTAGTAATGAAAAAAAATTTTGGACTGAATATGAAAAGCAAAATCCATTTTACTATTTGAAATTTTAAGTGACTATATTTTATAGACAAACATTGAAGTATACAAGATTTTTTTAAAACACCACTGACCATCACATGATAAGATACAGTTTAAAAGCATTTTCTACAAAGAGAATTGATTATATCTTTTTATCAACTTCTCCGAAATTTGAACACTTAATTATGTAAACAGTAGTTAGAAATATTAATGAATAAATGTAGGAAAACAATTTACCATTCTTTGTGGTGTTTCAAAATCAGTTTAATAATCCAGTACCCAAAGAATGCAAAATGAGTAGGTTAGAAAGCTATTTGCTCCTATTTAGTGAATTAAGATTTTTCTCCCTATTGTGCAAACAAAATAACATACAAAAATCAGTTGAGTCTTGAAGCTGACAAAGGACTACAACTGTCATAACTACTATTATAATGATAGCTTCTGTTTTCAAATTATCGGCTTGTCAACAGTCTATTTTTAAGTAAAATCTGTAATAAATGTGAATTTACAGGTTAAAACTAATACATTTCTAGTTTTTGGTTTGTTTTATGTATGTAAGATTCTATAGAAGATAAATTTGCAAACTGAGCTCCAATGTCATTTAAAACTTTTGAAAATTACTTTATTAAAATAATGCAAAGATAAAAATTACTAGCTTTTGACCAAGCACAGTGGTTCACGCATGTAATCCCAGCACTTTGGGAGGCCGAGACAGGCGGATCACCTGAGGTCAGGAGTTTGAGACCAGCCTAGCCCACATGGTGTAACCCCATCTCTACTAAAAATACAAGAATTAGTCAGGCATGGTGGTGCACACCTGTAACCCCGGCTACTCAAGAGGTTAAGGCAGGAAAATCATCTGAACCCAGGAGGTGGAGGTTGCAGTGAGCTGAGATTGTGCCACTGCACTCCAGCCTGGGTGACAGAGGGAGACTCCATCTCAAAAAAAAAAAAAAAAAAAAAAACCACTAGCTTTCAAGTTGCAAAAGTAAAATATTAAACATATTTCAACAATCATCTCTAAGTTTTGTTTGCCTTTGTTGTTTTTGAGACTCTGAAGACCTAAAATCTAATTCTTGTTTTGAAAGCTGCATCTGCCTAAAGAGCCAATTTTAGTGCTGTCCTCTGAGCAACAGATACAAAATGGTATATATCTGTTGCTTGCAAACATGCAAATCTGCAAAATAATCTTGGCAAAATACCAAGGTTATTTTTTAGATTTGCATGTTTATGCTAACACTTCAGTGGCCTTTAAGTTTCTCCCGATACTCTGCCCACTATTTGAATTCTTTATTTGGGGGCAGATGCTGTCATCCTATTCAGAAGGATGTCTAAGTTATAGCTTCAAGGTCTGAATAGCTAGTCTTCCCAAAGGCATGATTAAGTCAGTCACCAAATTTAACAAAATTTTCTATGCAGGCTTCCTCCAAAGTAGAATTCTCTATTAAACAAAAAAATCTAGAAATATAAAGAAATACTCTCTTTAAACAAGATGCTCAATTTTAGAGAAAAACCTAGGGTAAATACTGGGTAAAATCGGGTATTATTCTAACTCATCTTCAGCTCTTAATATGCCTTGTTAATTTTAACCTTAGGTTTCTTTTCAAAGCTTGAGTGATTCTCTTTCCATCTGATTCTTTTTTAAGGTTTTCTAGGATTTCTTTAAATAATTAAAATCTTATCCACCATGGTCGGTTGTCAAAACCACTGTTGCCTTTGTTCTTCTTAGGCCATTTATATAGTAATCTCATCTCAATTTCAGTCAGCCTCTTTGTGCTTAAAAATTATAAAGAAAAAAAAAGCTTATGTAGTTTCTCAAGTGACTGGCCTTCCTTATTTCTCTGATTCTTTATATGCCTCTCACCCAATAGAAAAGAAGAGATTAAAACATCAACATGCATCACAGTAATTCTAGCTTGTGGGAGGTGCTTCTGAGACTCCTCATTTAATTGGAATGGAGTCTCATTTAGTCCAAGCTTGCCTGCTCCCTTCCGTCTTCTGCCCTCTGCATGCAGGTAATTGATCTTCAGCCACAACTTGCCCTATTTGAAAGGATCTGGGCCTCTTTGCCTAGAATTTAACTTTTCAAAAAATATAAACCTAAAAATATAAAATGGTTTTAATGAAAGTGTCTCCAAAACATCTCATTAATTAAAAATACCACTCATGTATGTAGAACCTGCAAATGCCAGTTTTCTCCCTCTCAGTCTGACTTCCTGCCTATTTCTCTCTTTTGACCCTTTCACAATGTCAGCGCTCATAGGGGTCTAGAGAGGTAAGTGGTCAGGGTATATCACTGAGGCCAGGGCAAGCGAGAAAGAAATTTAGAGTAGGAATCCTGTCCAATCCCTTATTTGCTAACTCTGTATCCTAGTCCTGGATTGACTCGCCCAATTCCTGGCCCCCAGTAGCCTGGCTCACCAGATCCCTGGAGTTTAATAGCCTGGTACATGGATTCAGAAAGTTACAAGGTTTTAACTGACTATTCTGAAGTGGCTATGAGAGCCAGAGGGCCCAAAACCCAAAAGGACTTCACCTTTGTCAAACTGAGTATTACATAGACCCTTTTGTATTTTGGTACCATGTGGGACCATATTCTAGGTCAATTACTTTTAAGTCAATATCATACAATTCTGATGCCAGAAAAGAATTCTGTGCTTGGCACATAGTCCCTATGATGACTTAATAAACAAGAATTGATGGAATGAATTAGAGCTGCCTAGAAAAGGCAAGGTATTTGCCAGATCTTATTTTGGGGGTAAGTTTTTGAATCAGTAGTACAAAATAAAATAATATAAAAAGGGATTCAGAGAAAAATCTTACTCTCACCTGTGACCATCTGTACTCACTTTCCCAACCTCTGAACAAATAAGCACTATTACTGGTTTCTTATGTACACTTCCAAAGTTTCTGCATCTGTATACTGTCAGCCCTCTGAGCCCAAGCTAAGCCATCATATCCCCTGTGACCTGCACATATACACCCAGATGGCCTCAAGCAAGTGAAGAATCACAAAAGAAGTGAAAATGGCCTGTTCCTGCCTTAACTGATGACACTCCACCATTGTGATTTGTTTCTGCCCCACCTTAACTGAGCGATTAATCTTGTGAAATTCCTTCTCCTGGCTCAGAAGCTCCCCCACTGAGCACCTTGTGACCCCCACCCTTGCCAACAAAAGAAAAACCACCTTTGACTGTAATTTTCCACTACTGACCCAAATCCTATAAAAAGGCCCCACCCCATCTCCCTTTGCTGACTCTCTTTTCGGGCTCAGCCTGCCTGCACCCAGGTGATTAAAAAGCTTTATTGCTCACACAAAGCCTGTTTGGTGGTCTCTTCACACGGACGTGCGTGACATTTGGTGCCATGACTCGGATCAGGAGACCTCCCTTGGGAGATCAATCCCCTGTCCTCCTGGTCTTTGCTGCATGAGGAAGATCCACCTACGACCTCTGGTTCTCAGACTAACCAGCCCAAGGAACATCTCACCAATTTTAAATCAGGTAAGCGGGCTCTTCTTACTCTCTTCTCCAACCTCTCTCACTATCCCTCAATCTCTTTCTCCTTTCAATCTTGGTGCCATCCTTCAATCTCTCCCTTCTCTTAATTTCAGTTCTTTTCCTTTTCTGGTAGAGACAGAGGAGACGCGTTTTATCCGTGAACCCAAAACTCTGGCGCCGGTCACAGACTCTGGAAGACAGTCTTCCCTTGGTCATTAATCACTGCAGGGATGCATGCTTGATTATTCACCCATGTTTCAGAGGTGTCTGATCACCGCAGGGACACCTCCCTTGACCCTTCACCCTTAGGGGCAAGCACCACTTTCATTGGGGGCAAGCACCCCCCACCCCTTCTCTCCATGTCTCTACCCTCTCTTTTCTCTGGGCTTGCCTCCTTCACTATAGGCAATCTTCCACCCTCCATTTCTCTTTCTTCTCCCTTAGCCTGTGTTCTCAAGAACTTAAAACCTCTTCAACTCACACCTAACCTAAAACCTAAATGCCTTATTTTCTTCTGCAATGCCACTTAACCCCAATACAAACTCGACAATGGTTCCAAATAGCCAGAAAATGGCACTTTCGATTTTTCCATCCTACAAGATCTAGATAATTCTTGTCGTAAAATGGGCAAATGGTCTGAGGTGCCTGACGTCCAGACATTCTTTTACACATCAGTCCCTCCCTAGTCTCTGTTCCCAATGCAAATGGTCCCAAAACCTCCTTCTTTCCCTCCCACCTGTCCCCTCAGTCCCAACCCCAAGTGTCGCTGAGTCTTTTCAATCTTCCTTTTCTACCGACCCATCTGACCTCTCCCCTCCTCCCCAGACTGCTCCTCCTCAGGTCGCTCCCTGCCAGGCTGAATCAGGCTCCAGTTCTTCCTCTGCCTCCGCTCCCCCACCCTATAATCCTTTTATCACCTCCACTCCTCACACCTGGTCCGGCTTACAGTTTCATTCTGCGACTAGCCCTTCCCAACCTGCCCAATAATTTCCTCTTAAAGAGATGGCTGGAGTTAAAGGCATAGTCAAGGTTAATGCTTCTTTATCTTTATCCAACCTCTCCCAAATCAGTTAGCGTTTAGGCTCTTTTTCGTCAAATATAAAAACCCAGCCCAGTTCATGGCTCATTTGGCAGCAACCCTGAGACGCTTTACAACCCTAGACCCTGAAGGGTCAGAAGGCTGTTTTATTCTCAATATGCATTTTATTACCCAATCCACTCCCGACATTAAATAAAGCTCCAAAAATTAGATTCTGGCCTTCAAACCCCACAACAGGACTTAATTAACCTCACTTTCAAGGTGTACAATAATAGAGTAGAGGCAGCCAAGTAGCAACATATTTCTTAGTTGCAATTCCTTGCCTCCACTGTGAGAAAAACCCCAGCCACATCTCCAGCACACAAGAACTTCAAAATGCCTAAACCACAGTGGTCAAGCATTCCTTCAGGACCTCCTCCCCCAGGATCTTACTTCAGTGCTGGAAATCTGGCCACTGGGCCAAGGAATGCCCGCAGCCTGGGATTCTTCCTAAGCCGGTCCCATCTGTGCAGGACCCCACTGGAAATCAGACTGTCCAACTCACCCGGCAGCCACTCCCAGAGCCCCTGGAACTCTGGCCCAAGGCTCTCTGACTGACTCCTTCCCAGATCTTCTCGGCTTAGCGGCTGAAGGCTGATGCTGCCCAATTGCCTCGGAAGCCTCCTGGACCATCACAGACACTTTCGGTAACTCTCACAGTGGAAGGTTAAGTCCATCCCCTTCTTAATCAATACAGAGGCTACCCACTCCACATTACCTTCTTTTCAAGGGCCTGTTTCCCTTGCCTCCATAACTGTTGTGAGTATTGACAGTCAGGCTTTTAAACCTCTTAAAACTCTCCAACTCTGGTGCCAACTTGGACAACATTCTTTTAGTTATTCCCACCTGCCCAGTTCCCTTATTAGGTTGAGACATTTTAACTAAATTATCTGCTTCCCTGACTATTCCTAGGCTACAGCCACACCTCATTGCCACCCTTTTCCCCAGTTCAAAGCCTCCTTTGCATCCTCCCCTTGTATCTCCCTACCTTAATACACAGGTATGAGACACCTCTACTCCCTCCTTGGCAACCAATCATGCACCCCTTACCATCCCTTTAAAACCTAGTCACCCTTACCCCGCTCAATGCCAATATCCCATCCCACAGCACACTTTAAAAGGATTAAAGCCTATTATCACTCACCTGTTACGGCATGACCTTTTAAAGCCTATAAATTCTCCTTACAATTCCCCATTTTACCTGTCCAAAAACTGTACAAGTCTTACAAGTTAGTTCAGGATCTGCGCCTTATCAACCAAATTATTTTGCTTATCCACCCCGTAGTGCCAAACCCATATATTCTCCTATCCTCAATACCTCCCTCCACAACCAATTATTCTGTTCTGGATCTCAAACATGCTTTCTTTACTATTCCTTTGCACCCTTCATCCCAGCCTCTCTTCGATTTCACTTGGACTGACCCTGATACCCATCAGCCTCAGCAACTTACCTGGGCTGTACTGCCGCAAAGCTTCACAGATAGCCCCCATTACTTCAGTCAAGCCTAATCCATTACCTATCTCGGCATAATTCTTCACAAAAACACACGTGCTTTTCCTGCTGATCATGTCCAACTGATCTCCGAAACCCCAACCCCTTCTACAGAACAACAACTCCTTTCCTTCCTGGGCATGGTTGGATACTTTCGCCTTTAGATACCTGGTTTTGCCATCCTAACAAAACCATTATAAAAACTCACAAAAGGAAACCTAGCTGACCCCATAGATCCTAAATCCTTTCCCCACTCCTCTTTCTGTTCCTTGAAGACAGCTTTAGAGACTGCTCCCACACTAGCTCTCCCTAACTCATTCCAACCCTTTTTCATTACACACAGCTGAAGTGCAGGGCTGTGTGGTCAAAATTCTTACACAAGAGCCGGACCATGCCCTGTAGCTTTTTGTCCAAACAATTTGACCTTACTGTTTTAGGCTGGCCATCATGTCTCCATGCAGTGGCTGCCACTGCCCTAATACTTTTAGAAGCCCTCAAAATCACAAACTATGCTCAACTCACTCTCTACAGTTCTCATAACTTCCAAAATCTATTTTCTTCCTCACACCTGACGCATATACTTTCTGACCCCTCCACTACCTCTCAGCAAGCCAAACTCATTGCCTTAACTTGAGCCCTCACTCTTGCAAAAGGACTACACGTCAATATTTATACTGACTCTAAATATGCCTTCCATATCCTGCACCACCATGCTGTTATATAGGCAGAAAGAGGTTTCCTCACTACGCAAGGGTCCTCCATCATCAATGCCTCCTTAATAAAAACTCTTCTCATGGCTGCTTTACTTCCAAAGGAAGTTGGAGTCATTCTCTGCAAGAGCCATCAAAAGGCATCAGATCCCATCACTCAGGGCAACACTTATGCTGATAAGGTAGCTAAAGAAGCAGCTAGCATTCCAACTTCTGTCCCTCACAGCCAGTTTTTCTCCTTCTCATCAGTCACTCCCACCTACTCCCCCACTGAAACTTCCACCTATCAATCTCTTCCCATACAAGGCAAATAGTTCTTAGACAAAGGAAAGTATCTCCTTCCAGCCTCACAGGCCCATTCTATTCTGTTGTCATTTCATAGCCTCTTCCATGTAGGTTACAAGCCACTAGCCCATCTCTTAGAACCTCTCATTTCCTTTCCATCGTGGAAATCTGTCCTCAAGGAAATCACTTCTCAGTGTTCCATCTGCTATTCTACTCCTCCTCAGGGATTGTTCAGGCCCCCTGCCTTCCCTTACATCAAGCTCAAGGATTTGCCCCTGCCTAGGACTGGCAAATTAATTTTACTCACATGCCCCGAGTCAGGAAACTAAAATGCCTCTTGGTCTGGGTAGAAACTTTCACTGGATGGGTAGAGGCCTTTCCCACAGGGTCTGAGAAGGCCACCGTGGTCATTTCTTCCCTTCTGTCAGACATAATTCCTCGGTTTGGCCTTCCCGCCTCTATACAGTCCAATAACGAACAGGCCTTTACTAGTCAAATCACCCAAGCAGTTTTTCGGGCTCTTGGTATTCAGTGGAACCTTCAGACCCCTTACCATCCTCAATCTTCAGGAAAGGGAAAATGGACTAATGGTCTTTTAAAAACACACCTCACCAAGTTCAGTTTCCAACTTAAGAAGGACTGGACAGTACTTTTACCACTTGCCCTTCTCAGAATTTGGTTCTGTCCTCAGGATGCTACAGGGTACAGCGCATTTGAGCTCCTGCATGGACACTCCTCTTTTTTAGGCCCCAGTCTCATTCCAGACACCAGCTTAACTTGGACTGCACCCCAAAAACTTGTCATCCCTACTATCTTCTGTCTAGTCATACTCCTATTCACTGTTCTCAACTACTCATAAATGTCCTGCTCTTGTTTACACTGCTAGTTTACACTGTTTCTCCAGCCCATCACAGCTAATATCGCCTGGTGCTATCCCTAAACTGCCACTCTTAAAGTGGGTAGATGATCTTTGCTGACAGGGTACACTCCAATACTTTCACCCGAGGAAGTCCTATTCTTTACTTTTATACTCACTCTTATTCTTGTTCCCGTTCTTATGCCACCCTCTACCTCTCCCCGGCTGTCTCCACCACACTATCAATCTCACTCACTGTCTCCTAGCTGTTTGTAATCCTTCTTTAACAAACAATTGCTGGCTTTGCATTTCTCTTTCCTCCAAAATCACCGAGGCCTCAACGTACTCACTGCTAAAAAATGGGGACTCTGTAGATTTTTAAATGAAAAGTGTTGTTTTACCTAAATCAGTCTGGCCTGGTATAGGACAACATAAAAAAACTCAAGGATAGAGCCCCAAAACTCGCCAACCAAGCAAGTAATTACACTGAACCCCCTTGGGCACTCTCTAATTGGATGTCCTGGGTCCTCTCAATTCTTAGTCCTTTAATACCTGTTTTTCTCCTTCTCTTATTCGGACCTTGTGTCTTCCATTTAGTTTCTCAATTCATCCAAAACCATATCCAGGCCATCACCAATCATTCTAAATGACAAATGCTCCTTCTAATAACCCCACAATATCACCCCTTACCACAAAATTTTCCTTCAGCTTAATCTCTACCACTCTAGGTTCCCACATCGCCCCTAATCCCGCTTGAAGCAGCCCTGAGAAACATCGCCCATTCTCTCTCAATACCACCCCCAAAAAATTTTTGCTGCCCCAACACTTCAATACTATTTTATGTTATTTTTCTTATTAATATAAGAAGACAGGAATGTCAGGCCTCTGAGCCCAAGCTAAGCCATCGTATCCCCTGTGACCTGCACATATACATCCAGATGGCCTGAAGCAAGTGAAGAATCATAAAAGAAGTGAAAATTGCCAGTTCCTGCCTTAAATGATGACATTCCACCATTGTGATTTATTTTTGCCCCACCTTAACTGAGCGATTAATCTTGTGAAATTCCTTCTCCCGGCTCAGAAACTCCCCCATTGAGCACCTTGTGACCCCCACCCCTACCTGAAAGAGAAAAACCCTCTTTGACTGTAATTTGCCCTTATCCACCCAAATCCTATAAAATGGCCCCAGCCCTATCTCCCTTTGCTGACTCTCTTTTCGGACTCAGCCTGCCTGCACCCAGGTGATTAGAAAGCTTTATTGCTCACAAAAAGCCTGTTTCGTGGTCTCTTCACACAGACGCATGTGACATATACAAGCAACTATAAATATGTATTTTTTTAATGTCCTCCTTTTTATACACAAGGTGGCATACTAAGACAATATTTTACACTTTGCTATTTTCACTCCATAACATATCTAGGAGTTCTTCCTATGTCAATACATAGGAAACTCTCTTATTTTTTTTTTCATAGCAGCATAGCATTCCATTATATGAATCAAACATGGTTTATCAACTAACTGGTCCCTACAAATGACATTTAAGGTGTTTCTTTTTTTTTTTTTTTTTTTTTTTTTGCTATTTCAAATATTGCTTTGGTGTAGTTTATAGTTTGGTATAGTTTATATGTTTAGTACGAGTAAACTGTTGACCCATAATTTAAGGTCTTCTACTCCTTGACTCCAACCTATTTTGTCCTCCTTCCTACCCCAAGTTTGACTTCTCATCATTTCCTCTAAACACCTCCATATTTTGACTTAGCTTATGTTGCTTTTAGCCACGAAAAAATTGTTAAAATCATTATATATACCTTTGGTTTTATGGCTTCTGAGCTTCTAAGATCATAAAGGAATTTTCTTATTTATTCTTCTAATGTTTTTATGATTTCACTTTTTACTTGATTTTTTGATCCACTTGGAGTTTATTCTGTAGATTGGAATTCTGTATTCTATAGATACAGTTTTTTTTCTAGATAGCTAGCCAATTGTCCCAGTACCATTTAGTGACTAATTCATATTTTTTTCCATTGACCTAAGATGGCTTCTTTATAATATGGCATGTGTTTTGGTCTATTTCTGGATTGTCCTGTTCCATTGGATTCCCTGTCTAGTCTTGAACTGCTACTATAGTGTTTAAGTTATTGAAACACTTAGGTGTAATTTACTATCTGGTGGGGCTAGTCCCATCTATCAGCTTTCCTTTTATAGAATTTTTATTTTTGAATATTCTCATTTATTTTTTCATACAAATTTTTATGTAGTTTTTCCAGTAAAAATGAAAGAAAACAATATTTTATTGACATAATAACATATTAAATTTTGAATTAACATAGGAAAATTGATGTCTTTCTATTTAGTCTTCTTGATCTAAGAACATAATAGTACATATTTCCATTAATTTGAGTCTTTTTTTAGTCTGTTGACAGCATTTTGAAGTATTCTTCATCTAAGTCTTGCATGTTTCTTAAGTTTATTTCCTTTTATCTTTTCAGCTGCTACTGTAGACAGGAATTTTCCTTCTATTATATCTTTTGTATTTTTTTCATCTCTAGACTTTCAAGTCATAATACAATTGATTATTTTCAGGAATGAAAGAAGAAATAGATAACCTGCAAGACACTTCCACATTTATGGTGGAAACAGGCTTTTACGATAGTGTAAAATCTGAGGCATCACCTCATAGAAAATATCAAATCTTAATCAGAAGTCCTTACATAGGAGCTGGTAAAAGGAACCACTTCTGTAGTTGGATTCATCAATTCTCAGACTTTTCCCACAACCCACATCATACCAGTAACGTTATCCTTTCTGCTCCTAAATGTATCCAACTTTTGCAAACTGACTTTTCTCAGAATTCACTGGTAGCAATTAAAGGATGTTTCTGTTTAATATTTAATTTTAGGACTTATTTTTACTTAAGGTAGTTTATATGTTTAGTACGAGTAAACTATTGACCCATAATTTAAGGTCTTCTACTCCTTGACTCCAACCTACTTTGTCCTCCTTCCTACCCCAAGTTTGACTTCTCATCATTTCCTCTAAACACCTTCATCTAAAAGGCATCCCCCAACTTCATCTCCACCAACCAAAATTTGATCTGTACCTCGAAGCCCAGCTAAAATTGTTCTACCTCTCATAGTTCTAATTGACTAGCTCTTTCACATTCCTAATTAAAGCTGACCCTCCTCTCTCTCTCTCTCTTTCTCTCTCTCTCTCTCTCTCTGAATGTCCATGCCATTTTACCTGTAGGTTTCTCTGGTAGGAAGAATGCTCCTGAAAGAGGTCCACATCTTAATCCTTGAGGCCTATGAGCATATTATGCTACATGGCAAAGGGACTGTGCAGAAGTAATTAAGGTTACAGACCTAAGATGGAAGGAATATCTTGGGTTATGCAGGTTGGCCCAATTTAATCATATGAGCCCTTAAAAGCAGAGAACTTCTCAAGCTGGTATCAGGGATATGTGGCAGAACATGAAGTCAGAGAGATGGGAAGCATGAGAGCTCTCCCTGCCATTGCGGGTCTGAAGGTGGAGCCAGTCACATAAAAAGCATGAGAGGGAAATGAGTTCTGCAAGTAAGCAAGAAGCTCCTAAGAGGACCCTGAGTGCCAGGGGAGAACTGCAGCCCCCACTGATACCTCGATTTTGACTTATTTTATTTTATTTTTTGAGGCAGGGTCTTACTCTGTTGCTCAGGTTGGAGTACAGTGGCACAATCACAGCTCACTGCAGCCATGACTTCCTGGGCTCAAGCGATCCTTCCATCTCAGCCCTCCCAGTAGCTGCAACTACAGGCATGTGCCACTGCATCCAGCTAACTTTTAAACATTTTTTTTTTGTAGATACATGGTCTCCCTATGTTGCCCCAGCTGGTCTTGAACTCCTGGGATCAAGCAATCCTCCTGCCTTGGCCTTCCAAAGTGCTGGGATTACAGGCATGAGCCACTGCACCTGGCCTATGACTAATATTTATAGTATACAAAATCCCAATATAATGGAATCAGGTTCAAGTGGTTCAGATTACTAGAAATCACAGTGAGAATTGGAGGTAAAGCTGACACAGATTCTCTGAACAGAACTAGCATGTGAGAAAAATGATAGGGCACATTGGCAAATCAAGAAGTAGAATTGAGTTAATGGTGATGGCATTAAAATAGATAGAAATCTTTATATAAGCATGCATTAAACCCTCCAAAGAACTGAAGAGGGTGTGTGTGTGTGCGTGCGCGCATATGTGTGTGTATGTGTGTGTGCATGTGTGTGTGTATAAGATGTGGTTGTTTGGGGGCAGTTTCATCATGACTAAGACCATTGGGACATCTGCAGTCAAAGAAGGTAAAGGGAATCCAAAGTCTGGTATTTGATTGTAGAATAAAAAAACTGTGATGAACTCAAGCACGTATCAGTTCACCCTTTCTTCCAATTTGCAAGACACCGAGCCTATAATCAATCACTATTTTTAGAGAAAGTAATGATTAAATGGAAAGGAATCAGCAGAAAGCACATGGTTTACAGAATTGTTTCTCACAGAGGTTATTGTAACCAGAGCAACACATTGTCTTCATTATGGATCATAAAAAAATTGCTCATTTCCCTAGACTTTTTTTGCTGTGATGCAACATTATTTATATTTTACAAGTTGACGTAAATGGTATCTTGATGAGCATTTTTGGAAAGAGTTGCTCCTTGATTAAGAAATGCTAAGTTTTCTCTGATTGATTCTAAATTATGCTATACTTTTTTTTTTTTTTTTGGCAAATGTCTATTGCTCTAAATCTGGCCACTAGATAGTTCTAGGAACGTCAATATCAACTGAGAAGCCACTGTATCTCTCTAGGGTCTGTGAGCCTCTGAAGTTAAATACTTGGGAGTATAAGTGCATATTCCTGTAAAAAAAAAAAAAAAAAAAAAAAAAAAAGAGGCCATAGTGTCATGAGATGTTCAAAGGAGTCTGGAACAAAGTTTTTTTTTAAATTAAGAAACACTTTGCTCTGAATGTACAAGCTTAGTTATTTATTTCAGGTTATAACCTTGCCTTGGCCCGGTGTATTTTCCATTAATCTCCGGAAGTGCTTTAGATTCATAAGAGTAGACCCCCCACGCTCAACCCTGTGTGACAGGAAGGAGCCCAATTAAATAAATACACATGTTTTTGAAATAATTATGTTGTGACTGGTGAGGATCAAATAATTAATTCATCTTCTTTTTTAAACTTTTAGTGAACATTTCACAATGATGCTCTTTCCACCTTTGTAAAATAGGGAGATGTCATTTGTAGTAGGCACAATGGTTAGCCCACATGAATGAGACTTAGTATAGATTTTAAAATACTGAGGTTCAGCCATAATAATAAAGTGGTTCTCAGAGTGACAAACAACATGTGCTTAAAATCTTTCAGTGGTGCCCCCAAATTCCTAGAATAAATCCCAAATTCCTTCAGTAGCTTTGTAATGTAACCCCAATTTAAGTGTACCGGTTTATCTTTTAATATTACAGAGTTTCTTAGCTTAAGCATTACTGCCCTTGAGAGCTGGTCTTTGTTGTGGAGGCTGTCCTGTGCACTGTCGGATGTTTAGCAGCTTCCCTGGCCTCCACCCACTACAAGCTAATAGCAGCCCCCTCTGCCACTTGTGACACCAAAACTGTCGCCAGGAATTGACAAATGTTCCCTGGGGCCAAAGTCTGCCTTGATTAAGAACCACTCATTTATAGTCCTTTATTGTCTCAAACTCAACTCCACCATGACGAACTTCTTTCCATCTCGGAATGCACATTTGTTTCTCCTCTGTACCTTTGTACCTCTGTACCTTTTATGTATGCACCACACTTCCCACTCTGTTATGCCTAGCAAACTCCTCCGTCTTATCTTCAGGGCTCAGCTTAGCAGCCTGGGTTAGATAGGTACAGCTTCCACCTGCATTTCCTCTTTCACAGCCCGGCTCTGTTGCGTGATTTAGTTGAAGGTTTATCTGTACCTCCTATTAAACCATAAGTGGCAAGAAATCAAGATCATTACTGAGGTCTTCACTGCTGTATTCCATTGCCTGGCACGTATTAGGAGCACAATAAAGAGTTGCTGAATAAACTAACATTTGAGCCCCACAAAGATTAGTCAACACTACTATAGTGTTACTTTTTTAAAAAATTGCATTTCCTTGTACAGTTATTAAACTTTAAGAGTTCAAAAATAACCTTGGGAAAAAACTGGTACAACGTGTATTAAACACAAATCACTGTTTCAACTTAATTCTTTCCATGCATTTGACCTTTACAAGTCTTTTTAGCTTAATTTATTTTATATTTAAAACCTATATTTTATCACCATTTGGCAGATTTTTGTTTGCTGTCTATTAGCACGGTAAAGGTCACATCATTAGATGAAGTCTGGTGGCAGAAAAAACAGTAATTTGCCAATGGGAAACACAGAAAAACTGGCTTCATTTTTTATGTTGTACTGTAACTTTTACCTTGGGGTTGATTTAAAATGTTATTATTCAACATTGAAAATTATATCTGAAATGAATTCTGTAAAGAACACAAAAGAGAAAAATTACCTAAATGCTAAATCTAAAACCATGGTTATGTTACGCAATTAAATATTAGAAAGTGCTTAAAATATCTTTGCTAACAAGGGGACTTAAAGATCTATTAAATAAAAACTACTAAAGCGTACAGACACCCTAGACTATGTGTTTCTCTTTGGTTCTTATCACTTAACATTTTTTTAATGATAAAAGAAAATAATTTCTGACAATACTTTTATGTCAGCCAGATAATTATTTGATGTGTTCTCAATTGGATATAAAATACAGTCCATTGTTGATAGTGTTATATAGGACCCAGGGCAAAGTTCACAGTAATTATCTAGGCACTGTTTCTCATTTCAAGGACTTCTCAATACAACATAAAGCAAGGTAACTTGTCAAAATGATTTACTGAGTGTCCACTCTATGCAAACACTAGAGTTGATAACAAGAGGTAACTGAGACACAGCACTTGCCTCGAGAAACCACCAGTCTGGCAAAGGACAAAAGACATGTACACAAAGGACTATACTTTTGTAAAGAAAGCCCCATGCATTAAAATAAACAGAATGCTATATGTCTTCAAAGACAAGAGAGATAATATCTGTGTGTGTGGGTGGGTGGGTGTGTAATGGGGTTGTTTCCAAAAGCAGGGCATTCGAGATAAATTAATTTGCTTAAAAACAGAATTTACATAAGACATTTTTTTCCTACTTTTGCATTAGGTTCAGGGGGTACATGTGCAGGTTTGTTATACGAGTAAATTGCTTGGTGTTTGAATGATCTTGTCACTAGGATAGTGAGCATAGTAGCCTTCCGACCCACGCCCTCCCTCCCACCTCCCCCCTCAAGTAGGCCCCATTGTTGATTGTTCCCATCTTTGTGTATGTAAGACATATTTTGATAACAAGAAGCAGAGTATGGAAGTATTTGGAGGTAAGGGCTAGAATGCTTGGTGACTTACATATCACAGTGAAAAACATGTTTTCACCTTGGCTGAAAGGAGCCATATTTCAACACTTTTTGTCTCTACCCACTAGTGTTCAGCAAAATGCTTGTCCCTCCATTGGTAATGGTGGTGGTAGTAGAGCATGTGTGAGGGAAGGCAAGGGAGGAAGGAAGAGAGAGAGGAGGAAAAGAAGGGAAGGGGAAGGGAAAGAAAAGGGGTCCATTATTGATAGTGTTGCATAGGACCAAGGGCATTGTTCACAGTAATTATCTAGGCACTATTTCTCATTTTAAAGGATATTCAATATAATGTAAAGCAAGGTAACCTGTCAAAATGATTTACTCTATGCAAATGCTATGCAAGTGCTAGCATTGATAACAGGAGGTAACTGAGACACAGCACTTGCCTGGAGAATATATATAGGGGACTGTATTAGATTCACTAATAAGGAGCCACTGAAGATTTTAAAATCAGAATACTATAATTTCAGCTCTACTGTATAATCATCTGACCATGGGCATAGAATACACTGTGAGGAAAGAGGCATGTGGTAAGTTACCAGCTGAAACTACCTAGATAAGAGAAATTGAGGCCCTGACTCTGGGGTTAACCATGGGGATAAAAAGGAAGAGATCAATGACATATTTCCTAAGGAGGATTTCAGGGACATGATAAGCACTGAATTAGGTACAAGCAAGAAAGACTTGATACCACTCTGAAGTTTCATGACTAAACAACTTAGCAATTAAAGAAGCTATTAATAGAAATGGAGAAGGGAAGAAAAGGAAACGTTCAGTTCTCAGAAGGTAGAACTGTCACATGCTTGCAGGCCTCTGGGCAGAGATAATTTCTCTTGGGCCTCAGAAGAAAGCCTCAGTCAAGATTATGCCTTTGAGAGTCTCTAGCATGGAGGAGAAGACAGAGAAGCCACTGGCATGGATGAGATGGTCTACTGAGTGGGGAAAGGAGATAGACTAAGGACATTTGGTGAGACCTATATTTAGAATATCGAAGTGATAAGGAGAAAATCAACCAAGGTCATGCTCCGTGAGAAAATTCAAGGCAGGCGATTTAAAAGAGAATGCAGGGAAAGCAAAACTCCCCTCTCCCTAAGAGTGAGCTGCACTTAGTGACTTGCTTCCAAAGAGGACAGTATAAAAAAAGGAAGGGAGGCCAAGCATGGTGGCTCAGGCCTGTAATCCCAGCACTTTGGGAGGCCGAGGTGGGCAGATCACAAGGTCAAGAGATCGAGACCATCCTGGCCAACATGGTGAAATCCCATCTCTACTGAAACTACAAAAAAAAAAAAAATTAGCTGGGCGTGGTGGTGTGTGCCTGTCATCCCAGCTACTCAGGAGGCTGAGGCAGGAGAATTGCTTGAACCCGGGAGGCGGAGACTGCAGTGAGCCAAGATTGTGCCACTGCACTCCAGCCTGGCTACAGAGCAAGATGCTATCTCACAAAAAAAAGACGGGGGGAGGGGAAAGAGGAACTTGACAGAACAGTAACCTGGCAAACACTGCCTCAGCCAGGTAGGGGCAAGTCTTTTAATCTTCCAGCAAGTCTGTCCTTATCTGTAATGATAATAATAATAGTACCTACCCCATAGGGTTGTTGTAAAACTTAGACGAATTCATGCTTTAAGGTCTTAAAATAGCATCTGGCATATGGTGTTCAGTAAATGTTAGATATTAGGTTTGTTTGTTTGTTTGTTTGTTTGTTTTTGAGTCAGAGTGTCACTCTGTCGCCCAAGCTGGAGTGCAGTGGTGCAATCTCAGGTCACTGCAAGCTCCGCCTCCCGGGTTCACACCATTCTCCTGCCTCAGCCTCCCCATTAGCTGGGACTACAGGCGCCCGCCACCACGCCCGGCTAATATTTTGTATTTTTAATAGAGACAGGGTTTCGCCATTTTAGCCAGGATGATCTCAATCTCCTGACCGCATAATCTGCCTGCCTCGGCCTCCCAAAGGGCTGGGATTACAGGCGTGAGCCACCGTGCCCAGCCTATTCATTCTTACATGTTTCAGGCATGAACTGAATGAAGCAAATGTAGTTTGTAAATGACATCAAACTAATGTGAATTACAATGCTCTGAATAACAGTAATACATTTTTAAATTCTCTTAATTTCTTTCCACAAATATTGTCATTGTTTTTTAGAGTTAGGGTCTCACTCTGTCGCGCAAGCTGGAGTGCAGTGGTGTGATCATAGCTCACTGCAGCCTTAAAGTCCTGGGCTTAACTGATCATCCTGCCTCAGCCTCTAGAAAAGCTAGGACTACAGGAGCATGCCATCATACCTGGATACTTATTAAAAAAAATTTTTTTAAGAGAGGGTCTCACGATGTTGCCCAGACTGGTCTCAAACTCCTGGCCTCAAATGATCCTCCCCCCTCAGCCTCCCAAAACACTAAGATTACAGGCATGAGCCACTGTGCCCAGCCTCACAAACATTTTTGACACCCAACTATGTAACCAGGTGCTAGAAGTTGTAAGCAGAGATAGGAGTAGGTCATAGTCACCACCCACAAAGTGGTCTTTATCACTGTCCTTAGATGTCATAGAAATGGACTCATAAACTAACAAGGGGTAAGATAGAGGATCCATACAGTGTTCTACGGGAGCACAAAGGGATGGTGCTTAGACTGGGGAGAATATGGGGAAGGCTTCCTAAATACAGTGACCTTTGAAGTTTTCCTTAAATGACAAGCACAAGTACCCAGGTAGAGAAGAGGAAGGAGGATGCTCAGGTATTCAGGCATGAAAAAGCATAACAGGTTTACAGGAATGTGAGTCATTTCTTGTGGCTGGAACTTAGAGTGCTTGTGTGGAACTTGGTGGGCAAAGGCACTAGAAACTATGAAAAGAAAAGATTGGCTATAAAAATAAAATGAAATGCAATAGGAACAAGTGTAGAATACACTTACTTTTAGGGAAAAATTAAAGGAAGTAGAAGTGCTAAAAGTTAGCTAGAGAAGAAAAACTATATAAGTGAATAGAAATTCATACAGTCGTCTCATAAACAGGAACGACCAAAATGATACCAGGCTTTATTAAAAGACATAAAAATACTTAGAGCTCTCCTTCTGTGGTCTATGATATTTGGCATTGGTCAAATACTCAGTTTAAGATTAGCACACATTTCAATCAATTTGGAGACGAACCAGCATGAGTGGGAAATTATTCAAAGGAGTCAAATATAGGAAAAGAACAAAGAAATGGCATAGTTATCCTTTTCAATTATGTGAAGGGGTCGTAGAAAAGACATGCTGATTAGATATTCTCCATGTCCACAAAGTCATCAATGAGAGGAAGCAGTCTTTTTGTCAAGGAGACCAGAATGTCACGCACATAGAGGGGACCTGGGTTCCGGGTGACGAGGCTAAGGAATGGACTGCTAGGGCATGACTATGCACTGGCCTTCCCCAGAGACCTTCAGCAGGAGAGGGCAACCCTCTTTCTCCTAATTAGATATTAATTTACCTGAAGACTTTGAGCACCTCTCTCAAAGACTATACAAAGAGCCATGATTTGCTGATCAAAGACCAAAATACAATTTCAAAATCATGCCTTTGTCACTAATGTAAAATCTGGTAAAACATAGAAAAAGTAGTAGAAACTTTATCATCCAATTTTAAATGAATATAGGGCAACTGCTATATAATTGCAACAAAAAGGTTTGAAAGGCATCTCTGAAACAAACTTTACAGGGGGAAAAAGTGAGAAGCCATTAACCAGAATTCTTCACACATTTTACTCAATTTTTCAACATTTTCTAACTCTAAAAAATTCCAATTAGAGTAAGTTTGATTCTGCGCTAAGCATTTCTGAAATGGAGATATTTAATAAAATTCCCTGTTCTATTCATGCAGCTAGAATGGCTTCATTTTAGCCTGACCTCCTGGCACAGAAAGAACATAGATTACATATATATACTTCTAAGTTAGAAAAAAATTAAAGATTGTTTTAAAAACCTCTTCAGGATATATAGTACATTCTGGAAATACGAGACATTCATTTGCCAATGAGCTTTCCATCTGCTACCAAATTAGTTATGAATTATAATCACTAGAGTTATATCCAATTCTACCAAAAAGCTAATTGTAGAATTTCAATATGTTTAGGCCCTGAAAGAGGAGAATGATAACCTAGATGAACTAAAATAACCAAGAAGGGATACCTGTCGCAGAGTTGTTAACAGAGTGTTATTTCCTAATTAAAACAAGCATCTCAAATCCTCTTGAGATTCCACAATATAGTCACTCAAACAAAAGATTTAAAGTGATACTAAGATCTAACTTGAAAAGAGCTATTAGAGTATTCATGCACACTAACTTGCCTTTTCTCAGAATTCTTACCCTGTAATGTGATGAAAACACAGCATTTTTTTCTAACCTAGATAGAAAGTGCCTGCTAGAAGGACCCAAATTCAATCTATACAATTTCAGGTTCACACCATCCTGGAGATAGAGGAGAAACTGTTTTGTTTTTTGTTTTGATTTTAAGCTACCAACTAACATGGTGATAAAAATATAACCGTAAAATATGTTACCTTCTCTACTTAGATGTATGCATAAGAAGTTCAAAGTAAGTTTTTGATTTTGTTTTGTTTAGTTTTTTGTTTTTCATTTCTTGTTTTTGTTTTTTGTTTTTTGTTTTTGTTTTTGTTTTGAGACAGAGTCTCTCTCTGTCACCAGGCTGGAGTGCAGTGGCACGATCTCGGCTCACTGCAACCTCCGCCTCCCAGGTTCAAGCAATTCTCCTGCCTCAGCCTCCTGAGAAGCTGGGACTACAGGCGCACACCACCATGCCCAGCTAATTTTTGTATTTTTAGTAGAGGCGGGGTTTCAGCATGTTGGCCAGGATGGTCACAATCTCTTAACCTCGTGATCTGCCCACCTCAGCCTCCCAAAGTGCTGAGAATTACGGGTGTGAGCCACCACACTCGGCCTAGTATTTTTTTTAATAAAAGATAAATGTACTCTTTTCTTACTATGGTCTCCTGAAAGAACTTGTTGAAGGTTCTGCAGCCTTCTGGCAGTGACAGACTGTATAAAATTAAAAAGCAATGAAATTTGAAGGGGTTGGGGTGGAAGGGGATAAAATGGATAAAAAGCTAAAAGTGAGATAAAATTTCTATATTTATTTTTTAAAAACAAGGCCAGGCATGGTGGCTCACACCTGTAATCCCAGCATTTTGGGAGACCGAAGTGGGAGGATCACTTGAGCCCAGGAGCTTGAGACCAGCCTGGGCAACATGGTGAAACCCATCTCTATAAAAAATACAAAAAGTTAGTTGGGTGTGGTGCTGTTTGCCTGTAGTCTCAGCTAATAGGGAGGCTGAGGTGGGAGGATCACCTGAACCCAGGAGGTCAAGGCTACAGTAACTGTGATCCTGCCACTGCACTCCAGTGACAGTGAAATCCTAAAAAAAAAAACAAAAAAAACACATTAGTATGTCAGTACACCACATTTTCTTCATTAAATTTGAAGGAAAGGAAAGATAATAAAATTGATATGGAAATAAATTTATTCACTTGAGCAGTAGAGAAGTATAATTTTATAAAACATAAGTTGGTAACCACCTATAAAAATATATCAAAGTTTATTTAATATGATATTCCTAAAAATTAACTAGCAATAATAAAGTAATCTGGGGCAAATAATTCACAACTATTCAACATGCACTTCTAAATTATAGCTAATACTTACAGAGTACTTGCTATGTGCCAGGAACTTTTTAAATGTTTTACATATATTATCTTATTAATTATCTAACAGCACTATGTGGCAGGAACTATTATTAGCCCTATGTTAAAACTGTGGAAACCAAAACACTGGAAACTCAAGTAATTTGCCAAAGATCACACAAGCCAGTGAGTAGGAGAGCTGAGGTTCAAATTCAGGGACTTTGGGTGTTAGCTTCATTTAATTTATGTAATAAGTCATATATTATCTTTGCTTGAAACAAACAAAAATGAGGCTGAGCGTGGTGGCTCACACCTGTAATCCCAGCACTTTGGGAGACAGAGGTAGGTGGATCACGAGGTCAAGAGTTCAAGACCAGCCTGGCCAGCATGGTGAAACCCTGTCTCTACTAAAAATACAAAAAATTAGCAAGGCATGGTGTTGCATGCCTGTAATCCCAGCTACTCAAGAGGCTGAAGCAGGAGAATTGCTTGAACCCGGGAGGCGAAGGTTGCAGTGAGCCGAGATCATGCCACTGCACTCCAGCCTGGGTGACAGAGCAAGACTTCGCCTCAAAAAATAAAAATTTTAAAAAATATTAAAAAATTAAAAAACCCACTCAGAAACAAACAAAGCCATATAAAATGAAGAAATGAAGCAATAACAGCACTTGTCTAGCCTAGGCTCTGAAAGTAAACACTATTGAGAATTTAGTGTGGGTACACAGATAGACTTAAGATACACATGTGCACACACAGCATTTCTATAAAAATGGGATACACTTATACAATGCATATTTTTTCTTAATATCAAAAATACATGTTTAAAACACATCTTTCTATGTACTATTTAAACAAATCTTTCTATGTACTATTACAAATAATACAAGTTATTTGTATATTAAACACATCTTTCTATATACTATTTAAAATAATCTTTCTATTTAAAACACATATTTCTATGTACTATTACAAATAATACAACAGTTACTATTTGTATGACCGTAAATTTTTTACCAGTGCTGAATTTCTCCAGGACAAATTCTAGGACAAGTGATAAACTATCCTCCAAAAGGATGAATTAATTTGTTAATTGTCACTGGGAGTATAACTTTAAAATGAGATATTTTGTTGGCATGCCCAAGTTTTGGTTCCTGTATTAATAATCATCTGCTGTCTCTGCCTAACTCACAGAACTGTATAATTAGTTCTACCCTTTTCTGTTTGATTCTTTTAGATTTCTAGGTAGGCAAACCAATTATTCACACATACACTTGTCTCTTTTTTGTCCACAAAAATCTATTCTCATTTTGCTAACTTGTCTAATTTTTCAATCATTAGTGTTACCAGAGCAGGGATAAATGACAGTACCCCTTCTTCTGATTTTAATAGGAATACCATACAGTTATTCCAATACATATGCTTGGATACGTTTCCGCTAAGATATTGTTCATTAATAGAGCAAATTTAGTTATGTTTCTGGCTTATTGAGGGATTTTATTCACTTTAGTTGTTGAACTTTATGTATATAAGAATGAGACTATAGCTTTTGCTCTGGTGAAATTTTTTTCAGAAGTCTTTCTTATGCCCCTGGCTCTGTTTTCAGTTGTCATTTCTACTTGAGCTTCTATTAACAAATACTGATTTATGCAATGAATTGATTTGTTCTCATTTCTTTAGAGAGTTCTCCAGATCCATCTTGATCTTCTTTTTTGTCTCCTTATCACTTGTTTGATCTCTTTTTTTCTATATAGTATTTATCTTCTTTGATATGAGAATGTCAACTGTGTGCTCCTGAATAATAGCTGACACAGAGAGTGTACTATTATGTGCCAAAAGCTTTACAAATGTTTTACAATTATTATCTTACCAATCCTCTCACAAACCTATGACGAAGGCACTATTATCATTTCTTGTTAAAAATGTGGAGACACTGAAAATTCAAGTAATTTGCCAAAGATCCCACAAGCCACGGAGTGGTAGAGCAAGGGTTCAAATTCAGGGAGCTTCAGTATTAGTGTTGTTTAGTATGTGTCTGAAATTTTCTTTTGTTTCCTGGAGTAATTCTTTTAACATGTTTCTCTCTCTCTCTCTCTCTCTCTCTCTCTCTCTCTCTCTGTCTCTGTCTCTCTCTCTCTTCCCCACCCCCCACCTCTGTCTCTCTCCTTATATTATCAATGTATAGATCCCATGGATGTTTCCTTCTGCATGTTACTCTTTTTTGTATATGTACAGTTTATCCTGGCAACTGTTTGACTCAAGAATACAGTAGGAATGGATTTGGGGGAGCAAGTATCTGTTACTAGCTTTAATCTGGATAACTTGTTTTTAAGTACTTTCTCATCAAATCAGCTGTATCTTCTGACCTGGAGGAAACATCATTCCTCAGTTTCTGGCATTTTTCACTTCGGAGTAAACATGACATTAGAGTAGCTTCCTATGTTACAAGCCCTTCTGTAATTCAGTGCTTACCTCTGCTCAGCTGACTTGGTTAACACATACAAAGATGATCATTGCTTCTCTTCTCCCCCACCAACCCGCTTGTACTTTTAGGCATTTTTCCTGAGAAAGGCATCCAGTTCAGAATAAATACAAATGGCAAGCCCGTGCATTTTCTTTTCTTTTTTTAAAATTTAATTTAATTTGAAGTTTCAGGATACATGTGCAGGACGTGCAGATTTGTTACATAGGTAAATGTGTCCCATGGTGGTTTGCTGCACCTATCAACCTATCACCTAGGTATTAAGCCCTGAATGCATTAGCTATTTATCCTGATGTTCTCCCTCCCCTTGCCCCGCTGACAGGCCCCAGTGTGAGTTGTTCCCCTCCCTGTGACCATGCACTCTCATTGTTCAGCTCCCACTTATAAGTGACAACATGTGGTGTTTGGTTTTCTGTTCCTGTGCTAGTTAAGCCTATGCATTTTCTTTCCCTACCTTTCATTCTCTATCTGCAATGGGGGTCCCAGATTGATGTTTCCTTCTTGTATCCCACCTGGCTTCCTTCTTATATCCCACCCTATGCATCATCTATCCTTTAGAGGATCTTTTAAGCTACTTTCACTTACTGTTGAAGAAAATGTAGATATATCCAGCTAATCTTAGCATGGGATATTTCCTTGATTTCACATTTCTGGCATTTACCTGGGAACCATCCAAAGCTTCCCCTTCAAACCTGAGATTAAAGTTGTATATTAGTGGCACATAGTCTCTATTCAGCCATTCAACTGCTGAGCCGAGAAAAAAGTGACCTGGGCTATGCATATCCACAGTCACTCAGTGATCTTGGCTACTCTGTACTTTGTCTTTGAATGTTTGGATCCCTTGTTCTACAAGTCAGCTCTGCCAGATTGGGTACTGTTTAGAACCTATGCTAGGGAAACTCCTGAAATTTGAGGGTCGGGAGGCCACTTTGGTAAGAAGTTGGATTAGAATGGCAACTCTTGTGTCTTAGATGGATTGACAACTATTTTATTCTACATATGTCTCTATACAGCTGTGTCCTGCAGCTAAAACACTGACAGACCCCCGTATGATGCCCTCAGGCCTCACTTTCTCTGGCAAGGTGAGACCTAGAAGACATTTTCTGGCACACAAGGATTCAAAGAGTATACTATCCACAAACCTGTATGAACATATTGCTTGAAGACACAGTTGTCCCTTGGTATCCACTGGGGAATGGTTCCAAGACCCCACGTATACCAAAATCCACTAATGCTCAAGTCCCTTAGTAGTAGCATATGAGCTATGTACACCATCCTGTATACTTTAAATCATCTCTAGATTACTTGTTATATCTAATACAATGTGAATGCTATGTAAGTACTTATACTGTATTGTTTAGGGAAGAATGACAGGAAAAAAAATTCTGGATATGTTCAGCACATATGCAACCATCTATGTTTTTTCAAAAATTTTTATCCACCCTTGGTTGAATCCCGGAATACAGAACCCATAGAAACAGAGGAACAACTGATAAAGCAAAACAATATATAATAAAAAAAGACAGGCCTGGCGTGGTGGCTCACACCTATAATCCCAGCACTTTGGGAGGCCAAGGCGGGCAGATCACCTGAGGTCAGGAGTTCGAGAACAGCCTGGCCAACATGGTGAAACCCCATCTCTACTAAAAGTACAAAAATCAGCCGGGCATGGTGGCGGGCACCTGTAATTCCAGCTACTCAGAAGGCTGAGATCCAGGAGGTGGAGCTTGCAGTGAGCGAAGATCGTGCCACTGCACTCCAGCCTGGGCGACAAGAGCGACACTCTGTCTCAAGGACAACAACAAAAAAGACAGCTTTCTAATGGTCTTTAAACCAAGTATATATTTTTCCTCACCATCCTCAAAACTCTTGCAAATACATATGCAAGTACTATATTATATATGCATATATATGCATATGCAAGTATATACACACATACCATGAATGCACAAGAAAAATTGTGATAGGGGACAACTGTGAAAATATTTCAACCAAATTTGGCAAGATAGAAGAACAAAATGGAGGAGTAGCTTTAGCAGATTGGAAGAACCCATACCTGAAGAGTACACAGGGGGATATGGATGAGAAGAAAGCTGATTCACTCCACCAAATCCTGGAGGACCCTGGGACCGAAAGTGCCAAGGAAGGCAGAAGGCATTGGTGAGGAATGAGACTGAACACAGGACAGGATTGAAGATCTATACAGGGAAGAGACAATCCATTCTCCTCCACCTCCCTGACACACTGAATGGTAGCAGTCAGGGCTCCACTCCTTTTCTTCAAAGCTTGGTGGGCATGGTCAGGAGTTTTAGGATTTTACTCTTAAATGTGAGTGGGTAACTAGGAACTCAGACAGATGAGGTCAGCCTGGAAGATAAGAAAGAAGGAAACAATAAAAGAAATGAATCTTGAAAAAAATGGAGACAATCCAGAGCACAAGAAACAGAAATCTTTTAAAGATTATTCATTGAATAAATGAATAGATATGTGATTAAATAAATATATAAAAATTGCAGCATGTAATTATGGGACATAGGTCATAAGTATATTGATATTTACTATGCAATTCTTTAACATTTTTATGTTTGAAATTTGATATGATAAAATGTTGGAAAACAGGATTCTCAGAGAAATACAAGAAAATATTTTATTCATAAGAAAAGAATATTTATTAGATTGCCATAAAAAGAATAATCATAAAACAAAAACAACTTCTTGCAAATCAAAAAAAACAGTAGCTGAGTTATTAGAAGGGTTGAAAACTTCAATCAAGAAAATCTTCTAGAAAGTAGAGAGAGATTGAGAAACAGAAATATGAGAACAAACATATCTAAGAAATTCAATATTTAATAGGAATTTCAGAAAGAACGCAAGCAAGAACACAGGGGAATAAATTATCAAATAAATGACATAGGAGAATTTCCCAGTGCCAGTATATCACATGAAAAATCCATAAACCTAAGCATATATTGTGAAATTTCAGAATATAAAGGAAAATAGAAGATTCTATAAGATTCCAGAAAAAAAGAAAAAGAGAGAGGAAATTTACAAAGGTCAGGGAAACAGAATAACCTGCAACTTATCCGTAGTAGCACTGGCTGCTAGAAAGCAATGGCACAGTGGCTTCAATATATATTAGCAGAGATGAGGGAAGGGAGGGGAATGAGCATTTTTAATCACATGTGGAAGCCCATCTAGGAGTCTAAAGGATATATATGCAGCACAAAGCAGGTTGCAAAGCTTTAATATTGTAACTCAGATGTAGGAGGGGAAATAATTTCATTATTTTGAATATAACCAATCAGGCCATCCTTTTGCATCCCCACTCACAGGAAATTAATAAAATGTCTATTTTCATTTAAACTAAAGCAAAGTTTGATCCAGCAAGTTTAACAATTCCCTTTCAAGCGCCTAGTTCTCATCCCCTTCTCCAGTCTGTTAATTTTATTTTTCTTTGCCCTCCTCCACTATACATACATGATAGAATAGAATCAATGCAACTGCATCATTGTTTGAATGAAACAGAAACCTAAATTTTTCAGAGAGATTTGATAAGCCTGTCAGAAAAGTGTATGAAAACTCCACACTGATAAATACTCCGCATTTACACCCAGTCCCCTTTTCAGTAGGAGATGGTATTTCTATGTCCTGACTGAGTGCTCATGCTCCAAAACAAAAGACAATACTCTTCCTAAAATCTGGTAAAACAGAGTTCACGTGTAGCTCAAAAAGCAATGGTCTGATTATGTGCATAGCCGATGTGCAGAAAACCACCAGATATTTCCATCTGTCCATCTTTATCTGCAGCTAATTGATTTCACAACTTTTCCAGATGTTAAAATGCCAAGCCCCATATAAAAATGTTTGCCAATCACGGTTAAGCCTGCAAATGTGTCTTTCCAAACAACGGGAAATACGGAGTCAGAGAGTCCCAGAGAGGAAAACTAAACCGCCGGAAAGCAGAAGAGGGATATTCATGCCATTGTTCCTTGAATTGGTTGAGGGACCCCTGTCTGCAAAGCACCATGATCCGTGCTCAGTACACACTCGAGATTAAGGGTCCTTGCCCTTGGGGAGCTTCAAATCCAAGCAGACGCAGAAACAGAAGAGGAGCAGTGTCCCATGTCAAGGTGCAGAAGGGTGAGCGGAGAAGAAGGCCACACTCATTAACAAAGGAAAGTTCCTCTAAGTCACTGGTTGGGCGGTGAGATGTTCCAGTGAATGAAATCATTCATATCACTATTCTATATGAAGAAACCATTTTTCAGAGTCCAAATTTAAAACCTGCACTTAACAGTGAACATTTGATGAACAAAAGGTTGAACTGAGTTTTCAGGAGCCGTTGTCATTCTGAACACCAAGTTTTCCCTTCACATGCAGCCTCTGCTTTCTCAAGGCTATGCTCCTGTTTCTCCCAGGACCTCTCTGTCCTTAGCTCTTTGAAATGCTCTCTTCCCCTTCCTTAAGGCCTCACGTGGGCCCTCCGACGCTTGGCTCTCACCCGGTCTCTTCTCTCCTCGTTCCCTCTGTAAGTGCCTTGAGCGCTGACCAGTATTTGGGTGACTGCCAACTCCACATCTTCGCCTGACCTATCACCTTCATTCAGTTTCCTGTCTCCACACCCATCCTGCCTGTTTCTCGGCACAGTAATCTATACATAGTGATCCTCTGTCACTTGAAACGCAGCTCTTCCAAAAGTGAGCTCACTCACTTTACATCCCAAACTGGCTCCTTGACCAGCAAGGAGGTCTGCAGTCCCAGCACCTCCACGTTCTGCCTTTGAATATAACCATTCAGGCCATCTTCCTGGGTCCCTGCTCACTAGGGAGTGGGAGGAAATTAACAGGTCTGCTTTCATTTGCAGCTAAGTTTGATCCCTAAGTTTAACAACTCCTTTTCTGTTTCTTTGTTTCTTCAAAAGTAAAAGGGGGACAATGACAGATGGCTGCAGCACCGGTAGTAGGAACCAAAAAGATAACAGATACCAAAGCATTTCAAAAACTAGAAAGTGGTATGCAAGAATAAGATATTACTTAGTGTCTCATAGATGTTATTTTTCACATGGGTCGTTGTTATCATATATATAAGTATGATAGATATGTTTTGTCATGCTAAACAGGATAAATATATTTTTTCACGCTAACATGGAAATCAACCTCACACAGGTCAGTGCCCAGTAAAGTGTGGATAGCATTTTATTTTTTGGAATAGTAAAATGTAGATTAAAAAGAAAATTATAACCAATTTCTTAGAAACCTTCAAGAAAGACACACAGACACTGCTGCAAGTATTTTGCTGTGTATCACATTTATATATGAATATAAAAACCTCATGTATCCCGGAACTTAAATGAAATTTTAAAAAGGAAAAATGAGGAAAAGATATGAATAAACAATGCATATAAAGTGAAAAAAAGGCCTATATACACATATCAAAATTACTCTGCCCTTTTTTCTACCTGCAGCTATAGGGTAGAGTTATAAAATAAAATTATAAAATCCTACCATGATTTTATAAATTGTGAAACAAAATTGCCCCAGGACATATACTTGTAGAACTTGAGTTGAGATCCATGAAACTCCCCACTCACCGGGGCAGGCCCCTGGGTGGTAGGTGGCATCTCCCTGTCATCTCCAGCTACACAAACACCATGTGAGAGGACCCTTGTCCTCTTCACTTTCACGTATGCACGCTCTGATTAGCTCATCCATTCTTCTGCCTGTTGACTCCTGCCATCACCACACCCACCACATACTTTAGAAAGCACAGGATAATTGAGCACTTATCACAAACCAGATGTTTTGGGTCAGGGGTGGGAACCATATTTGGCTCTGGGGCAAAGTAGCAAGAAGTTGCAAAAACTGTTACTATTTTCATTCTCTTTCAGAAACGTAAGAGGCTATACAAAGTGTGTCTACCTCTCTCTGGGTCAGGATTTTCTCTTTTTTCACTCTGCTCCTATTTCTAGGGGTTTGTCTTTCATCAGTCCTGCCTCTTTGACTGCATGTTTTTGCATATCCCTAATCTCTTTAACTTTTGGAGTTAGCGGGGATACTGCAGAACTCTCAACTGGGAATAGTCTAGAAATGGAAGAGATTTTGACTTTTTGCAGGGATATTTCTCATTTCCCATTTTTATTGAAAAGGCCTAAGTGTTCTGATTTTTTTAAAAATATTATTTCTCCAGCACCTCCACATCTCAGAATCTCCTCACCAGCAGGCTTCCTGGGGAAGCACCTGCACTCTCACCCGCTGACACCCACACTGTCACCCACTGACACCTACTCACATCCTCCACCTGCACCTTAATTCACAGCAATTGGTTTTCATCCCTTGCACTGGGCTGAAACCACTTTCTCATTTCAGATCTTTACATGGCTAGACCAGGAGCCTCTTACTGTCTGCATTTCATTTCTTCTCTTTGGATCTCATTCCTGAAGTTTTCTCCTGCATTACTACTCCTTTGTGATTCTCCCTTCTTCTCTGATAACTTTTCAGTTGCCTTTCTTCTGCTCCTTCAGCTGAATTTCTTAAATTTTATTCTTAGCTACTTTCGCTTCTCATTTTACAATTTATCTTTGCACTAACTCATCCATTCACTCAAATTCAACTAAAACCAGCTCTGTGGATATGCCAGACTCCTAAGTTTCATCGCTAACCTTGACCAAGCTCTTGAGCTTTAAGAACAGTTGTCAGAGAGCATGGATTTCTTACTGTTTCAGGTTCTCACTGATTACAAGGAAATACTCCCCTGTGTTGTGTGGGTTCCTGTTGGCATTTGCTCCTCAAAACTTAACTTTGGCTACTTGACATCCTAATCTAAGTGTTGAGATAAGATGTTTTGACCTTATCTTCTTATCCTTAAAGGATTTTGCAAGCATGTGTTTGAAGAACTGAACTATGTGACCGGAACTCTGTTAAATCCTGCTGTGAACTGAATGTTTCTGCCAATTCCACCAAATTCATATGCTGGAATCCTAACCCCCAATGTGATGGTATTAGGAGGTAGGGCCGTTGCGGGTGGTTAGGTCATGAGGGATCTGGGATTAGTACCTTTATAAAAAAGACACTAGAGAGCTTGCTTTCTCTTTCTCTGCTCTTCACCATGAGAGGATGCAATGAGAACAGGGCCCTCACCAGACACAGGATCTGCCAGCACCTTGATCTTAAACTTCCAGCCTCCAGGACTGGGAGAAATAGATGTTTGTTATTTAAGCCATGCAGCCTATGGCAATTTGTTATGGCAGCCTGAACTGACTAGGACAGGTCCTTATCTCTGAATGGGAACAGAGAACAAGATAAATTCTAAGGACAGGCCCTTGTCAGTTTGTAAAAATAGACAAGCCAAAAAGCATTATTTTTATTTTGCAGACAGAGGTTACAAGCCTTGTATAAATTACTTTAAATACCATTGGTTTAATTTCAATCCTTTAGAAATGCACAGTACAGAAATGAAAGTGAGAACTGTGTGACTGTAAAACTGTAAAAATTGTTTTCATGCATGGCTTACGAGCACAATCAGAGTCCAAATGGCTACACTTATCTTTAATATATACTTTATGTTAGCTATTAAGGAATATTGTTCTACAACGGTTGTTTTAAGTATATCTAAAAGATAGCAGAATAGTCGTTAATAATTTCAACAAATATTTAGGAAGTGTTCATTATGTGCTGTGATAAGGCACTGTGATAAGTGTTTTATATGCTTATTTGTTCCTCAAAAAACTTGATAATATGTGGTAGATTATTAATCTGTTTTATGCATGAAAAAACTAAAGCTCAGAAAAGGTAAGTAATCTACCCGTGGTCACAAAAAACACTATAATTCATGTTCATCAGACCAATATAAAATATTTAGAAAATATATTCCACGTTTTACTTAATATTATAGTGTTTTATTCACCAAATCATACAATTGTGCATATACTTATGGAAGAGGAAAGAAAGGACAAAAAGGATCTATTAAATCTCATTTCTAAAAAAGTAGCCAATAGAAAATGTTCTGTCTATCCATAATAAGGATAATTTAAAATTTTTACATTGTAATTTTCAATTTAGTTTTAGTAGCCTGGGGAAAAAAATCTCAAAATGATTGATTTTTTTAACTTATGTAATTTTAATTTGGTCTAGGAAATATGGATTATTAGGTACTCAAGAGTCAACATTCACTGAACTACATGTCAAATAATCCCATGGCCATATAAATTATAAATAAAAGATACCTAAATATGATTAAGTATAGGTTTTTAAAAGTGAGACTAACTTTTTAGCTTATTTTTTAATTGTGAAATACATTATACATATAAAAGATGGCATAAGATATTTATGCATAACTGAAGAATCATTCAATCAAAAATATGTATTAGAAGCTTATTATGGGGGATTCCAGATTTAGCACTGAAAATGTAAAGATCCTGGATATTGTCATTCCTAACCTTGGAAGAAAAAGGTATTCAAACTGACAATCAATGACTTTTATTCGATCCATCAGAGAAATTAGGCTGCAGGGCAAATGTTACCCTGGAGTAGAGGTGAATTCAGAGTCACAGTCCAGATCTGCTAACCTTGACCAGAAGTAACCAGAGCCATAAACTGTAAGAACACTTAAATGGTCATTTTTGATGAATTGCTGAGGCTGAACATGGACTCCCATGAAAGTGGAAAACTCCTGGGAACTTCAGTCTTATGGGGCCCCTACACTTCTGTGGATTTTACCAACAGGCACTCCACCAGGTTCTCATGGCAAAGATCTGAGACAAACCTCCTAGTGGCTCTGACTAGGGGACAGGAAGAGTAATGATCATGAAATACACCCAGAACCTTTTCCATTTAAAAAGTATACTCTCCACGGAAAAACATTTTGGCAAAGTTTGATAAAAGCAGGGGGAAGAGCATTCCTCCCATCCCAAACCTCTCTAACCTTCTCTTCTCACCTAGAGGAAAAAGGATTTAATCAACATGGGTCAGGGCTTCAAAGAAATAAAATTGGGAATGGTGCAGCCAGAAAGAGGATGGAGAGGGGAAAACCAAAAGCTGTATCACTAGAGAAACACCTGTGAGGATCACAGCCCCAAGACACAGGCCCACCAAACGACTGATATTTAATTAGAAGCTACTCACTTAACAAAATTGAAGCAAAACACCCACTAACCTAGCATTCTAGATCCAGCAAAATTATCCTTGAAACATGAGAAATAAAGACTTTTTCAAACAAAAATCTGAAGGAATTCATGACCTGCAGACCTGTCTTGCAAGCAATGCCCAGTAAAAGAAGTTATTTGGGCAGAAGAAAATTGAAACAGAACAGAAACTTAGATCTACCTAAATAAATGAATACTGAAGGAATAAGTGAAGATGAAGTAAAATACCTTATTTTTTAAATATCAATTGATCTAAAAGTATGACTTTAATCATAACAATGTATTGCATGGTTATAGTATATGGATAACTAAAATGAACGACAGCAATGTCATAAGGGATCAGAGGGGAAAATTGGGAACTTTGTTCTAAGATACCTACACTACACACGAAGCAGTATAGTGTTATTTAAAGGTGGACTTAGATTAGTTTTGAAATGTATATTGTAAGTCTAATGCAACCGCTGAAAAAAAAATTAAAGTATAATTGAAGTGCTAAGAGGAGATAAAATAGAATCCTATAAAATGCTCAGTCAAAACCAGAGAAAGCAGGAAAATAGGTGAAAAAAGAAACAAAGAAGGGCAACAAATAGAAAACAATAACCAATATGGTAAATATCAACCCAACTATATCAGTACTCACTTTAAATGCAATGCTGATCTAAACATACCAGCATTCTCACAATGAATATTAAAATAAGTCCCAACTGTAAGTTGTCTACAAGAAACCCCTTTTAAGTATTAAAATTAGGATAGGTTAAAAGAGAAGGGATGGAGAAAGATAAATGAAGCAAACACTAATTAAAAGAAAACTTGAGTGGCTATATTAATTTCAAACAGAGAAGACTTCAGAAAAAAGAGTATCAAGGATAAAGAGAAGAATTACATAATTATGAAAGGGTATATTCCCCAAGAAGACATGACAAAAATATTTTGTACTAAGAAAATGAAAATACTACATAAAATTTGTGGGATTCTACAAAAGAAATACTTAAAGGGAAATTTATAGCATTAAATGCATATATTAGGAAAAGAAGGCCAGTCACAGTGGCTCATGCCCAGCACTTTGGAAGACCGAGGCAGGCAGAACACTTGAGCCCAGGAGTTTGAGATCAGCTTGGGCAACATGGTGAAACCCCGTATCTACAAAAAAAAAAAAAAAAAAAAAGAAAAAATTAGCTGGTCACAGTGGCGTGCGTCTGTAGTCCCAGCTACTCAGGAGGCTGAGGTGGGAGGATCTCTTGAGCCGTGGAGGCGACTGCAGTGAGCCAAGATTGCGTCACTGCACTCCAGCCTGGGCAGAGTAAGACCCTGTCTCAAAAAAAAGAAAAGAGAGAAAGATGAGTTATAAACACTTAAAGCAACCAGAAGAAAAAAAACTATAAAAATTAGAACAGAAATCAATGAAATCGAAAACACAAAACAATAGAGAAAATTCATTAGAACTAAACCTGTTTTTCTTTTTGAAAAGACCAACAAAATTGATGATAATCCTTTAGGCTCCAAGACTTAACTGAAAATTCATTTCTTCCCACAAACATTCACTGAGTGCCTACTATGTGCTAGGCATCAATCTAAAGTGCAACAGTGAATTAAAATAAATTCCTCGTTGCCTTTGTGGAGTGTACATTTCAATGGGGGAAGGCACACATGGAAAATAAAGCAGAAAAATACAGCAGGAGGTATGATGGGGGTGGGGTTGGATGATCTTATTTTACAAAATGTGATCAGAGAAGGCCTCTCCAGTAAGGTGATGTTTTAATAAAAAAGAAAGTGAGTGAGTTGTCAAGATCTATCCAGCAAAAGAGACAGCAAGGGCAAAGTCGCT
Source organism: Pongo pygmaeus (assembly GCF_028885625.2). NCBI lineage: Eukaryota > Metazoa > Chordata > Mammalia > Primates > Hominidae > Pongo > Pongo pygmaeus. The sequence continues at coordinate 86,465,770 of NC_085930.1, forward strand.
GTGGAGGTGCTCAGCAGGTTTGAGGAACAGCAAGGTCAGTGGGGCTAAAATAGAGCAAGCCAAGTAAATGGCAACAAGGTTGGGAAGTGCGGATCATGTAAGTATGGAGTTTGGCTGTCATATGAAGGGAGATGGGAAGCCATTGGAAGGATCTGAGCAGAAGAGAAACATGATCTGACTTGTGTTTTAAGAGGATCACTCTGAGTACTGTGTGGAGAAAAGAATAGGCTATGAGGGGTCAAGGGTGATAGAAGGAAGACCAGTCAGTGGAAACTGCATTAAGTCAGATAAGATAGGCTGGCTTAGATTAGGGTGACAGTGGTGCAAATGGTATGTGGTCTGAGTCTGGGTATATTATGAAGGAAGAAGCAACGGGACTTTCTGATGAATTAAACATGAAATATGTAAGAGATTATATAGTGTGGGTATTTGTCCCCTCCAAATCTCGTGTCGAAATGTGATCCCCAGTGTTGGAAGTGGGGCCTAGTGGAAGGCATTTGGATCATGCGGGTGGATTCTTCATCAATGGCTTGGTGCCCTCCCTATGGTAATGAGTTCATGTGAGATCCAGTTGTTAAAGAGACAGGAACCTCCCCCAACTTTCTCTGGCTCCCTCTTTCCTGCTCCCGCTTCACCCTCTGCCATGAGCTAAAGCCTCCTGAGGCCTCAATCTCAGGTATTCCTTTATGGTAATGCAAAGCGGACCAACACAAAAGAGTCAAACATAACAAGATTTTAGGCCAGAACAAACAGAACAAAGAATTTACCAATATAAGTGAACTAACTTGCTTTAGAATTTAAAAAGTATTATATACATAAACCAGTTCATTTTTTACCAGAGGACAGGTATTCAATAGATTAAAATCTCATTCCATTCTATCATGACATAAGGTATTTCATGATTTTTTACCAGATTTTAATTCTGCAACACTCACTAGTCAGATATCACTTTGCAACACTGGAAGCTTTCAATCAGAAAAGGTTTTATTATAAGAAACAATGACATCAGGTAAAAATGCAAAAAATTGTGCAATTATGGCAAAATGTTTAAAAATATCTACACATTTGCCCCCACAGGACTACAGTACTTACTACATACCTGAGCACTGAACATTGAATTCCATTTTAAACTGCTTTACATAGGGAATCTGATTCCTTGATGATCACATCCATTTGTTCTCATGACCAATAAAATCAGCTTGATGCTTAAGCATCAACTTCGTAGAACAGAAAACAAAGATGGAAAATAAAGAGTACAATTTCTACTTTCCTGTAACATAGTAATACCAAGTCCAGTTTTCAATGTGTGAAAAATATATAGGAAAGTGCTACATACATTCTTCAAATGCAAAAACAAAGTTAAAGTGGAACTGGCATATGTTAGACCTACATTTTAATTCTGTAGTACCCATTGTGTCTTTTACTTAAGGTCTTATCACACTATGAAAATGCACCTTAAATATCTAAACATAAACCCACACATGTCACTAATCTTAGTTTTCTAGGACCTCTTCTGAATCCATTTTAAAAGTGGCAAAATATCCCAGCTATATAATTTAAACAAATAGTTCTTCATACAAAATTCAATATATATTCTACTCCCATAACAAATCCTAAGCCTTGCTTTTGACACACTTAACTTAGATCGTACCCTCAATATAAATTGTTATAGCCAAAAGATCAACTATTGTGCAGGCTATAAGAATAAATCTACTGTTGAATTAGCCACAGTATGTCATTCTCTTATATAACATACAGCCCATGAAAATTGCTAACTCAATGTTCTATGTCATGTTTTCAAGTAATACATTTTTCTAAATACAGAAGATTGTCAAAAAGCGGCAGGAAATCTTATTCAACAAAGCTTTCAAAAATAAATTACATGAACATCTCTTGCAAAAAAAAATTGTTTTTTCTCTCTCCTCAGCAATGCAAAACTGTAAAGAATGATTTTTAAAATACACAGTAATAACTCCAAAACATCATGATGATAAAAACAAAAACAAAACAGAAGATAAAACTGGGGAGGTAAAAATGTTGACAAAGTTTATACAGAGATTACAGACATACTATCAACACCAATAAGAAGAAACCACATATCTAGCTACGACTAGATTTTAAAATGTTAATTCTAGAAATGCTGTCCATTTTAACTTCTGCTTCAGAAAACATTCCCTACTTGTAGAAGTCTATGTAAAGCAGTTTTGGAAAGTTTCTGAAAAACGAGGTATGTGATGCAAAGAGGCAATGTTTTCAATTTGTTTCACAGTATCACATTACAATTTGTGCAAGATTTTTAAAATACGAACCATGCCAGTTTGCTTTCAAGTGAATACAAATATTGTGATTGAGGGCAAAATCTGTCCTATGCTTATACACTTTATGAATTATGCTAGGCTTAGTAAAATATGTTACTGATCCAAATGCCTGCCTTAGGTATACAAATAAGCTGGTTTGTCCTTCATGTTAATATTCCTAACTGATTGTTAGAAATTCATCAGTTAAATGCAAAAAATGCTTTAGTACCTAGAAAGCTATGGTTCTGTTCACTCACTCTTTTCCTTTTCAATCACCTTCAGCTAGAAGGAGGATTCCAATATAAAAGTATTCATCACTGTTAAGTGCAAAAATGGAAAAAAAAAATGAGGTTTTAATTGTAATATGAAACTTAAAGACATTAAATTAGACCACTGCAGGAATTTTGTTTCTGGAAAGCAGAATTTTAAAAGTAGGTATAAAACTTCACATTATGCTCTGTGCAGAAGAGAAATAAGTTACCTTTCCTTGTACCAATAATGAATGGACAGGTAGATGGAAGAGAAGGTTGGGCTACAAATGGCCCATGTTAGTGCAAACTGGGTATAATGTTCCTACTATTCTAAGATTGAGTCCGGTTAGATGAATAACTGGCCATATCCTCCTATCACATAAGTAGAGAATCTCGTGAAATCACAAGAGTTCAACAGGTAAAGTACTATGGCCATGAAATCCACACCAATTTGAAAGATAGGCATAGGCTCAGACCATTTAAATCCATCTAGTTATACACATGAATTAAGTTAGACTAGCACCAGCCACCTGTGAATATGAGCACTTTTCCAGATTTTCACAAATGAGACAGTGTTAGCACTTGAAAAAGTTATCGACAGAAAACTGCCACTTCAAAACTTTAGCTTAACTTAAAATTACATGGGAAATGGAAACAATCAGACTAAAAGCTCTTTCTGAGACTAATTTTTTCTTCGATCTACTCTAATAATAGAACACATTTAAATCTCAGTACACTTGAAAACAGTACACAAAAATAGATACATATAAATATTAAGAATGAGGATCTAAGTTAGTGCTTCTCTGTGTTACAGAGGTCACAGCTAAAGTCCTAGTGATATTGCCTCAGATTGTTACCCGTATTTAAAATTAAAAGTCACATTAAATGAGTTTAGATGTCTTTACCCAATAATACCCTAAATGCTCTTACAAGAGTGCATAGTTGTCCTGATTCATCTGGTACCTCAGTACTATTTATCACAAAATTATAAAATGAAATGATTAATTTTATGCCAGGAAAAAAAAATGCTGATAATTGCACTTTGTTATCTTTTCCTTACTGAAATGAAACGTCACAAGGATGATGGAAAACCCCTCCCTACCCTGCAATCTTTAAGCATACCCATTTTCCACGTATAAAACTCTCTCAGCTTTCTGAAATACTGTCAGCACTCTTTTGTATCAAAGACAAATCTCCCAAGAATGAGATGCCAGTGATGCACTAAGGCCTGCTACTCATTTAGAGTACTTTCTGAAGACACTGAGGATACAGTTTAGCAACAGCACATTCAAAATGCCGGCCAAGGTCCCAGAGCCGATCTGGGGTCTCATACACTTTCATCCACTGGTCAGCAATGTCATCATATTGGTAAAGGGAATTTTTTCTGCTGGTTCTGAAGACGTGTTCTTCAACAGTCACTTGAGTAGCTCGAACAAATAAATGGAGTTTGTTCTGGAAAAGTACCAGTTTAAGGTACGGATTTATGGACTGATCACATGGAAAGTCTTTCTTACGAGTCCATTTATTTAGCTCAATATCATAGGCTTCTACAGTAAACATACGTTGATGATTTCCACAGGTTCCAGCTATGTAGTAGATAGAGTCCTTGTATACAGCTGCTAAGCCCTGGATTCTAGGCACAGTCATGGGGGTTAAGAAACCCCAGTAGTCTTTTTGAGGCTCATAGAAGAGGAAAAATTCTCCTAAAAAAAAAGAAAAAGAAAACAAGAATATGTAAATTTTTATGTTTGGTTTTTGGCTATATGTTGTAACTACAACCTCTGAAGATTAAAGGGCATAATTTTCTATGTATTTCACTTTCTAAAACATTTCTTTTATAATCTCCAGAGATACATTCATATGGGTTACAAAATACCTTAAAACTTTGTCATTCCATGACACAATATAACAGATAATATTATAATCAACCTGAATTGGGAGGTTTGTATTGGGAAGGTAAAAGGAGTTACTTGGGCTTGATGGCAGAATTGTTAAGAGCTTGATTCTGGCAGGGCACAGTGGCTCACGCCTGTAATCCCAGCACTTTGGGAGGCTGAGACGGGTGGATCACTTGAGGTCAGGAGTTTCAGACCAGCCTGGCCAACATGGTGAAACCCCATCTCTATTAAAAATACAAAAATTAGCCAGGTGTGGTGGCAGCACCTGTAATTCCAGCTACTCAGGAGGCTAAGGCAGGAGAATCGCTTGAACCCAGGAGGTGAAGGATGCAGTGAGCCAAGATCACGCCACTGCACTCCAGCCTGGGTAACAATGTGAGATTCCATCTCAAAAAAAAAAAAAAAAAAAAAAAAAAAAAACACAAACTTGATTCTATTTGCTCCATCCAATTTGTGTATTTATAGAAAATTCATTTTACTCTAGCTCTAAAAAAGCATTATTAGTAATGATCAGCCAGTAAGACCAAAATGCATACATGTAACATCATCATAAATATGCCATGATAAATGTGTATGCTATTTAATTAGAAGACAGCAGATGGAATTGTGCAGATTTATGCGTATGGGTCACTGATGTGCTTACCTGAATGTTGCTATAATGCAAAGAGAAATATTCAGCAGGAGAAAACATGACTTTAAGAAGAGAGAAAACACATACATGGTTTGTGACGTTGACTTTGAGTCAGTTTCTATTTTGATTTGATAATAAAAAGGTATGCTGAGTCAGACTGCCAATATGAAAATGTCTGAAAGAATTACAGTAGTGAAGATTTAATAGTTTTGCTAATTATAGCATTTGTTTAAAATCTTTGTAATAAAAATCTGAACCCTTTATGAACAGATTAAATGATACTTCAATAGCCACAGATAGGACAACATAAGCTTCTGACTATGCATGTCAGGTTTATTTATGTAAAGAGGCTTTGTTTAGATTGGAAATACCAGATTCTAAATTGAGCTTCCCCTTGAAAACCGTTTTGAACTAGGGTTACTCTTATCTACAAATTCAACTACCTACTTCATAACAGTGATGCTTTGCCTTCAACTAACTTAAAATAGCTTGTAAAGCTCCCAGATTTGCTCGCACATCATCTGCCCTTATTGCCTAATTTGTAACAGGATTCTTGATAAATAAGGTAGGAAATTTAAACTTTGTAATGTGTGCTACTTCTCTATAAATTTCTTATAGATAAGAAAGTAAAGACGACACACCAAAGAAGTTGAATGTTAAAATCTAAAGTACTCTTTAATAAAAGTTAAAGCTAATAATATGCAATTAAGAAACCCTTAGGGCTTCAGAGTCCTCTTATATAAAATATAACCTCAAATTAAATGATGTTAATAATTCCAGCCCTGAAATTCTATTAATTCATTGCTGGTTTGCTTTAGTATTTGCATTAATATACAAACTTCACATTCCAAATAGGAATCTAATTCTACCTCTATCAACTAACAGGCAGTAAGACCAAAATACACACATACACAGACAGCTTCATCATACTGGATGACATAACCTATCCAAGTATACTGGATGGATTATACACCCATTCTTCTATTCCATTATTCCTCAAGACAGCAAACCCAAATCATGGCCTATGCTTCTATTTAACTAAAATAAGGAACCAGAGAGTACAACTCCTTCTGAGGAATTAACTTGACACTGAACTTAAACAAATGAGCTCGGATATTACTAGGAAATTTTTAGTTAAATAAAGGATTAGAGCAAGGAACACAATTTTTAAAAGAAAACAATGGTGGGAGGCCAAGGTGGGTGGATCACTGCAGGTCAGGAGTTCAAGACCAGCCTGGTCAACACAGTGAAACGCCGACTCTACCAAAAATACAAAAATTAGCCAGGCGTGGTGGCAGGTGCCTGAGACTGAGGTGGGAGAATCATGTGAACCCAGGAGGCGGAGGTTGAAGTCAGCCAAGATCATGCCACTGCACTCCAGCCTGGGTGACAGAGTGAGACCCTGTCTCAAAAAAAAAAACAGAAAGAAAGAAATGAAAGAAAAGAAAGGAAGGGGAAGGGGGAGGGGAAAGAAGAAGGAAAGAAAACAATGGGATAAAGGCAGTCATGCATCAATTAATGACAGGGACATATTCTGAGAAATGCATCATTAAGTGATAGTTGTCCTTGTGCAAAGAACATCATAGAGCATACTTACACAAATCTAGATGGGAGCTTACTACACACCTAGGCTACATTGTAGCCTATTGCTCCTAGGCTACAAAACTGTACAGCATGTGACTGTACTGAGTACTCTAGGCAACTGTAACACAATAGGAAGCATTTTTGTATCTAAACATATCTAAACATGGAACAACTACAGCAAAAATATGCTATCATAATCTTATAGGACCACCATTGTGTGTGTGATCCATCATTGACCAAAACATTACATGGCACATGACTGTATATCTTCATAGAAGCTGCTCCTTTTCCTTTAGTAGTGTGAGAAAAACATCAATTAAGAGACACATACGAGGAATAAGGATGTTGCTATTATCTACACTGCATTAAACATTCAAGCAACTAAAATGTGTAAGAAACCAAATAAAAGGAAAATATTAGTTATCACAAATCAGAGCCTTGAATCAAATGTCTTATTTACTCTGACTCAGTCACTCTACCTCTACTGTATTTTTGCCAAAGTAGTAGTCCTTAACAGTTAAAAAAACAAATAAAAAAGAAAACAAAACAAAACAAACACTACATATATCAGATAGTCCCACTTAAAATGGCAAACCAAAAAAAAGTGACATCTCAAAGTTTTCTGGTGAAAAAAATTGAAAATGTATTATGAAAGGCAACATAAACAGCAGTGAAGGTGAAACTTGAAGACTATACTTCCAAACTCTTTGTAATTAAATTTCATAACTTTTGCAATAATAAGGCTTATATAAAACTCTTCGGTAACTAAATAGTATAACTTAATTAATGCTTTGTTCTTTTCTCTTTTAAACTAATCCAGTAAATTCCATAGAATACCAGTTGCTACAACATCTCAATTTTACTCAAGAGCAAAAACAGCCATGTAACAACCTTGCTATTTATTTCAAGTCCTACAAACTACTCTGAAATAGTTATCCCAAAATGCCAAACTATTATTTATTAAAGAATGTTTTCAAAAATAGTTATTCTACATGATATCAAGACACAAAATCATTAAAAAGTATAGGATTATTTTAGTAATTTAACAATACCTTTTTTTTTAATTCAAGAGTTTATTTTCTTTATAGCTCTTTACAGAACAGACTGTTCCAATAGTTTGATAAGGAAGCTGGAGGTATTCCTCAATTAACGGGAACACAACTGTTTCAGTATAATTAAGTAAACCACCACTTGATGTGTTACCCTTCCATGAAAAACTAAATCACTTAGGCACCTACCCTGTAAAACATAGATCTTCTCTTTGTACTCCACAGCATTATGAAATTCCATTGCAACTGGCATCGCACAAACAGTCATCCAACAATTCTCTCTACTGTCGTAGCACTCAACAGATTTTAGTGAGTTTCTCCCATCACCTTCATAAACGCGACCTCCAATTGCATACATTTTACCACAGCAATAGACAAGTTTGCAGCCTATTCTGGCTCGAAGCAAGGATGGTTTGGATAGCCATCTATTGGTGGAATGATCATACATCCAGAAATCATTTTCTGCCTTATGGTCGATGGAGACCTCACTGCTGCTTGGCCTGTACCCTCCTGCAATGTAAATGTCATTATCTGGTGATACAAGAATCCCAACTTCTCTCAGGTCATTTGGTGGTTTGCATAGTTTAAACACCCTTCCTGTGACTATATCTAGACAAGGCACTGTTTGCTTCTTTCCTGAGTGTTTGTGGGCAGCATCAAAACATATGATCATTTCAGAAGCAGTCATTCCAAGCCTCTGTGTACAGCCATTGGTGTTGGATGGTCCCTTTTCTACACAGCTTTTGGCTATAGCCTGTGCAAACTGAGGTGGAATTTTCTCTACAAAGGTATCTTCCATCAGAGGAAAACGTATGCATTTAGCAAAAATTTCTGGAAGGTGCACTTCTCTTTCATTCTGTTCATGTTCAAACCACCTTATAATGCTTTCATAAACATGCTCTTCTCGGTCTACGTTTAAATCGTCACTGTCTAGAATACTTATCAGTTGGTCTTTTGTCAACTGGAGAAACTCTTGTTCTTTGGTGACACACAGAAACTTTTTACGAATGTATTCTTTTGATCGATCTCCGAGTTCCTGATGACCATAATGATCAGCAAAGATAAAGACCCCAATAGAATTCTGTGGGTCCAAATGACTGATCATATACTTAGCACATTGGTCTTGGATTGAAGGAATCTGGAAGATGCTAGCTGCAGTGAACAAGGCTTGAACATTGGCCTCTGTGAGAATAACTCTGGAGGTGTAGGCATAGTTCAACACTAAATCCATCGATTCAGCTTCAACACCAACTATTCGAACTTCTTTTTGAGTACTTTCTGTAAGGCCGCTAGTGAACATGGATCTAAGAAGGAAAGAGTGGTTAATATTACACGTATGCTATAAATCAAAATTATTGTGGCAAGATTTTAAAAGTACAAAGTTACCACAAAGATAACCTTTTGAAACAGAATATTTCCTAAAATAGTCCCTGATATTCTGAATAGGAGTAAAAATTGATAATGTATCAGAAGGATTTAGTCTGGCTAACCTCAAACCCCATATTCTCAGGGCTAGCCCGCTGTGTGCCAACTATGAAAAAAGGAGAGTACACCTAAGTAAATGCAAATCAAAAGGTGACACACATATTCCAGGTCACTTTATTTTCCTAGAAGCCCCTATCCAGAGTTCTGGTCAAGATGCCTTAGGGACATCAGATCTTAAATTGGGCCATGCCAGTCAAAAAGCTTAAGAATACTGGCCCGGTATGGTGGCTCACGCCTGTAATTCCAGCACTTTGGGAGGCCAAGGTGGGTGGATCACATGAGGTCAGGAATTCAAAATCTGCCTGGCCAATGGTGAAACCCCATCTCTACTAAAATAAAAAATTAGCCAGGCGTGATGGCACATCCCTGTAATCTCAGCTACTCAGGAGGCTGAGGCAGGAGAATCGCTTGAACCCGGAAGGTGGAGATTGCAGTGAGCTGAGTGCCAGCCTGGAAGACAGAGTGAGACTCCATCTCAAAAAAAAAAAAAAAAAAGAATACCTATAAAGGTATCAACATGATACATTAGCATACAAAGAAACAACCTAATAAAAACTTTTCATGTCCTAGTGAAAATTACAAGGCAACTTGTATCCAAAATATATCTTTAAAATGTTCCTCTTAGAAAAGCAAGAAGTTATTTAAAAGTACATATTCTCCACCTACTCCTTTTTAAAACTGTCATCTTTTGAATGCTGCCTTAACCATTATAAGTAATATAATAATCACTTCACTTACCCTTGGAAATTTAGAGAACATTTGCTTAAAAGGAAATACTTCATTTTCTCAAAGATACCATATTTTACCTACCTAAATCTAGACATAAATAAAGATTACGGTAGAGTCAATATATAATGCCTCTTTTAAACAGAGTTTAATAGTTAACTGATTCTTTGAAGATAATGGTTTTTAAAACCCCAAACTTTTACCTTTGAGACCAAGTTGGTTTTTTCTATTATTAAAATATTGTTGCATTTATGGGATTTTCTTGACCGAAACATTAAGCAGCCTGGCTCTTTAAGTATTAGTCACTTGCAAACACCATTTGCCTTTCTTTTCGCTCCTTTAAAGTTTCATTCTAGATGATCCAGACTCATCCTATTTAATTTTTGTGATGTTATGAAAAATGAATTGCAAAGATTTCCAGTCACTTAAAAAAATCTCTCAAATTCATGGAATTAATTTTAAAATGCAGTATGAGAAACACTGGAGTTACAAGGACTCAACTTGCTGCCCAGGTTAATTATCTTCAAGTCCTGTTTTTACTTCTACAATGTACATTTTAATTTAGTATCACACTGGCTTTTTTGATGACTAAAAACTAGATGTTCCTACGTATGTGCTGGTTTTCAATTCAGGTGCTGAAAGACTCACCTATACAGCTACCAATTAAAGAGAAAAATAAAGCCCTGCATTAGGGAGAGATTAACTCCCAAAGAAAGACATTACCACATATCCCTTTATCATGGGAACTACTGCTGCTGACTTGAATAGGTGCATCTTACACACAGGAGTGGTCTCACACTTCATGAGTTTTCCTCTGTTCTAGTAAGTTCTTCATGTAAACTCAACATAAATGAAGCCAGGGCACTTCCTCACACAAAATCCAGAGCAGCAAAAAATTTCTAATAATCATACAAATTTCAATTCTGATGAGTTACTGGTATCATGAAACAGCCATTCCAGATTTCCAGCTGTTCTAATTCTTCCACTAGTGATGCAAGACGTAGAAACACTAAGTATGATTTTCTACATCCCACACAGGAAGCAGCGCTGGTACCAAGAAATTTCGGTACAAAAACCTCTAGCAAGAGATCAAATTCTAATCCTTGAGTTTTCTAGCCAAATATCTTTATTTCAATGCACATATCGTATCCCCAGAAAATTTCTCAAGTATTTTTTACTCCTTTTAAAACTTGACTTAATAAAATTAAAGAATTTAAGATTTTAAGGAATCAAGAAAATTAGGAATCTATCATAGCATACTTCTTTTAAAGTAAAATTTTTTCCTAGGTCTTCAAAAATAAAAAATGAAACTGCAAGGTGAAAATGTCATACTTATGTAAAGTTACTAAGTATACTTATTAAGTATTATACTTAATAAGTATACTTAATATGTATACATATATCATACTTATTATGTATGCTTACTAAGTATTATACTTAATAAGTATACTTAGTAAGCATACATAAGTATGACATTTAAATGATATAATCCAGATTATTAAATTTCAGTAAGATATAGACATTTTTACTTTGCAGTTTTTGTTTTTTTAGTTTTGTTTTTGTTTTTACTATTCAAATGCAATATACAATAAAAATGTTTTAAAGGAAACTGTACCCACTCTTGTTCCTTAAGAGTCATATGGCGACTAAGAAGTCTGGCTCTGGAATCAGATGTAGCCTCTGCCATTTACTTGTTGGATAGATGATTTAGGCAGGTTATTAAAACTTAATCTCACTGAGCCTCAGCTTCTTCATAAGTAAAATGGAACAACAACTATGCAGAGATAGGATTATAAAGATTATATAAGGCAATACATGTAAAGTAAGCTTAGCCTACAGCTTGATAAGTAGTAACTGTGACATATATTTAAACATACAAATGACCTAACCATATCTAATAGATAATCTCGGTAAGTGAATCTCACTAGAAGTTTCCATTACCAAGCCAAACTTCATACTTTCTGCATATGTGATTTTTTTTTTTCCAGCTCACTGTCTTGCTATGATTAATACTTAGTAGTCCAATGACCTACCCTAGGCAAGTCTAAACGGTTACATCACAAGCATCAGACTGAAGTGACTATATTTAACCCAGTATTCTGAGAAAGAGGAACCAGAAACTACTGTTGGAACATTATATGGTTATGTGCCCTATAAAGGTAAGCACCTTCAAAAGGAAAAATCATATTCAGAGTGTGGTTGATAACTTTACTATTATTTATGCACCACTTGTGAATACTGAAAGGCTTAAAGTGAGCATTTGACAAAAAAGAAGTTAAGCCCACGCAGAAAACTGCCTTTTCCACCAATCTTAAAGTAGGAAGTTATTTTTCAGACCCAAATTTTTTAATTTTACTTTTAAAAGTTTTATAGTAAACAATATAAGTAAAAATAAAAACTTCGTTTAACATACTTCTAGAAATCTTGGATATTATTAATTTGGGGCCTTAGGCACATAGAAACTATATTCATTCTTGCTTTGACCCCCATAGCATTTAAACAATCTATTGATGGTAATTTGTTTTTGAAGGAACATGCTACATGTTTTAAACTCTTTTATAAAAGATCCCATACACTAAAGAAACATGCATTATGGAAAACTTTTTGAAAGAAATTCTAGATCAGCACTGTCCAATAAAATTGCCAATGATGAAAATGCTGTATCTCTGTGCTGCCCAATATGGCAGCCACTAGCTGCAGGTGACCACCAAGCACTCAAAAGGTGTTTAGTGTACCTGGGGAACTAAATGTTTTATTTCATTTAACTTATAATTTAAGTTTAAACAGCCACACATGGCTACTGGCTTCCATACTGACCAGCACAAGTCTAGATTTTCTGGTCATTTACCTCAAACACACACACACAGGCCCACTAACTTAAAAACCAATCACCCGAAATCTAGAAGAATCCCTCAAGTCAAACGAAGGTCTTAGTAAGAGAGGACCTGTTTTCTAGTCTCAAGAAACAAAGTCATTGGTTTCATTTCATTATCGCATCTCAATATAAACATCAAGTGGACAATACTGAGGGGGAAAGGGAGCTTGGTGCAGATACCAACAGAAGTTCCTACCATCATCATACCTGAAGTAAGGGCTGATTGCAGCAAGAACGTTTCTATGACAGGAAAATGTTTTCCCGTGATCCACTTCCACTACAATGTCTGTCAACTGTCCTTCATCGTACATTGTTTTGAGTTGCTTAAGAATACTGCAAGCATGGAAGGGGTCCATGGCATCGCTGGCTGGGTCTGAAGATGGAATCCCATTCGGTGTTGGGGAAGACTTACTTAAATCTAGGAGGAGAAAAATCGTACAACCACAAGAAGTGCCGAGCCAGTTACGGCATCGCGGGATTTTTCTGTTTGTGTATCTGCTTGCTAGGCTTTTTCCCCCTACAAATATATACAAATGTCTGTGGATATACGCACGACCTCGTGGGACCGCGAGTTTAGGATCTGGGAGACAGAGGGCGGAGCACGATCGGCGGAACAAGTTCAAAGGCCAGCCTGCTCCTGCGGAGCCCGGCGAGCCCGGCACCCGTGCTCGCGGAGGGAACGCGCTCGCAGCCCAGGCGAGGCGTCTGCGCGGACTCCGCCGAGAGCCGAGGGCAGAGCCTCACGAGGGAAGCTCGAACAACGGCGGCCGCCGGTGCCCCCTCAAGCCGCCTCCCGCTGCCTCCTGGGGCGCAGCGCCAGCGGGTACCCAGCCTCCCCATCCCCATCCCGGTCCCGCCGGACCGCCCACCGCCCTCCGCACCATTCATCCTCCCTCTTCTCATTCCCCTCCACCGCTTCATCCTTCCCTCTAGCTCCGCACCCCTACGTCCTCATCCCACTGCCTGTGGCCGGCCCGGCCCACCTTCCCCCTCACCTCCCTCCACGCCGCCCTGGCCACCACACGACCCACCTGCCGACGCGGCCATTTCTCGATGGGGCCCCGGCTCCAGCTATTTAAAAAGGAAATGTCATTTCGCTTCTCTAGCTCCCGGGTTCCGGCTCTTCTAAGCTTCCCCTGGCCAATGGGGTGTCCTGTGCATCTGGCTCCGCCCCTAGCCTCCGAATTCCTGGCGCTGATTGGCCACGGCGCGAGCACATGCGTGTCGGGAAATGTAGTTTGATTGCCCCGGCTCCCGCGTGGTCCGGGTCGGGCGGAGGCCCAAGCCGGGAATTCCTATTGGCTGATTCGGATGGAGGTGGAGAGTAGGGAGCTGGCCAGCCTGTGGCCGTCGAGCGCGCAGTGCCTGCCGGGAGAGGTAGTCTTCTGGCGGAGGAGAACTGTCATTCTGAGGGGCTGGGGTAGGGAAAGCTCTTCAAGTGCGAATTTCCCCATTTTAGGCCTCTCTCCTGGCCCCCGGCACATTTTTTTACCTTTTTCTTCTTCCGTAAACTTCCTGCCAGTGACTAGCTTCCGGTATGAAATCAAGCTCTGCGTGAGAGCTGTAAAACCAGAAAAATTTGGAAATGGACAGGAGGGCTGTTGTCCAAAAATGCAAAGGAAATCTGACGTCCCACCCTGAAGAAAAATATCAGAAGGCCCAAAAGCAAGGCGTCTCTGATGAGTCACCTATGACACCCAATTGAAATAGCATCGCCTTGGCCGGGTGCTCTGGTTTCCACAGATTAACTTGGTCTGGTTACAGCGGCTGCTTAGGATCTTTAACTCCCACTGGTGCCTTGCTTTTCTAGCACACCCAGAGAACACCTGTTCCTCACGTGAACATTACAGGGGGATCCAAGATGCTTTACTTTTTGCTCTTGGGAATTGGAGGGGATACAATACTAAGTATTCCGGAATTTCCTTTGAAAAAATACCGGAATGCCCTGAGCCCGGAGCCAGGGATGATCACTGAAGCCCTGGCTCTTTCGTCACTATATGTGAGAACTGACATAAGACCTTTCAACCCCTGAGCGCTTAGATCCTTCATCTGTAACGTGAAGTAATAGTAATCCGTATTCCATCGATTTCATAGGCTGCAACCTTTTGGAAAGAAAATCAAAATTTTACTGTTGACGAATTTTTATTTACTCATCTTGTGTTTCTAACATCTAACGGGGTGCCTGGCACATTATAGATGTTTAATATTTTAAAAATAAATGTAAGTTGCAAATGAGCTAACATTGGGAATGCTATTTCTAGAATGTTAAAATGTAAGGAAGTATCAGCGAATGGGAAGAATTTCTAGTAGACATATAGTTAGCCCGTGTGCATAACTTTTCTAGCACTGAGAAGATCAAACCGTTGAACTTCTTGATAAATAAAGGGTCTTGGAATTTAAATTGTGATGGAGAAAGAGAAATAATTATGAAAAACAATTCAGTTCTGTCCCCTAGGTCTGCTGAGAAATTTAGAACTTAAAATACTATAATCCCATGCAAGTTAACAGGAAGTGGTGTTTCCTCATGACTGGGGTTTATGCATATCCATATGCACTTATAATTTCTTATTTGAGAATGTCCTGTATGCACGTTTCTGGATAGATGAAATTGACTTAATTTTTGTTACTCATAACTTTATTTTTTCGTTTTTATGATGTTGCTTTCTAATTTATTAAAATGGTAGCATTTTGTATGGTTAGTATTGAGGGAAAAAATGGTGTAATCCTTAGGGTTTGACAACATCTGATGATACTACAAATAAAAATACAGGGCATGCATTATTTGAGAAATATTTAAACTAAAATATCATTTGTTGTTTATCTGAAATTTAAATTTAATTGGGTGTTCTGTATTTTATCTGGCAACCTTTTCAAATCTCTTAAAATACAGGAGTTTTGTTTGTGCTTTGTTGTTGTTTTGTAGCCATCTATCTACTTAAGCCTTAAGAAACTTGGCCAATTTTTTAAAAATTCAATTCTCAACTTAGTAACAAACAGACTTGATAATATTGTTTGATTAGTTAGAAGACAGTGTTCTGATTCTTTGACCCACAAAGATTTATAAATTGGAGGTGGAGCAGAATACAAAGAACAAAAGCCAATCTAAAAATAAATAGAAAAAAAATTATAGGTAAAAAGTTGCCATTTATATGACACTGTAAATGGACTCCATTCTACTGGGCAGATGGCATTACATAGTAAAGATTTAATCATCACTAAAATGCATTTTTAAAAAACACAGAATAAGTAGGAGAATCTCGAAATTGAGTCAGTTGTATCACAACTATTCTTTCTCAATGATCTGTAAGAATACTGAGGAGATTCCTTTTCAGGATTGATACTAAATAGCCAAAGGTTACAGCTTTGTTTTCAAACAGCTCTAGTTTGAATTTTAGTAAGAACCTCCTGAATCTACTGCACATCTGGAAAGAGCAGTAAAAGTAAACCAGTTTTCATCTTAAGGTATTAAGTACTATATTGCAATTTTCTTCTATATTTAAAGTTTAAAGTAAAATCAATTAAGGATGGAAACTGAAAAACTGAACCAGAATATTTGAAGGTCCTATATTTAGTTCAAATTAGACACTTAGAGCTTTATTATTTTAATATTATTTTTACCTAGGAATCACAAGCAAAGAGAATTGCTATAATCATGGTTGCTTGAGAGAAGAAAAGTTTTTACGTTTAAATTCTAGCAAAAAGGAAGGATTATGAAAGCATCAAATTTGGAAAATGAGAAATTGAAGGCTCCTTGTTTTTTTCTGCTTTCATTTCAAGAGAATGACTTTAGCAATTATCAGCTATACCCAGGCTACTCTCAATAATACCACACAACACAAGAATGATAGCAACTCTGATGAAGAAGGTGTAAAAGAAAATAGAACTTCGCTTCTGCAAATCGATTCTGCAGTTTTCCAATTTCTCTGTTCAGTACTGGTTGGGGCTGTGAAATTGACCAGAGCTATATAAAATGAAAGTAAAGAGAGAATACTTGTAACTCATACCTTTTAGCAGCTGACATCCTTATATATTTATCCTTCTCAGCCTACAGCTACAACCTTCTTGATATTTTCAATGTGACTTTTTTTTCTTGCCAAAAACTTCTACATTGGCTAGATAAATGAAACAACAAAAGCGATTATTCAATATAAATTTAATATGGCATCAGATACACAAAGTTTTTTTAAATTTCTAAAACTTTATATATTGCCCATGATTTAGTTTCTTTAAATACAAAACTCTAAATAGATACTAACATCAGGTTTACTGATTGGGCAGCACTGGGCTTTGTTGTATTTTTAATTTTTTATTCCCTTTGAGGTTATATGAGGATTCAACATGGTAATAACTAGAAGATTGCATTTCATGAATCACTGAATTTGATCGTACTGGAGGATATTAATGTGCATTAATTTTTAAGTATTTGGAATTTAGCATATACATGAAAAAAAAGTCTGTGAAGCTAGTGGCAGTAATATTCAGTTCCTCAGAAATATTGATTGCCTCCTCCCACAACCTGCATTCTAAGAAGGCACTGTCTGAATCAATGTTTCCTATACAAAACTAGATAGATAGATAGATAGGTAGATAGATAGATAGATAGATAGATAGATAGATAAAGATTAGACGGATGTAGAGATATGAGATTCCTAATCTCAAGGATCTTGTAGTTTATCTGTGAAAACAAAACTTATTCCCATGAAAATCAGCTGGAAAATGAGAACTAAGGGCAACCCCTAGTTAGCATAAAATAAGTATTTCCAACAATTAATGTTAAGGATTTCGAAAGAGATAAGGAATTCTGTTCAGCTGGTGTGGGATTTAAGCTGAGCATCCAAAGAGGATACACCATACAACTATTTGCAAAAGTGATGGAACACTTTCTTGCCTAATTGCTTTATCTTGGCTTGACCCAGAAGGTAAAGCATTCACTTTAATATTGATAGGGCTGAATTTAGGAGTAGAACAAGGAAAAGGAATAATGATTGTGTTACCTACTTTATTGCACTTAATTTCACCTTTTAATTAAATTTTCTAAGAACAGTGTTACAATGAAGTGACCAAAGCCTTGATAATTTCAATAACCTGCCCATAGTCTTTTAGGGGTCTTTGGCTCCAAAGCCAACTCTCTTTTGATAACAGCATATAAAGGTCTGGGAATAAAATGGAGTATTGAAATTGAAGTGTAGGATTTTCTCCCTATTGAACATGTCTGGTTCTGTGTCAAACACAAGGTCAATCAATATCTGTCATGAATGGACAGAATTATTGGTATAGGTTTGAGATGGTTTCATGCCCCAAGAAATTGAAAAAAAAAAAAAGGAAAGACTAGAGGGATATATGTCATACCATTAAACTAATTTGACTTTGTCAAACCAAATTTATAATTTTAGAGGTATAGTGATTTAGCACTTTTTGTCTGTTCACTAAATAATGAAAAGAAATGGCTAAAATATGTATGTGTGTGATTAGCCATCAATATTTATTAAGTTGACACTGCTTCACTGTTCTACTGAAAGACTGAATTCTTGTACAACATTGGAGATCCTGAACAGAATTACTCTACTGTACCCTTAATTTATTCAATAATATTCGAACTTAGAATGATTGCATGAGCTAAAGCCACTGTCAAAATGTGAGACATCAGCACTCTTTTCTGTTTGAAGATTGGCTTATAACCCAAATAGAACTAATGGAATTAAACAATGATTGTTGATTCTTTCTAACCCCAATTATGATTTTATCTTTTTAAGTCCATGGAATCGCTAAAAACTCTAAATGTAAGGAGAATCAGGGATCAGTAATCTTCAGTGTGTAGACACAGGAACTGAAATTCATGAAGAATAGGCATCAGGTGTTTGGAAAGGAGTTCCTTAAACCCAGCAGAGAGAACATAGAGGATGAGTAGTTGATTATATTTTAATCCCCCAAATAATCAAATATTTATAAATCAAATCTATTGACATGTCACAATAATTTCAGGGATTTTTTTCTGGTTGTTCTACACATGGTTTTTCTTTATCTCAGCACTATTGGCATTTTCAGCTACATAATTCTTTGTTGTAGGGGCTGCCCTGTACATTGTCAGAAACTTAGCAGCATCTCTGTCCTCCACCCACTAGGTGCCAGTAGCACCCCCTTCTCAGTTACGAAAATGAAAATGGCCCCAGGCATTGTCTAATGTCTTCTGGGGGAAAATCATCGCAGTTGAGAACAAGTGTTCTACAACATGCTCCTTCTACCTGCTCTGTGGTCCTCTGTGCTGTATGTTCTCCCACTTAGTTAACAGCACTATTAAAGTTTACATAAGTGTACTATGTTTGTTATTTAAAAGTAATTTGTTTGTTTTCCTTTTAAATATCCATTTCACAGCGTAGAGTTATACTCCTTGGTTCACAACACAATATTATCTTTTGTCCATATACCCCATCTCTTTTGCTACATATGTACTATTGCCTTCAATCCCCGTTCTTTACTTCCATCCTCTTCCAACTTCAAATACAACCATTATAATGGGTTTGATGTGGATCCTGTGTTTCTGTTCTTGTAAAATATGTATTAATGTATTGAATATGTGTTGATTATGTGCTCTTATGATTTATATAATGGTATCATGCTATGGACCTCAATTTGTTTCTAACTTTTTCACTTGGTACCATGTATTTAAGGTCTATGCATGCTGCATTGAATGCATGTAGTCAATTCTTTATATTCTTTACATTTCTATCAACTATCTCACTGTTTGATATGTTATGTATCAATAAATGCTTACATAATTAATTGCATAAATGAATATATTGAATGGGAATGGATGTAGTGAACAGAATAATGGCTGCCCGAAGAAGGTCACACTCTAATCCCCAGAACCTGTGACTATGTTATCTATCTCACATGGCAAATGAGACTTTGAAGATGTGATTAAATTAAGGATTTCAAGATGTAGGGGTTATCCAGGTGGGCTCATTGTGATCACATGGTCCTTATAAGAAGAGATGTGATTACAGAAGCAGAGGTTGAGTGACATGCTTTGAAGATGAAATAAGGGGTCATGAGACAAGGAATGTAGGCAGCCTCTAAATGCTAGAAAAGGCAAGGAAATGGATTCTGCCCTAGAACTTGCGTGAGGAAGGCAGTCCTGCCACCATCGTGGTTTTGGACTTCTAACATCCAATGCTGTAGGATAATTTGTGTTGTGTTAAACCACTAAGATTGTGGTAATTTGTTACAGCAGCAAAAGGAAAGTAGTACAATGGATAAACAGTAAACTCTTATGCAGTAATTCATCCATCATAGTAGTACTGTATTACTGCATGAAGAGTCATTCATTCATTGTACTATTACAATGGATGAATTACTGCATGAAGAGTTTACTGAGCTTTCCAATAGTTGAACTCTAAGTTTCATGGCCTCAGTTTTACTTCTCTCTGCTCTCTCCTCCCGGTCTCTCCATCAAATGTTTAATACTAATAAAAATGGAGAGAATCTTAACATTTAAAAGAATTCAAACAATACTTTAAAGAGAAAAATGCAAGGTAAACAATCACCCCAAATCTATCTGTAAAGTATATATTTTTATTGCAGGAGGGGCTCCCTGGGTCATCTTGTGAGAAGAGTGAGATTCAACATGGGAGGGAATTGCAAAAGGGCCTGAATACCAGGAAGTATGGTTGCGTGTGAGCCATATTTGGAGATAAGCCACCTTACTGGCTGTAAGACTTAAAGATGGCAGGTTAATATGATAGAGACTTCTAGCCTTAGTCATAATTGTGGCTGAATGCTGTATATATATCTGGAAAGAAAATTATAACACTAAGTAGATTAGTTGTGACACAAGGCCAAAGAAGCATCTTAAGAACAGATGTTTTACATGTTGCTCTCTTGCATACCCAGTTTAATCCCTAAGAAAGAAATATATTCACTTAATTACAGTAGATTTGAGCAACTTGGTTTACCATAATCCATGGAGAAGAACCAGCCTTTAACTGATCTTGTGCCAATTCAAATATATGGCTGTTTTCTCCAACGTTTCTCAAGACCTCTTTGTTAGAGAACACATAGCTCTAACTTGTGTCTATGTCTGCGCGATACATAGGTACCTGGTTTTCTGGGGTATCAGAGTGAGAATCACTCTTTAGGAGGTAGATTCCCATAATTGTGAAGAGGCACACACTCTGGAATCAGACTACCCAAGTTCAAATCTCACTGAAACACTTTCTAGCTATGACGCAGAGGAAGCTAATAATTTCTTCATGCCTCAGATTTCCCAGCTTTAAAATTGGGCTAAAAGAGCATTAACCTTAGAGAATTATTATAAGGAGTAAAGGAGATATCTGTGTAAATATATGCAGAGTGTTTAGCTCAGCCACTGGTACAGAGAAAGTACTCAGTAAATATTAGTTATTACTACTTGTGGTAGTACTTGAATAGTAAAATGAAAATTCCATTTAATTTTTCAGCTTATTATAGCAATTAATTTGTTGTTCTTCATGGTAAATTAACCAGTTTACAGATTAATCACAGTTAAGCTGGAGCAGGAACCTGAGATGCAGCTGTCTTCTCAGCTCAATGTGGTGGCATAGGCTCATCATCACTGGTGATTCCTAACCTTTCTAAAGTATGGAAGAAAAGGAACCAAACCACTCATAGGCACTCTGAATTCAAATGTCTGTGACACTGAAAATATATCTTAGCCTATCATAGCTAACACATACTGTTACTTGTAACAAACAACCCCATACTTTCAGCAGCTTATATCAACAAAATTTTGTTTTTCACTCATTCTTATATCCAAGTCAGATCAGCAGGGGGCTCTACTCTTTGCAGTAACTCAGAGGCCAGACTGAGAGAGCAGCCATCTTGGCAAATGTGCTTGGTCACCATGCCAGAAAAAAAGGAAACGTGGTAAATTGTGCATTTGCTCTTAATGTTTCCACCTGGACAAACACGCATCACTTCCAGTCCCATTTCATTGGCCATAACAAGTCATGTGGCCATCTAAAGTGGAAGTATAATAGGAAGTCCTATTCTACCATTCCCAGAAGGAGAAAAGCTAGAAACATCTGGGAATCAGCACCAATCACAGACATATTATAAGAGGACTGTGCTATACACTCTTAGTGATGCAGAGATAAAGAAAACCTTATGACCGTGCGGGTAAGTAGGCACTCTGTGTCATATTCACATATGCCTAAGACAAACCAGCACTTTCTAAGATTGGTTTACTTTAGCCACATGGGAAAATAAACCAAAACAATTTATTGCAGGGATTCTCCCCAAGGGTGATTTTTGTCCCCCAGGGAATATTTGGGAATATCTAGAGACATTTTTGGTTGTCTCCTTTTGGAGTGTGAATGTTGATACTGGCACCTAGTGGATAGAGGCTAGGATGGCAGTACCTCAGCAAAGAATTATCTGGCCCCAAATGTCAATAGTAAAGAACTCTGGGCTCTTATAATTTTCACGCTTTTCTCACACACGTGCCTTAATCTATTGAAATGAAAATTATGCCTTTGAAATGTCTATAGTTGAGACTATATACACCAATACTCATGAAGTCCCACTGTGCTCTATCACTGCACATTTTATGTCCAGGCATATGGACTTCTATTCAGAAGTGCAGATTTAGTATATTCGTTTTGAGCTCCAAATGAAAGAGTTGACTATATTTTCAAAAATATCTTGTAATTCAAACTTAAAACACTGCCCTTCAAAACAGTACCATAAATATATCCTCCAACTTGATGTAAGCAGCAGTCTGTCCCATTGGAAAAACAACACGGCATGACATAATTGGACACTGACCGTTGACGATAAGCTTTATATGAGAGCTATTGTGAGATCTTTTTTACAAGAGCACAATTTTCTAAGAACAGTCTCTGCCATGATAGGAGCAGTGAGGAAAAGATCCACTGTAAGTGACCAAGGAAAGGGGTGTGTTTAAGCTCAGTGGTTCTAATTGAGTTTGTGAGACAGGCTTTGTCAAACACAGTTGAATGCAGAGGCGAAAGGCATGTAGAAGGAATTTTTTATACTTAATGGTGGGGAGTTATTAGTAAACTACAATGAGGAATCTTTGATCTTTCAGCATCAAATTGCGTTAGAATTTAGGTTTAATGTTATTTCCCAGAGGGTAAGTTTTGTTTTCTAGTCCGAGCCTCAAGCCTTGCAGAAGAACTGACTCCGGAATGTCAGATATGATACCTGGGAAAAGGATATTTGTGGTTGTTAATGTGTGAATCAGAAGGCAAACCCTGGCCCAGCAGTATGTTAATCCCAATGGCTGGGAGGGAGCCAATGTGATCACAAGAATGCACACAGCTTGGGGTCTTAGAAACAGCTTAAGGAAGCTGCAACTATGTTTGGAATGTACCCAATCAATAAATTGCTGATTTTTCCACCTGTGTGTTAGCCTACTTACTCTTCAGGGAGTTGAGGCTTGTAGTGCAAATACAATCCAAACACTTTATTAATTGCTCGGGCTAAAACAGGTCAAAGGAGCATGCCTAAGCTCAGTTTGAAATTCTTTTACTTACAAGGTTCCTGCAGTCACAGGGGAAATTTAATTGCTCTGCAAATTCTTCATCAAAAAATTGGTCCCTTTTGCATCTGTCCTTGGTGAATACCAGCCATTTCTTCCTTTCACCCTCTAGGCCGTGTTTGTTAGGTAAATGCCTTTGTTCTAAAAGAATACAAGCTAAAGTGAAGGGCCGTGATTTCTACTACTTATTGTCAAGTGGTTCGGCACTAATAATAAGTATAAAAGTACATATGCAGAAAATAATAAAGCAAAAGTGGTAAAATGTCAAACTTTTGGTAAATTAAAGACTTTGTGGGAATTCACTGTACTCTTGCAGGTTTAAACATTTTCAAAAGAAAAAGTAAAGAAACAAAACTAGTAGAAAGGAGGTTCTACTAACCTTGAACTGTCGCAATGAGATGACAATAAAAATTATTTTGTTTTTTCCTTAAAGAAATATGGCAGAAGTATGAATGTCTGGTTTTTTGTTTGTTTATTTGTTTGTTTGTTTGTTTTGAGACAGGGTCTTACTCTGTTGCCCACGTTGGAGTGCAATGGTGAGAGCACGGTTCACTGCAGCCTCAACCTTCTAGGCTCAACTGATCCTCTCACCCCAGCCTCCCAAGTAGCTGGGATTAGAGACATGTGCCACCATGCCCAGCTAATTTTTAAATCATTTGTAGACACAGGGTCTCACTATGTTGCCCAGGTCGGCCTCGAGCTACTGGGTTCAAGCAATGCTACCCCCTCGGCCTCCCAAAATGCTGGGATTACAGGTGTGAGCCAACCCACCTGACCAGAGTGAGTGTTTGGATATGATGGAAAGCAGTACAAGTTGAGTATTCCTTATCACAAATGCTTGGGGCCCATGTATCTGACTTTGAAATGTTTTGGATTTTAGAAAACTTGTACATATATAATAAGATATCTTGGGGATGTGACCCAAGTCTAAACACAGAATTCATTTATGTTTCACATATACCTTATATACAAAAGCTGAAGATAATTTCATATAATACTTTTAATAATTTTGTTCATGAAACAAAGGTATGACTGTGTGTTTGACTGCAACCTGGAACATGACTTCAGATGTGAAATTTTTTTTTTTTTACATTTTTTTAAATTATACTTTAAGTTTTGGGATACATGTGCAGAACGTGCAGGTTTGTTACATAGATATACACGTGCCATGGTGGTTTGCTGCACCCATCAACCCGTCATCTACGTTAGGTATTTCTCCTAATGATATCCCTTCCCTAGTCCCCCACCCCTCAACAGATATGGAATTTTCTACTTGTGGCATCATGTTGGCACTCAAAAAATTTGGTATTTTGAAGGATTTCAGATTAAGGATGCTCAACTGTATTGAGATCTTTGTTAATGAATACAAGTTGATGCTGCTGCTCTCCTGGGTATTTTTCCAATAGTGATGATAGATGATTCCAGATTTTGCCACACAGTGTCAACTGGTTTCTCTTCTTAATGGGAAAAAAAAAAGGCATATGGATGAAGGTGAAAATAAAGGTTTGTTTTTGGTTTGTTTTTTTGTTTTTTGTTTTTTTGGAGACGGAGTCTCACTGTCGTTCAGACTGGATGGAGTGAGTGGAGTGGCACAATCTCGGCTCACCACAACCTGCGCCTCCTGGGTTCAAGCAATTCTCCTGCCTCAGCCTCAGACTTCCGGGTAGCTGGGACTATAGGCATGCACCACCACACCCGGATAATTTTTGTATTTTTAGTAGAGACAGGGTTTCACCATGTTGGTCAGGCTGGTCTCGAACTCCCGACGTTGTGGTCTGCCAGCCTCGGCCTTCCAAAGTGCTGGGATTACAGGCGTGAGCCACCATGCCCAGCAAAGGTATGCTTTTTTATGATGATTTAGTCTGAAATGACTTTGATTTATCAGCACCAGGCCCTAGGCTGCCTGGCTCACTCGCTATACATTGTGCTAAGAGAAAAAGTGCTGAATTAGCACTTGGGTGCATATGAGGCCTCACATTTTGTTGTACCAGATTGCACCCTTGGTGACTTCCTTGTTGATTGCTACTGTGTACTGAATTGTATCTCTCCCAAATTCATATGTTGAAACCCTAAACCCCCATGTAATGATATTTGGAGATGGGGCCTTTGGGAGATAGTTAGGTTTGCATGAGGTCCTAAAGGTGAGGCCCTTATGGTGAGATTGGTACCCTCACAAGAACAGATATCAAGGCAAGTTAAAACCAAAATGAGGTATAACATACTGCTGGGCCAGGGTTTGCCTTTTGATTCACAAGTTAACAACCCACAAATATCCTTTTGCCAGGTATCATATCTGACATTCTGGAGTCAGTTGTTCCACAAGGCTTGAGGCTCAGACTAGGAAACAAAACTTGCCATCTGGGATATAACTTTATAGCTAAATTCCACATTTTTTCACTGGACTAGCTTCATACCTTTTAGGATATCTGTTATCAAAAAGACGAAATATAGTGTTGGCGAGGACATGGAGAAAAGGGAACCTTGCACATTGTCGGTAGGAATGTAAATTTGTACAACCATTATGGAAAACAGTATGGCGGTTCCTCAAAAAATTAAAAATAGAACTACCATATGACCCATCAGTCTCACTAGTGGGTATACATCCTAAGGAATCAGTACGTCAAACAGATAGCTGCACTTCCATGTTTATTGCAGCGCTATTCACAATTGCCAAGATATGGAATCAACCTACGTGTCCGTCAACAGATGAGTGGATTAAAAAAAAAAAAATGCAGTATACTCTCACTGCTTCAGTAGACTAACCTGAAAAAAAAAAAGAAAGAAAAATGTGCTATATATACACAATGGAAACTATTCAGCCATAGAAAAGGAGGAAATCCTGTCATTTTCAACAACGTGGATGAACCTGGAAAACATTTAGTGAAATAAGCCAGACACAGAAAGACAAATATCACGTGTTCTCACTCAAATGTGGAATCTAAAAATGTTGATCTCATAGACGTAGCAGACTGGTAGTCATCAGGGACTAGGGTATTTGGGTGGGGCAGGGTAAGAAGATGTTGCTCAAAGGATACAAAATTTCAGTTATGCAGGAGGAATAAGTTCAAGAAATCTATTACACAACATGTTGACTATGGCTAATAATATACTGCATTCTTGAAAAATGCTAAGAGAGTGAATATAAAGTGTTCTCACCACAAAAGTGATAACTTCGAGGTAAGGCATATGTTAATTGGCCATATTTAGTCCTTTCACAATGTATGTATACTTCAAAACATCATGTTGTACACAGTAAATACGTACAATTTTACCTGTCAATGTAAACAATAAAATTAATAAAATAAAATACTGTAAAATAACCCCCACCCCCAATAAGAGATACTAGACAGCTCTCCCTCCCTCCTTTTCTCTTTTTCTCCCTCCTTCTCTTCCTTTCTGTCTTTTCCTTGCCATGGGAGGACACAGCAAGAAAGGAACTGTCTACAAGCCATGGAGAGAGCCCTCAACAGAACCCAACAGTGCTGACACCTTAGATCTTTGTTAATGAATGCATTAACATTCATTAAAATCCATTAATCTTGGATCTCTAGCCTCTGGGATTGTGAGAAAATACATTTCTGTTGTTTAAGCCACTCAGTATATAGTATTTTGTCATGGCAGCCCAAGAGGCCTGAAACAATTGTCAAACATTTTGTTATGAGGGAGAGCTGATAGGAACTGCAGGAGAGAAGTTCTCTGTTTGGTTTTTTTGGGGTTTTTTTGTAATTTTCCTTGCCTTGTTCTTATGCCTAGCCCACGTCCATTTATATTAAATAAACTGTACTAACTGCTGTTTTCATACATCTTTATATGGCAAAATTTAGGGAGTCTAATATTTCTGCGTCTAGAATGTTGCCACGATTGTATTATAAATATCTGGGAAAGTTGATGTCCCAGCCAAGACCCAGAACAGAGGAATCAGTATTGTGGGACTCTCCCATTTCTTTAAGGCCCTTCTGCCGTACCATTTCAGTCTATTTTCACACAAAAGAGCGTCGAAATAGAGCCCTTTTACTTTAGTAAAAAGTCTGTTAAAACACAATGGAGCAATAGACATTGGAGACTCCAAAAGGTGTGAGGGCAGAATGGGGGACGAGGATTGAAATTTTTCCTATTTGGTGCAATATTCACTATTCAGGTGGTGGGTACACTGAAAACCCAGACTTCACCACTACTCAACACATCCGTGTAGGAAAATTAGACTCGTACGCCCTAAACCTATGAAAAAATTTAAGAACAACAACAAAAAAAAAAAAAGAGGAGAAAAAAACCTGTTAAAATCAAGAATCATTATTAAAAAAAAGATACAGAGTTTGGAATTTTAATTTGAATTCAAAACATAAACGATCATTCTCACCAGGTAAGACCAAGATGTCACCTTGGACTGAATCTGCTGACCAGAATCCTGCACTATTTTCCTTCCTTATATAGTGTCTGTGATTGCACAGTCTATGCTTTCTACTTTTAATATCTTTAAAGTAGAATGAGAATTTGAAGAGTTTTGAAATGATCTGTGTATGGAATCAGTCTAGATCTTTAGTTTCCCATAATATTTTATATTTGTTTTACCTATACCTAATGTGACAGGGTCTTTTTTTTAAACATCTTTGTGGGAAATGCTGTTGCACCATCACACCTATCATGCCAGCAGGGGTTGGCAATCTACTGCCCATAAGCCAAAGACTGTTTTTTCAACAATAAGATGGGAAGCTGAAAATGTTTACTATCTGACCCTTTAGAGAAAGTCTGTCAATCCCTGCCTTAGGCCATCAGAGACCTCTTCTGGATCCTTTACAGAAGCAGCAAGAGAGAACAAGGAGAATTTTAAGTGCTAAACCTCAAAATGGTATTCATTTTTGCCCACTTTCCATTGCCCAGAATTCAATCAAATAGATTTCCCCTAACTGCAGGAGAGGCTGGGAATTGTTTCATTGTATATCCAGAAGAAAAAAAGATATGCTGAAGAAATAATTTGTCTCTGCCATATAGAGTCTCTTCCAATCATTTGACTTAAAAAAAAAAAAGCAAACAAATACTGTCTTTCTTCACTGTCACATTTCATTGGATTGCATGATATTTATGTGAACTACATAATTACAAGTGCAAGTGACATTAATAGCTTTGATGTACAACTGGCCCTTGGTAAGCCCAGGAGAGCATGGGTATCTTGGAGGGTTCAGCAGGCTGTGGTTATGAGGCATTCTGTGTTCCTGATGGATGAGAGCAACAGTTCTCCGCTAGGGGCAATTTTGCCCTCCGAGGGACATTTGGCAAAATCTGGAAACAAGTTTGCTTGTCACAACTAGGCAAATGCTGCTGGTATATTATAGGTAGAGGCCAGGTATGCCGCTAAACAACCTACATTACACAGGTCAGCCCCCACAACAAAGAATTATCTGGCTCTAAATGTCAATAGTGCTGTTAATAGGAAAACCTGCAATAGGGGGTGATAATTGATCTGGCAAGTTGCTAAGTCTGAGGTTTGTTAAGGGAGCTTCTAAAATATGTATGGAAGAATTAAGTTCGGCCAAACTTTAAAAGAAGTCTCGGAAATAGTGGAGGTTTCTAATGAAGCAAATTAATTCAGTTACTCTCCCCCCATCTGGATCCTAAACCAACTGAAAATTAGGCGTAGAAAGTAGACAGGGATCACTACAATAGCTTTATATGTGGCCAAGCCTGATTGGAAAGAATGACATGGACAAATGGCAAAAGGGGAATTCTAAATACTTTCCCTCAAATCTGGGTGTGAAAAGAACTGTGTCTACCCAGCACAACCAGAAGTTCAGGTATGTGGAGAGAACAGAGCCCTGGGAGCAAAGCAATGTTAAACCTATCAATAGCTTCTAATAGAGAAATACAGATCAGAGTTTTTGCCATCTCATCAGCCAGATAATTCTTTTCTCTTCCTCTGAGAAGTGTTGAAGAGGTGATAGTTGCAACCTTTCAGACAGAATGGAATTTCTATTTTATTGGCTGAAAGGTCTATTGACAAAAGGAAATGTTGGTTCTCCCTCAGTCATAGTGGAAAAAGCCCCTTCCCTGCAGGAGGCTCCTTTCCCTTCCTCTTCTACCTTTCCCAAATGTAGGACCCTGAGCAAGTCACATCCTCTCCAGGCCTCAGTTCCTTCATGTGGATAATGATTCAGATTTGTCAGAAGGCTGAGGTCTGGCTCAGGTAATCTATGGAAGTCTCTTAAAATCTTAAGAATATTCCAAAGGTCACACTGATGGTTTAAAGACAGCACAAAATGTATGCATTTATGAAATCTTGATTGTGAGGTCAAGTGTATAATCTCACTCTTGTGAATGATTAGAAATTGGGCATGGGGTAAGGCTGTTTGTTTCCAGTGTGAATCGAAAAGATATGGGTATTTTAGGGCATGATTCTGAGCTTTTCTAGGCACAGTGTCTTCCCTGGCTGAAGTGGGAACTGCACCTGTGTTTGGGAACTTGTTTATTCTGTTCCTCCAATTTTTTTCTGGTGCCTTGGAGTCTGTGACAGTTCTGACATAGTTTTTGTCATTTCTTTGCGTCTTCCATCTGTTGTAACTCTCATGTTCAGAGAATCTTTGAAATGGCACTAAGATTTTTAACAGTCACCTTACATATTTCTGCGATTCATCTTTATGGCAGTGAGGTTAATAAGCATATAGGATTTGAGATCCAAAACGAGAATTTTAGTTCTGATACAACCCCTTGCTGACCTGTTGACTGAAGAGAAATCACCTGATGCTTCTGAGCCTTCATTGTTTTATCTGTAAAATGGGGATAAAAATAGTACTTAACTCTCAAGGATCTTCTGAAGTTAATGTGTATGAAAACAGAAGCATGCCCAAGTGCTAGGTGGTGTTTTTAATTCTTCATCCATTTCCAGCCATCCTTGGAGACATTGCTTTGAGGAATAAACATGCAGGAAAGAAAGTGTCTATTTACCCAATAATTAGGTTGTGTGGTGAAATACAGATGGGGGTCCCTTGCTACTGAATGAAGCATCAAAATGTGTTTGCTTAACTTATCCAGATGTGTTCCTGACGGTTCCATCTCAGCATAACTACATGAGTACAGCAAAGAAACCCTCAGTCCCACGTCACTATGTACTGAGCGGTAAACCCAGGCCCCTAAGGACACTATTTGATTAGTGGCCTCTTTCTAAGCTGTAGTGGTTTCTGACAATAAAATTTAATGTTGCAGAAATGTTCAATGCTGTAATACTCTATCTCTTTAAGCCTCGGCTTCAGAACCTGTATGACCTCGTTAGAAAAAAATGACATGAAAATGTGTTTCCCCAAAAAGTTTTCTTTCTCTTGTTTATTAGAAAACTGTCACAGATCAGTCAGGTGTAAGATGTGGCAACACTACAGTTTAGCTAGCATTTCTAATGCAGATCTCTAAGATATAACTTCTTGATCCAGCAGAATTCTAATGAGTCTTCAATGAGCCAAAAAAGTGGGCCCTAGCTCAGAACAACTCTTTCTGTTTGCACACTAGGCTCAGCTATTGCTGGCAGTAGCGGTCACAGTAGCATCCCCATTGCTACTTCCTTATTTAATTTAATTAAATTCAGAATTCTATCCCTTGACCCAGGAATTTGGCAATACGCACTTAAAGAGCCACAAAAAGTCCATTTCTTTGACTTCTGGTTCACCTTTAGGAAAATGGTTGTCAGTTGTGGTGTATGCATTCAATGGAATATTGTATGATCAACAAACATTATAGTTATGAAAGCTATGCTGAAACACAGAAATGTTTATCATATAGGCCGGGCATGGTGTCTCATGCCTATAATCTCAGCACTTTGGGAAGCAGCCCTTGAGGTCAGGAGTTCAAGACCAGCCTGGCCAACATGGTGAAACCCCATCTCTACTAAAAGTACAAAAATTAGCCGGACGTGGTGGCTCACGCCTGTAATCCCAGCTACTCAGGAGGCT
The DNA here is from genome assembly GCF_028885625.2 of Pongo pygmaeus. Taxonomy (NCBI): domain Eukaryota; kingdom Metazoa; phylum Chordata; class Mammalia; order Primates; family Hominidae; genus Pongo; species Pongo pygmaeus. The sequence continues at coordinate 86,497,034 of NC_085930.1, forward strand.
GAGGCAGGAGAATCACTTGAACCCAGGAAGTGGAGGTTGCAGTGAGCCAAGATCACACCACTGCACACCAGCCTGTGCAATAGAGTGAATGAGATTCCATCTCAAGAAAAAAAGAAAAAAATGCTTATCATATAATATTAAGAGAAAAAGAATTTGCAGATGTTGGTGCATTTTTATGATAACTATGAAAAAATATGTCTGAGAGAAAAGGCTAGAAAGAAATTTCCCCAGAATGCTATTATCCTGCCATTATCATGTGACAATCGTGACATCATAGATGCTTTAAAAAACTTTGTCTTTCAAATAATGAATAATATTTTTTAAAATAAAATGGATTTTTAGAGATTTCCAGCCCTCAGACTTGCTCTTGTCCTCATTTCTCTGTCTAGTGCATGATGTACACCTACTTCATATTTGTGGAATTAATAGATAATTAGAGTAACCTTGGAACCGTAAGGAATGATTACCAAAGAAATGCTATACATCCTACAAATAAAAGGAAGTTTCACAAAGACATGAAAGGAAAAAAATGTGGAGAAGAGTAGGCCACATTAACATTATTTTATGGGTTCTAAGTGCTCTGTTTTACTTCCAGGCTTGGAGAAACAAATATCTTTAGGAGAACGAAGTTTTTGGGAAGGAATGACTGCCATGCAATGCTCTGAGCACATTTGCCTGGGTCCTTAAAGTGCAGTAGGTAGCAGGGCTCCTTTGGTTGGAAGGGTCCTTGCGGGAGAGTTCAGAGACTTGGATCCTTACTCTGACTCAGAGCTCTGCGACTTCCCACATATACTTCAATCTCTCTGAATACTGTTCTAGAATGAGGGCAGTATAATCTCTAACCTGCTTTCCAGCTCTCAACTTTATTCAGTAATTTATTCAGCCATTTATTCAGCACATATTTATTGAGCACTCACTGCATTCCAGACACTGTGCTAAGTACTTGTGGAGGTATTAATAAAAACAAAACAAAATCAGAGTAGGACATAGTTCCTGATCTGAAAATAAACATTTGAATCCTATTGGGGGTGAGGAAGGGGTAGGAGCAGGACACTGTTAAGGAAGCCTTTGTTTTGAATCTACCTTTACAAATAGGTATATAAATGTGTGTGTGTGTGTGTGTGTGTGTGTCTGTGTGTGTGTGTTAAAATCACCTTTCACCTAAGACAGCCAAAAGGAATATTATCACTTTATTCATTGTGCCGATACTATGTTTAGTACATTAAAAAGCAGTTAGAGAGGCCAGGCGCAGTTGTTCATGCCTATAATCCCAGCACTTTGGAAGGCCGAGGCAGGCGGATCACTTGAGGTCAGGGGTTTGAGACCAGCCTAGCCAACATGATGAAACCTCGTCTCTACTAATAATATGAAAATTAGCCAGGCATGGTGGTGTGTGCCTGTAATCCCAGCTACTCAGGAAGCTGAAGCAGGAGAATCGCTTGAACCCAGGAGGCAGAGGTTGCAGTGAGCCGAGATTGCACCACTGAACTCCAGCCTGGATGACAGAGTAAGACTCTGTCTCAAAAAAAAAAAAAAAAAAAAAAATCATTTAGAGAAATATAGTATCTGTCTATGAGAACTCATAAGAATTTGAGTGAAATAATGAATATTTTTACATGTGTAGGGACGAGGACCTAGTTGGGGGATAAATATCCTGTGTCTCATATTTGAATCCTTTATTATATCTTGGTCTCTGTCCTTTTCTTGCTATGATTGTTTACATTTTTATTCCCCAAATGGACAGAGTGTAATTCTAAGATTCTTAAATTCCGTTGTAATAAGAGGGAGAGAAGAATTTTCACAGTCTCGCCGAGGCTTCCCACCAGGTGCCAAAACCCAAACCTTCAATTAATGTTGACATAAAACTAGACCGAGACACCCACTAGTCAAATACCATAATGTAAACTTTGCCAGTGCTTTAAATCAGTCTGTAAATTTTTAAATCCTAACATAGTTTCCTTTCCTTCATTTATTACTGAGTCCTTCTGTATTCATAGACCTTCTCTTAATAAAAACAGCTAACACATGCCAGACATTTGCTGCTTGCCAGGAACTTCGTAAAGCACCTTCTTTACATTACATAACTTGTAATCCTCACCAAATCACTAAGAGAGAGGCACCATTAAATAAATGGGAAATTAATTATCTAGGGCAACATGACAATAGTAGTACGGCACATACCCAGGGAGGTGGCAAAGTCTATCATTTTGAACTTATGTAACAATAAAATATAAAGTTTCACTTTATGTACATCTGAAGTCACAACAACCTGGCTTGCAGTGGACAGGGTATCATTCTGCTGAGATGCCCTCCTTCAGGCCTTATTTACCCACTTGCTGGGAGTAAAATGGGCTGACTAATCTCAGGTCAGTGTCTTCCCAGATTTTGTATCAGCTGAAGAGAGCTGCCCTGCTCAAGACCATACCTCCTTCCCTTCAAGAACTGGAAGAACTAGTCAAAATGGGTATGAAAAGCCAGTGCCTTTGTCTTAACATTGGACATCCTAGAAGAGATATCTCAGCTTCAGAGCATCCTTCAGGGTTGACTGGAGCCTTTGTTTTAACTGCATCCTTTCCCCTACCTGTAAATATCCCAACACCACTCCTTAATAAGCCTTTTTTTTTGAAGGGGAGCCTCACTCAGTCACCCAGGCTGGAGTGCAGTGGAGCAATCTCTGCTCACTGCAACCTCTGCCTCCTGGATTCAAGTGATTCTCCTGCTTCAGCCTCCCAAGTAGCTGGGATTACAGGTGCACACCACCACACCCAGCTAATTTTTTGTATTTTTAGTAAAGACAGGGTTTCACCATGTTGGCCAGGCTGGTCTCAAATTCCTGACCTCAAGTGATCCACCAGCCTCTTTCTCCCAAAGTGCGAAGATTACAGGAGTGAGCCACGTGCCCAGCCCTTAATAAGCCTCTTGAATGCTCATCTCTACGTAGTATCTGCTTCCCAGGAACCCAAGCAAACCCAGCCAGGAATCCAAAATTTGTCAAGAATCATATAATTTCAAAGCTTGGTTAGCTGAGTGTTTATAAACTATGTGAATGAATGAGTGATTGAATCAGTGAACTGTCTACAAGGAAGTCTGTCTTTAGCCAGTAAATGAAACATGTTTCATCCTTTGCCTGGGTCAGTCTTAGAGTATCTGAGGGCTTTAGGAACATACTTCTTGCATAAAATGTGTTCACAGTGTTAAGAGTTTACATACATTATCTCATTTTATTCTTATAACAATCCTATGAGGAAGGTACTGTTTTTCCTCCATTTTGCACATAAAGAAACTGAGGCTAAGAGAGGTTAATATCTTATCAAAGATAAGAAAGTGAAATCCAGAGCTGGAATTTGAACTCTAGTCATTTTGGCCTTAGAATCCTTGCTTTAAAACCACCATGCTAGGCCCAGTGTGGTAGCTCACACCTGTAATCCCAGCATTTTGGGAGACCAAGACAGGAGGATTGCTTGAGGCCAGGAGTTCAAGCCAGCCTGGGCAACATAGAAAGACCCTGTCTGTATAATTTTTTTTTTAAATTAGCCAGGTGTGGTGGCACACACTTATAGTTCCAGCTATTTGGGAGGCTGAGGCAGGAGGATTACTTGAGCCCAGGAGTTTGAGGCTGCAGCAATCCATAATTGCACCACTGCACTCCAGCCTGAGCAACAAAGCTAGACCCTATCTCAAATAAAACAAACAAAACAACAAAAGCAAACCAAAAAACCCACCATGCTATGTTATCTCACAGACTGATATATCCTGGCTTCTTCCACAATCCTGTACATATAGAAGTAAATATACATGCTCCTTGACTTGTGATGGGGTTATGTCCTGATAAACCCATCAAAAATAAAAAATATTGTAAATAAAAAATGCATTCAATGCACCTAACCTACTGAACATCATAGCATAGCATAGCTTACCTTAAACATGCTCAGAACCCTTACAGTAGCCTACAGTTGGGCAAAATCATCTAAGACAAAGCCAATTTTATAATAAAATATTGAATATCTCATATAATTTATTGACTACAGCAATGATGTAAAAAATTAGAATGGTTGTGTGGGTACACGAAGTATAGTTTGTACATAATGTTGCTGACTTTTACACCATTGTAAAGTCAAAAAATTGTAAGCCAAACCATTATAAGTTAGGGTCTGTGTGTAAATGCTTTTTACTTCATTTATTGATTTGACAGTGCCTGTATTAGTTCATTCACACATTGCTATAAAGAAATACCTGAGGCTGGGTAATGTATAGTGAAAAGAAGTTTAATTGGCTCATGGTTCTGCAGGTTGGATAGGAAGCACGGTGTTGGCATCTGCTCAGCCTCAGGAAGCTTTACAATCATGGTAGAAGGTGACGAGAAGCAGGCACGTGACATGGCTGCAGCAGGATCAAGAGGGAGAACCAATGGGGAGGTGCAACACACTTTTTAACAGCCAGATCTCACGAGAACTCAGTCACTATTATGAGAACAGCACCACGTGGAGGATGCTAAACCATTCATGAAAAACACACCCACGATCCAATCACCTCCCACCAGGCCCCATCTCCAACATCGGGGATTATAATTCAACATGCGATTTGGTGGGCATACAGATCCAAACCGTATCAGTGCCTAAAACAAACTTTTCCCATAAGCATTCAAAAATGACCTTAGGCCAACTGGAACCCTGCATGGAAACTCTAACAATTGCTCTCCTTTACCTGAGGTTCCGAACCTCGACTGTACCTGTATCTCAGGCCCAGATAGGGAACAGAACATTGCACTACAAAGCATTTACTGGTCAATTGAGTGGGTAAGAAGAGTTTTTTCAATTAAAAATGTTAAGGGAAAAGAGAAGAATACTTCTTTACATTTACAGAGGATTATTTTGTGTGTAGATTTCCCAATCAATATTTTAAAGATTGACTTTCTATGTCACCAGAAGAATAATTACTAGACACACTGACACCTGATGTTCAATTTTGAACCGAGATGAATTGTAAATGTCAATTAATATTGTATTGTATAGAATCACAAGTTTTCAACTTAATTCAGTACATATTGAGCTTATATAAGACATAATGGAGATAAGACGGTGAAGACCCAATCTTGACATTGAGGAGATTATATTGTAAGATTATGAGGACACACATATGCATTTTTAACACAGATACAGTGTGATAAACAGAGAGGGCAGATATAAACCAAGGACTGTGGAAGGAACAATGCAGAAGAGACTTATTGGGCAAGGATGAGAGAGAAAACCTTTGTTTTGTAGGCTGATTGTCTGAAACACACTTCTGAATAGCCACTCCCCACCTTAAGAACTTTCAAGAGCTTCCTGTTGCCTACAAATACAGCCTCAACCCCCTCACATGGCCTTCAAGACCCTTGTCTGTTGAGCCACAATTCTTGAAGCATAGTGGTATAGTTTGTCTATTTGTCCCCACCCAATTTTATGTTAAAATGTAATCCCCAGTGTTGGAGGTGAGGCCTGGTGGGAGGTGATTGGGGCAGATCCCTCATGAATGGCTTAGTGCTGTCCTCATGGTAGTGAGTTCCCAGGAGATCTGGTCATTTAAAACTGTGTGGCACCTCCCCCACCCCACTCTCTCCTTTTCTCACCACACGATGTGCCTGCCCCTACTTTGCCTTCCGCCATGAATACAAGTGCCCGGAGGCCTCCCCAGAAGCTGAGCAGTTTTGGTGCTATGCTCGTACAGCTTGCAGAACTGTGGGCCAATTAAACTTCTTTTTTTAAAATAAATTATCCAGTCTTGGGTATTTCTTTAGCAACGCAAGAAGGGCCTAATGCATATAGGGTGATCAGCTTATTCTGCTTTTCCCAGGACTTCCCCAGTTTTTGCTGACTGAAAGTTCTGCTTCCCCAGAAAACCCTTCAGTCCCAGGCAAACCAAGACAGGTGATTGTTCTAACTACACATTTTAGTGTGTGATGAGGCCAGACTGAGCCAAGCCAGAGTAAGCCACCCTCTGTTCATTCTGACTTTGCCTTCTTTCTCACTTCTGAGCTGTCCTTCCTGCCTCATCTCCTTCCCCCAGACCTGTATTGAAATCCTACTCATAACTCAAGAACCATTCAATGCCGCCAGCACCAAGACTTGGTGACAAGATTAGCTATATTAACAATATTACTACGAATAAGACCTAAACTTTATTGAAACTTCTGTCACATTTTAAGTGGATTTCTGTATGTAACGATCACTTCACCCTCCATCATGTACACTCTACAATTATCTCTATTTTACAGATGTAGAAACTGAGGCTCAGAGAGAATATTATAAATTATCCAGGCCGGGTGCCGTGGCTCAAGCCTGTAATCCCACCACTTTGGGAGGCTGAGGCGGGTGGATCACGAGGTCAAGAGATCAAGACCATCCTGGCTAACACGGTGAAACCCCGTCTCTACTAAAAATACAAAAAAATTAGCCGGGCATGGTGGTGGGCGCCTGTAGTCCCAGCTACTTGGGAGGCTGAGGCAGGGAGAATGGCGTGAACCCGGGAGGCGGAGCTTGCAGTGAGCCAAGATTGCGCCACTGCACTCCAGCCTGGGCAACAGAGCAAGACTCCATCTCAAAAGAATAAATAAATAAATAAATAAATAAATAAATAAATAAATAAATTATCCAAAGATATCTAAAAAGCAAGTGGTAAAGCTGAGATTTAACCCCAGATCTCCGTAACCCAAAACTTCATGCTGCTAACTGTAATAGTACCTGGTACACATCATCTCCCTTCCTAGATTCTCCTCAGGTTAAATTAACACCTTTTTTTTTTTTTTTTTTTTTTTTTTTTTAGAGATGGAGTCTTGCTCTGTCGCCCAGGCTGGAGTGTAGTGGCATGATCTTGGCTCACTGCAACCTCCACCTCCCGGGTTCAAGGGATTCTCCTGTCTCAGCCTCCTGAGTAGCTGGGATTACAGGCATGCGCCACCACACCCACCTAATTTTTGTATTTTTAGTAGAGACGGGGTTTCACCATATTGGCCAGGCTGGTCTCGAAACTCTTGACCTCAGGTGACCCGCCCACCTCAGCCTCCCAAACTGCTGGGATTATAGGCGTGAGCCACCGCACCTGGCCAAATTAACACCATCTTTAAAATAAATGCCTGTTAGGCCACTTAGCACTCTACATTGCATTAAAAACTTTATACACCTGACTTATTTCTGCTGCTAGACACTCAGCTCCTTGATTTCAGGAACGATGTCAAATTCATTTCTTAATCCCCCAGAGTATGAAGGAGACACAAGAATATGTGTTGCACAAGAGAACGGACATATGGGCAAATGGAGATTTTTAAAGTGAGCCTTTAAAGAAAGCAGCTTTAGATGGGGAGTTTATGCCAGGCAAAGTTAATAGTGATACGAATACTATTAATTGCAGCTAACATTTGGTGAATTCTTCCTCTGCACCTGACAGTACAACATCTCATTTTCATAAATTACCTGTGGAGAAAAGTCTTATTACTTTCCTAGTTTTTCAGATGGAGAAACAGAGGCTCAGAAAGTTGGCAATTTGCCTAAAATTGCATAGCCGGTAAGTGGCTGAGAGGCAGTTTTCAGACCCACCTTTATCTGATTGCATAGCATAAAGCTGTGGACGCTATGCTCTACATACTGAAGAAACGGGAGAAATTCCAGGGTGTGCTTGCAAAAACACCGAGTCTACCGGCTGAGAGGAAGCACAGAGGGTGCGAGGAGAATGGGCATGAGGCTGCTCTTTGTTTTACAGAACCTTCTCATTCCCTGTCTCATTCAGCAGGGGTAATAATGATAGCTAACATTTGAGTATTTTATTGACAAAGCACCATACAGAGCACTTTTCATCGGTCAGCAATCTCATTCACTCCTCACAACCCTTTAAATAGATGCTGTTATTAACCTCATTTTTGTAACAGAAAATGAGGCTTAATGGGCATGGGTGGATACTGAAGCTAGACTTCTTCAAAACCTCTTCTTTGAGGTTTGCAAACACTAAGGAGAGTTGATCATGGCAATAGCATCCGACCAGACATCTCCTCGGAGTCTCGCCCCCACGTGGAGCTCCAATGAAGCTCGCGGGCTGTTTCAGCTGAAACCTCTTCCTGCGGGCGCGCCAGAAAGACGGGCGCCATCTCAGAGCTTCCTCCAGGACTCAGCATCTGTAAGTAGTTCAACACTTGGCACCCCCAGCGTGTTTCTTATATTAATTTGGGGTTATATTTTGACATGTGATCTCCTAACCTGAAGAACAGGGTTGTATAGTTAGGCCCCTTCAATGTGGGCTTAATTCCACCAGTTAACTAAGCTGCAATTAAAGGTTTGAAAGAGCGGTATGTATTCAGCTCACAGCAGTTTCCCCTGTAAGGAAGAGGCCGTCGGCACGGCCTCAAGGCTTCTCTTTGACACCAGAGAGAAGGTGAAAGTGAGAGCAGCCAGGCGTTAGCGTCAACCACAGCTGTCCAGGACAGCCTGAACGCATAGGCGACTCTCCCCTGCCACCTAGCGCTGAAATGAAAGGTCTCTTTTCTGACATTCTCAACAACCGTTTCTCTTGTGTGGACAAGGAATCTAGTTGTCCTTTGCAAGGGGTATTTTTGTGGTATAGTAAAGGTTATTCATCCTCGGCTGCTTTTCTCTTTTTTTGAAATTTGGAACGTCTTGATCTTTTGGAAAATGAGTTTTGATATTTTGATGTGTGAAGAAATAAAACTAAACAGAGGTGGATCTTATATATTTATGTGAATGTGCACTTCATGGAATCAATTTCAATCTCAGAGTCGGCCCTTTGACAATATAATGCAGGTTTCTTCTCACCCGTGCTCCCTATCGTCTGGCTTTTCAGAAATTGGTCCTTTTATACAATAAGCATGAGGTTGGACAAAAATGAAGTCTGAAAGCTCCAGAGCAATTTTTGAACTGTGACCTTTAGTTTAGAAATATAAGTTTAGTGAACCTTTTTAGGGGAAAGATGACATGCTGTACTTCAGAACTTCCTTAGGGGAAATGAGACTATTGCTGTTCCTGTTTACAGATGCAGAACAGCCCCTGACTTGCCCTTTCCATCTTACTGCAGTGCCCTTGAGCTTCTGAATGTTGTGGGTGTCACTTAAGTCTCTAAAGTCTTGTTTCCTTGACCTCCGAGACTTGCAAAGGAAAGAGTTTATGTCTATATAATTATTATGATGATTCATGTTACATATTTATTTGGGAACTAAATTTTATTTATTCCAGGTGTGCTAAATCTTTAGCACACCTGAAGTTTATTTGGGAAATACATTTTTATTTTAGGTGCACTAAGTTTTTAGCTCACCTAAAAATGCTATAAATATGTTGAAACCAAATAAAAACAGCAAAAACCCTGTGTAAATCCCTACCTTTTGAACCCATTTTTCAGATAGTAATTTTAAATTGATAAAATTAAATCACTAAGTACTATAACTGTCTTCTGCACAAACCTACATGTATAGAAGCTTTAAAAAGAAGTTATCTTTGGAAATTTTAAACTCATTTTCTTATATTGACGCTAAACTCCATGAGATATGGTGGGGCCTTTTCTGATTATCCCGTAGAGCTCAGTGTATTTAGCGTAGCTATGTGGATGGCGGTTGAAACAAAAAACCATGATAGGCTATGGATCTTCTAATATTCACAAAATTTTATTGAACAACTTTGTTGAAATAGATGATTATCTGCCGTTTGGTGGGGAGAAGAAAAGCTTTTCAAATTATTACATTTTGATGTTGAAGAAAAATTTTAAATCACATGCAGATGCCTGTCCAGAAAGGTTAATTTTAAAATGATAGCCTTTGCAGATTCTAATAGGGCTGGCAACAATCACAGTTTCAAGAAGAATTCAGGCAGGTTATGCTAACTGCTACATAAATGGCTAAAACTGGAAATGATATTCAATCTTCTATGTCAGGGGAAACCATGTTCTATTTCTCTTCCTATAGCTATATTGTTTTTATATATTATGTGCATATAGGAATTATGAAAACAATAATTTTAAATTTCTATGTACATTTAAAGAATTAAATTGTTTTTTAAAATCATTCAATATGGGCTGGGCATGGTGGATTACGCCTGTAATCCCAGCACTTTGGGAGGCCGAGGCGGGCGGATCACGAGGTCAGGAGATCCAGACCATCCTGGCTGGCATGGTGAAACTCCGTCTCTACTAAAAATACAAAAAAAATTAGCCGGGCATGGTGGCGAGCGCCTGTAGTCCGAGCTACTCGGGAGGCTGAGGCAGGAGAATGGCGTGAACCTGGGAAGCGGAGCTTGCAGTGAGCTGAGATCGGGCCACTGCACTCCAGCCCAGGCGACTGAGCAAGACTCCATCTCAAAAAAAAAAAAAAAAAAAAAAAATCATTCAATATGCTTGTATTAAAAGACAATGTTTATGAACATAAAATGTGTTTGTCTGTTTGCTGTATGGGATTATGGTAAATTTACTCTATTTGTAGTATAGCCATAAAGAAACAACTTCAAAATGAATGAAGAAATGATGATGATGATGATGATGATGAGAAGTTTTCTAGATGCATGGCACTATCCCACAATGTATACCTGTATTATCTCATTTGAATTGCACCCAATTCTATAAGGTGGTACTGTTGTTCTCTATTTGACAGACGAAGACTGAGTCTTTCTGAGTTAAGTACTTGCATATGGTCTTGAAACTCTGAAGGTCTAGAGAGAACATTCTGACCTGCACTTTCTGGCTTCTAAAGCTGTGCTATTCCACCTTTATGCGACTTTCTATTTTCACCTTGTGGTTAGTAAACACAGTTAATTAGAGCAAGTGATAATGAGCCAGTCACTGATTGAATCCCTAAGCAGTTTTTTAAATTTCTGTTTTCATGAGTTTATCAAGATACAGAGTTTTATGCTTTTCTTGAAAGAATTAATTAAGACCTGGCAACACTGGTGCTGAATTTCCTCAGGCAACAATCAGCTCCCTGGATTAGATGGGGCTGTGCTCTCTAGTTCATAGAAGTTCTCACTGCCTTCAGCTCTCTTACCTCCTTGGTCCCTGTTGTCACTTGCTTTGGGATTCCTGCTTTATTTAAAGACCTGCAGAAAAGTAAGTTAATTTAGCAGCAAAGATTTATGAATTGGAAGTCTCCAATGTGTTATAATTTGGTATATAACACGTTTAGTTGTTTGTGTGGTTTATTGCTTTGTTGTCTTTAAAACAGTTAAAAGGATATAGAATAAGATATTTTAAAAGTTTGCATGGAATGCTGAAAACAGATGCATGAACCCTAAAACATGGATTCAAAATTTTGAGATAAATAATGAAGTTCTCCCTCACACCCCTCAGTAAAGCAGATATTCTCAAGTGTTTTGTTTGCATGCAATTTCCAGAAGAAATAGGGAAACACAAGATTGTATACACAGGTGCAGACCCCAACTCACCCAGCTACCCCTAGACCTTTCCCACACCTTGAGAGCCACCCCCACATCTGGACCACAGACTGAGCCCTGGTCCTGACTCTGATATTGACTTGAAATAGAACCTTAAGTCTCCCAACTTTTCTCATTAATATAATAAGGGAATTGGTCTAAGTTACTTTTTTTTAAGTCTCCTTCTTGCTCCAAGATCCTATTATTCTGAAGTTACACTATCTGTTCTCTTTCTTTACATCTCAAGAAGAAAAGGTAGCAGAATCCTCTTTCTTATCAGAATTTTAGATCACAAGCAAAAATCCTAAACCTTCTTCCAAGGAAAGTCAGATTAAATTGAATTATAACAAATTAAAGTGCTCAGAGTTAAGCCTATAGGGTTTAAATGAGCACCAGCAGTACCTGAAGAGATATAAGGAATAGAGTTGTCATGGTCCATAATGTTACCCACAAAATTAAGTCTTCTACTTAAAGTCTTAAAAATAAAGTTGAAAGAAAACTCTGGAAAATTTTGAATATGTATGAACCTTCTAATGAAGATTAACATTTTGTTTTACCCAACAACCCTAGTAAGCAAAAAAAAAGTTATTGTAAACTACTTGTAATTTCCTTAACTGTATTAGCTTTGTTCAAATTTAAATTGATTGCATAGACCTAAATAATTTCAATTTTATAAACTTGATTTTCTTATACTTAAGAGGAAAAAGTGCAGAATATATGTGCTTTATTCTTAGCTTTCTGTGGGTTTTGTTGTTTTGAATATAAAATCTCATTGTCCCTAAGGCAATGAAAATATAATTCTTTTTAAAAAAAATGCTTTCTATTGTGAGAAAATTGGATGAACATCCAGAATAGATTAGGAACTTGATAACGAAATTCAATATATACTTATTCTCAGTATAGATAACCTTTTCATTAACTAAGAAAATTATTTTAGCTTTAGCTTTCAATTGAATTTTTATTAAATTTTCTTAAATTTAATAGAGGAAAAGAGCTTTTCACTGCCAAGTTTTTGTTACCTTGTTTTATATTAATGGAAAATAAAGGATAGGGAATGCAAATAAGGGAGAAAAAAGGAATGATTTGAATACCTATTAATTGTCAGGCCTCCTCCAGACATTATCCCAGGTAATGGTAAGTATGGTAGGTATCACAATCCCTATTTTGCTGAAATGAGGAGAATAAAATGTGATCACTACCTCACATCTAGGCAGGATCTGATTTTAGGTTTGCATGGTTCTAAAGCTTGAGAGCTTTCTATTTTATCATCGTGTATATAGGAAATATATTTCTGCCTGTGCACTGTGGCTCACGCCTGTAATCCTAGCACTTTGGGAGGCTGAGGCAGGCAGATCACTTGAGCCCAGGAGTTTGAGACCAGCCTGGGCAACATGGTGAAACCCCGTCTTTATTAAAATTACAAAAATTAGCTGGGTAGGGTTGTGTGTGCCTGTAATCCCAGCTACTTGAGAGGCTGAGGCAGAAAAATCACTTGAACCCAGGAGGCGGAGGTTGCAGTGAGCCAAGATCCCGCCACTGCACTCCAGCCTGGCAACAGAGTGAGACTTCCATCTCAAAAAAAAAAAAAAGAAAGAAAGAAAAAAAAAGATTTCTGTGCAAGTATTGTTTCCTACTTGTCTTCCCTGTTAGACTGTAAGCCCTGTGAGAGCAGAGATTGAATTTGCCCTGTTGGCTACTCTGCTCTCTGTCCTAGCAAGTTTCTTGGATACTAACTACTCCAGAAATATGACCTGCGTGAACAAACCAATGAAACAATGAACTAGAAACATAAATAATTGAAACCAGATACAATGAACTGGAAACTTATTTCACTTTCCATATTTTGAAACACTTTTCAGACTACTAAAGAGGATGGTTGGAGAAGTTTGGTGTTAAGTTCAAGACTGGTGTTAGTGAATATACTGAAAGGAATATGTGACTTGTGACTTGCATTTAAAATAATTATCTTACTTTTAGATCCTTTATTGTGAAAGTGGAAAACACATGTTACAACAGCTATTTAAAATAACTGCAAATAAGATATTTTGAACCACAGTCTGTTCTAGATGGATGTCAAGTAAAACTCCTAACAAAGTAATTTGCAATAGACTGTCTTCCCAAAATAGAGCATTAACTACATGATGACAGTTTTGTTTGCATTATCCCGAAAAACAAAGTCTCCAGTTTAGTCTTAGTGATCAAAATCAGCAACCGGAGGTTACTCCCTGTCTTGAACACATTTATTTTAAAATCTTTGCACATATGCCAGTGCCTTAGAGTCAGAAACTGTTCTTTATACAAAGGTTCTTGAACTGTCTTTGGATAAAACACTTTCACATCTTCTTTTATATATTCCAAGCTCATTCATTTTATGGTAATTAGCTTGGGGACTTCATGTCTCAGTAAAAGTATGCCTGCTTTATACTTGGTTACTTTTAAGAAAAAAAAGTCTTCAAATGAACTGCTTAAATATATGCAAGTTAAAATAATCCTCCTGTACTCTTTACTGATTAAGTGCAAAATAACTTTACAAATGATTACTTTGAAGTTCTTTTTAAATAGAACTTATTTTGTGATCAACAGCATTCCCTTGTTCTAACTTCTAGACCATTGTCCACAAACTTCTGAAATAGACAATTCTGCCTTTTCTGAGAATTGTTGATTTCTATTTCATGCTTAATCAGTGGAAAAACAGTACTGAATTTCAAATATAATATCCTTCTGTTACCACTTTAATGTCTTCATTTGATATTAAATAGCTTTTCAGTGTCATAGTGTTTCATACAAATGTACACAGAGAAAACTGAGGAATTTTATTAAAACTGTGGTTCTTGCTGTATTGAGGAGAGTAAATATGTTTTACTCTATTCCTCAGAAAAAAGAAAATTATATTTCACATCTCCCAAGTGAGATCTTCCTAAACTTCATATTTCTAATACATAGCTGTTAAAATAGTTTATTTTCATTTTTCCTTTTTAATTCTAAATTAGAACACTGAAAATAACAATTCCATACCATAATTGTGTTCCTTTTTGCTGATTTTATTACTTTCAGTCACTATTAAGATATTATACACTAAAATCACTAGAATCCACTTGGAGAATTTCTGTTAGAGCTTTAGAGTTTTAGAGTCACCTTTTATCTTAAATGGTTAATCTTTCTTTTAGTGTTTTGTTTTCATAAGTCTACCGTATTTATTTTCTCTTATCCTTTTACCTATATAAAAGTAATTCATCATTGCTGCTAAGTCCTTTTTAACTTTAATTCTATGTTCTGAGTTAATTTTGGAAAATTGAGTTTAGATCTCATGGAGAACCATAAGACATGATGCACATTTGCGTCACTTTTTAAAATACTGCTGTCATTAAATGTTTATTTTTCATTGACATTTTAGCAAATCTTTTATTCTCAGTTTCATATACATAAGGCATACCTCATTATTTGGCATTCTTAGATAGAACTGTATATGGTTAGAAACTTTCCTGCCAGGCAAAGCATAAATTTTTCCATTTCAGGTATATCAAAAGATAGTGGTGGGACGATCTATAGTTCTAAGATTTATTTTTATTCCTTCCTTCCTTTTTCCTGTATCTAATATTGGTAGAGCATCATATATTTACCAGACTCTGTGTAACAACTAAGGACCAGAGATGAATAATATCCCTTTGGTTCTGGTTCTCAAAAAAACCGACTGCAATTAATAATGATGGATGGACACAAATGCAGGTAATGAGGTGGCCATGTGATAAAAGCAGTGACGGAAAGGTGTTGAAAGTGCTATGGGGTCCAGGGACAAGAAGGGACCAACCCTATATACTGTAGCCATGGAAGAGTTCAGAGGAAATGAAAATCCAGGTTTTTCCTTAAGGAAGCAGAAGGTTCTAACCAGGTGGTGAAGGTGGAAAAGAACATTCAGGTTGAGAGCTCTTCACCACCAATAACTCTGAGGCTTGGAAATCAGATCATGTCAGGAAGACAGGGCCCAGGTCAGCTTCCTCTCCACCACTTAGTGGTTCTTACCCTTGCTTAAGCCTCTTAAGGTGCTTGAGCATCAGCCTCCTCATCAGCTGGATGGATTAAATGAGATCAATGCCAAGCTCAGCACAGTAAGGGATACAGCATAGATGCTCATTAACATTAGTTTCTTCCATTACTTGAGTGTTCAGGGATGAACAATAGCTCCATGAAGTTAGAATATAAAGAGATTACTGGAGAGGAAGGACAGTGAGTGACTAAAGGTAAAGTTGGAAAGATAGGCTGGGGACAGGATTGTGAAGACTCTTCTATTTCATACTTGTGTTTTATCTCATAATCAATAGAAAGCCCAGGAAGTAGCAGAAGAGTAACATGATCGAATCCATGGTTAGAATTGGATTTCTTGGGGCAATCTGGAAGATGGACTGGAAGAGAATACTGCATGTCCTTCCAGTCCATCTGGAATCTATTGAAAACTCATTTTGGTTGTCTGGGCCAGAGAGGATGAGAAATGGTTTCTAGCTACTGGGAAGACAAGAAATGATGCCAGGTCTGCCTGTGGTGGTGACCTGAGGCACAGTGTATCCCCAGAGCTGTGAATAGCTGTGGGTTGGTCTCTGAGGCCTAAGGAGCCTTAGCAGAGGAGCTCTTGGCTGAAGTAAGACAGAAGGATGCCTATTTCCAATAGGTCTATAATGCTCTAGGGAAGGAGCAACTGCCTCAGTAATGCCTAGAGACTGAAGATCAGGGAATTGTCCCATTCTCCTGGACCTTGCAAGACCAGAATAGTGCAAGAGAGCTACTCTCAACCTTGACAAGTAAAGCTACAGTTAGATGTCATTGCAATAATATTTTTAAATATGTCTTTATGTTTTTGCACTCTGAGTGACATGATATGATGCAAACATGTTCAAACAGATTTAAAGAACAGAGATGGCTTCACTTTGTCTCTTTCTCTTAAATATGCCTCCCACTGCCTTTCTAATCTCCCTGGAAGATCATTCTACATTTACTTTCTGTATTAGCAAGCCCCCTAGCAGGAAACAGACAGTACACTGGAATTAGGATAATTCAAGGATGGTTTAGCAAAGAAACTATTTATAAATGTGGAGGCAGGGCAGACGGAAACCACAAAGAATAGTGCGGCCCCCTAGGGCTGCTATCACCTTAAAAATCATCAGAAACTTAAGTTGGTATATTTTAGGATTGTAAAAAAATTAACTTTAAAATGTCTCCAGGTTGCATGGCACATGTATACATATGTAACAAACCTGCACGTGTACCCTAGAACTTAAAGTATAATAAAAAATAAAAATAAAAATAAAAAATGTCTCCAGGTTGCTATTTCTATGATGTGATATAGGAAGGATCCACTTCAGATGTGTATTAAATACTTTTTAAAAATTGTCATGTATCTTTTTTCATAAGATGAGGACCATTTTAATTTATTTTAATTTGTTAAATAGTTTTGTTGTGATAAGGATTTTTTTCTTGTGAGGATGTGCCTTATATTATATTCCTATGTTATTTTTCCTTGTATATTTAGTTGAGACAATCATATGATGAATAACCACTTAATGATTACTGTAATCTGAATATGACTACTCAGTCTATGATTTAAGAGATTTACTGGGAAATAACATAACACCTCAAAGAAATATTTAAGTTAGAGGAGGAGAACAAGCCAGTGATTTTGCTTTTTCTTTTTCCCCTGATATGCCTTAGTTTTTCTTATTCCATATTTTATTTGGGAAAATTATATACCTCTTTAAGCCCCCAATTTATCTATTATGTCTTCTGTACCCTGGTAGCCTTTTCTCAGTTCTTAGAAGGTAATTTTCTCCTTTGAACCACTTTTGCCTTGTTTGCTTTTATTTTATTATCCTCTTCTCTGGGTGGCTTCATCTTTAAGGTCTCATTTTCAGTTTTATCTTTATCGATCTTCCTCTTCCTTATTGATCTTGTCTTTCATTAAGTGTGATGTATATGAGGATGATGAAGATAATTAAGGGTTGAAAACAGAGTGATTAATTTAGCATGGGAAGACAAATAGAACAGGGGCAAAATGTTTAACTTGACTCCACCTCCAGGGCCCTACTTGTATTAATGAGTAAAAGACATATGGTGGAATTCAAATGCTTCTGGACACATAAGTGATGCAGTCCCAGGTAGAACTGCAAATGATATTAGGAAGAGGATTGCCTCCTGGAGGTTGGAAGTTTGCTCCTGTGGCATTCACTTCTGTGTGGGCCCTCGCTCAACTCATGGGTGCTAGCTCTGGTTTTGTTATTAAATTGCTTGGACTTTGTTCTTTAAGTTACCTCATCTGCTATAAAAAGGATTTTAGATAGACTCTAGTGTATGGACAGAATCATCTGATTTTGCTCTTTGAACCCTACATTTTATGACAGAAAACAAATTCACAGTTGAGATAAAATACAATGCCTTTTAAGTAGTCTGCCTTTTATATCCTTATTTATTTGAACTACTTGATTTTGAGATTAAATAAGTTTCTAAAAGTTGAAAATGTGATGAGAAACATACCCAAAGATATTTCTTCAGGGGCATACATTACAGCATTGCTTATAAAAAGAAAATATCAGAAACAGAAGCCTAAATGACCATCAGTGGAAGACAGATATCCATTCATAATTCAAACAACAAAGCTATGCAAATATTAAAGTAGATGCATTGTGCTGCCATATGAAGACCTCCAAAATACATTAAATTGGAAAAGAAAAAAGTGGCAGGACAGTTAACATAAACCCATCTGTGTTCAAAGGGGAAAAAAGGGCTATGCTTACATACACTTGAATATGCAGACAAATCAAACTAGGGGTGGGCTGGGGAAAGTAAGCTCTTTGGAACTGCCTGAATTTTCATTAGTTGCATGCATTACTTTGTTTTTTACAAAAGTGTAATGAAGACTTCCTTAATATTTCCTTGATTACAATTGAAATTTTTATCTTTGTTCCCCTTTACTTTCCTTCCTGAACAATCTCGAACAAGCAGTTAGGTAGGGCACAGCAAGGTAGGCTTTGCATGAAGGAGTAGCCTGATGTGGGGTGTTGAAGACCAAGCAGGGCAAAGAGGGCATCCGAGTGAATGTGGGAAGGCATGGGGACTCACAGCCCAAGCGGGTTGGGGAGGACATACTTACAGAGAGTCAGCTTGGTGTCAGAGCCCATACAAAAGAGGAGATGGCTCTACGGGAAGCAAGAGCCTAGGTGGGGTAAGGAAGATGTCCATAAAAGGGAGTGGTCAGGCATGGGGTGTAAGAGCCCAAGCTGGGTGAAAAGGATTTTCACACAAGAGGGTTGCTCAACAAGGGGAATCAGAGCCCAAGAGGGCTGAGAAGACATCAACATGGGAGAGATGGTTTGGGAAATTGGTTACACTGATAAGTAAATATAATTATCATGGGGGCCTGGTTCCTTAGTCTTAGAAAGACAATACAAATACAGAAAGGGAAAGGACTAGGATGGATTCTGTGATGCTGGATTAAAAATCAGATATATTGGTATGAATTCATGAATTTCAATATATAGATAGAAATCAATATCTATTTCTATAGATAGATATAGAAATCAATATATGTAGAGATAATTATAGTTGTCTAGATATATATAGATAGGTATAATTATGTGGTTATATATTATATGTATACACAGACTTAAACTGGTACACATATAGATATATGTGTGTGTGTATATATGTGTAGTTGTGTGTATGTGTTCCCTAGAACACACAGTATCCACTGAGAAGGCTTGTGAGCAACAACACCCCAATATAAATGAGCACATCTAGCACCCAAATCTTGGCTTCTATATATAGTCTCCACTAGAAGGTTCAGGGTTTCTTGGAAGATAGACTGATTCCTGGGCTAGGGCAGTGAAAGAAGAAGGTGAGCCTGGAACATCTTGTGCCAGAAAACAAGGAAGTGCTCAGAGAATGATTGGCACATGGCAGCACAAAGGCACTTCTGCCCACATCTGGGACAAGTTAAACATCAAAATCAATCATGTTAGTGACAGATTTTAACTCACTGAATAAAACAAGAAATGCAAGACCATGATGATATAAGTAAATTAATGAATAAGTTGTTGGTTTGATGAGGAGTTGGACAGTTACATGGTTTCAAAGTATCTCTCTCACATACTTATAAATTTCAAAAGAGAAAAAAAGCAAAATTATAGTAGAGAAATCTGGTAGATGGCACCTCATCCTAGTAATCAAAGTGAATGTCATGGGTAATGGGACACAGAGAAATCATGTGCCACCTGATTGGATGCAATGGGAACACAGCATCCCTTCTGTGATTTTCTTGCTAAAGATTCAACACCTGAATCAGACAAACACACTAAGGAAGAGTTAACAAAATAACTGTTTTGTTATCTTAAAAGTATCAAGGTCATGAAAGTTTTAAAACTGCAGAGAACTGTCCCAGACTGAAAGAAACTGAAGAGACATTACAACTAGATGTAAGTTTGGTTCGTAACTGGATCTTTTCACTGTAAAGGACATTACTGAAGCAACTAGGGAAACTTGAGTAGTGTCGCCTGATAATTAGATATTACATAGTAATATATCAATATTCATTTGCCAGTTCTAGTGTATGTATTATAATTATGTAGAAGAAAGTCCTTGTTTATGGGAAATACAATCTGGGTTCATGGCTCTCGGGTTGGCGATTTATTCTCAAATGGTTTAAGAAAAGTTTGAGATAGTTTCATAACAAAAACTAAAATTTATAATGTGTAATATTGCATCAAAAGACGATTTTTATTTCTGTAAGCTTTGGAAATTTTCATTAAATAGGACTTTGTGTAAGTCTAGAGAAGTTTTAAAAAAAGAAAAACATTTCTACTGACTATCTTTTGTTATTTTAATGATATTAATGATTAAAGTCTAGAAAAATAAATGCTAAATTGTGACTTCATATATAAAAATTACTAAAGGCTCTCATTATTTGGCTTTAAAACAAGACTATAATATACTTAGTCATTTTGGAAAAATGTTCCCCTTATATAGCTTACCTTTATATACAATATTACATTTTTATAGAGCAAATTCTAACATAATATCTTAATATCAAATTCATATACACATATGAGATTTGTATGTTTATACAATTCTAAAATAGCTGCTTTCCCAGCTGAATCTGCCAAGGATCCTACCTACTCTTTCCCCATCTCCACCTAATACTCTCTACCTTGTGCCCCAATCCTTGGCCAAATTAAATAGAACCCAGATGAATGAAGACAAGGTTGTTTCTGCTAAGTGTGAGAACATGAAGGATATTTTCCTTGAATTGAATATAACTACATTATTGAGCAGCTTGAGAATAAAAATGTATATGACACAGTCTCTGTCCTAAAGGTGTATGTAGTCATTGTCAACAACGTCAGCTGGTGGTTTGCCTTGATGAAAGAATGAAGTAAATAAAAATATATTTCATTTTCCAGAGTCAAATGAAGATCACCGCAAATCTTCAGGTGCTGTATGCTGTATCCTGTTTTCAATACCCCAAATCCTCAGCTGCTACACCCTATATTTAATCTAAAGGTCTTTTTGAAGTAACCAGTGATTATCCCAGAGTGGACATTGAAATAGAAGAGCAATGCATTAAATTGTAGAATGTTCTTCCATGCTTGCCACTGAATGATTTTGAATTCATCTTCAGTACATTATTTTGGGCCTTTTATCACTGCAGTTTTTAACATAACTGAAGTCAGAGCTCATAGAAACCCTCTCTATATAATCATAAACTAAATATTTATAATGAGTAAATGATTTGTTAAATTTATCACTTCTGTTGTTAATTTTATATGTATCTGAGTGAAATTGAGGTAAACCGGAAGGAAGAAAAATTAATCACTATATTCATTTTGCCTAAGTCTTAAAATCTTATCAGATAACATTTAAATTTTGCATCATATGAATTAGGTTGGCTCCTCAACACAAAATGCTCTCTAGAACAATAGAGGGTTGTAGAATTAGTTCTACCCTGAGATTGGTACAGAGCAAGCCTGACCCACTATGATACATGGCACCTCTTGAACCAGAGGGCCTGAACCCTGAAAGTGGAACAGACCAGGGAAACTCTTTCCAAGTCCAGGCACTGGTATGTGGCAGTTTCAACAGTAAGTCGATACAAGAGCTCGGATGGGGAGCTGTTTGTAACCCATAGAAATATCTGCAACATCAATGAAGAGGAGGCTTATTTTAAATACATGGAAGAATGCAAATCAGACTTGCAAAAGATGGTGCTTGAATGTTTAAATATACATTTTATACCTTTTGTTTAAATTCATAGGGTGAAAAGCAAGATTTTACTTTAAGTGTGTGCACCTTTGTGTTTATTTACATATGCAATTAGAGAACGGTATGTGATACACAATAACATCTAAAGGGTTATTCTTGAACAAATCAAACTGGAATCCAGTCATGATTCTTAAGTTTAAGCCATTTTTAACAGCTTAACACCCTAAATGGATTTTTAGAACCTCAAATAGTCATTTTAAGTCCCTATCTTACTATTGTAACGTTGATCATCGTACATTTCTAAACATTTTTAAAAACATATGGTGACTTAATATTTTTATTAACTTTATTAATCCTGGCTTCTGCTATAGGGAAAGGAAATATGATGACACAGGAATGTCACCTTTTTGTGTGGCAATCTTTAAAATGATTATTTCCGGTCAGCAGTTGGGATTGGAGATTGTGTCTGGCAAATAGGCTTCTGCAGGCTCTCCCTTCAGCAATGTTTATCAGCTGCATGATAATGAGTCAATTTCTATGTAAATATAATCAGTATTTGATGGTGGTGAGGAAACCTCCTAGATTAAATGATTTTTGTGGTTCCTTGATTAACATACTTTATGAAACCATTACCATATGCACTACCGCTGCACATTTGGAAATAGCTCAGCTTCAAGTCTAAGGTCTTTCTAACGAAATGTGAACCCTTTTAGAAGGAAAAAGTACGTGTGTGTGTACTCCTGTGACAAGGAACTCAAGATGCTGTATTTTGATATACTTGTATTCTTCCATCTAACATTCAACAATTAAGTGTTGAGTATTAACTATGTTTCAAGCCTGCTCTAAGCATGTATATACCACCCCAGCAGTCAGCATCTCTATCTGAATGCCATGAGAAAGACAGCCATGAGATTAAAGGCTATTATTTTAGATCAAGCTTGTCCAACTCACGGCCCACATGCAGCCCAGAACAGCTTTGAATGCATCCCAACACAAATTCATAAAGTTTCTTAAAACATTATGAAATTTTTATTTGCAATTTTTTTTAGCTCGCCAGCTATCATTAGTGTTTTTTATATATAGCCCAAGACGATTCTTCCTTTTCTAATGTGGCCCAAGAAAGCCAAAAGATTGGACACCCCTGTTTTAGATAGTGACAAAAGAGGGAAGGGTACGAGGCTTTTTTTGCTGGGTAATCATGTCTTTCTGTGCTGACATCTGCTGAGACCTAGTTGATCAGAAGGAGTCAGCTGAGTGAAGCTACAATGAGCAATCCAGGGAGATCAAAGAGCAGTGCCACGGTCCAGAGGAGGGAATGAGCATGCATGTTCAAGGCATGTGAATTACAGTGGGGCTGGAGCAGGAGGGAGCAGGAGCAGTGACCGCAGCAAGGTGGTACGCAGGGGCGTAACGTTTAGGGCTCTTTGTGTAGGGGCAGTAGGGTTGCCAGATTTAGCAAATAACGATATGGGATACCTTGTAAAAATTGAATTTCAGATCAACAATGAAAAAAATTTAGTGTAAGTATTTCTACAGCAATACTTGGTATTTGGTATTGGATCTGGCAATTCTATTCTTCTTTTAAAATTATTATACTTTAAGTTCTGGGATACATGTGCAGAACATGCAGGTTTGTTACGTAGGTATACATGTGCCGTGGTGGTTTGCTGCACCCATCAACCCATCATCTACATTAGGTGTTTCTCCTAATGCTATTCCTCCCCTAGCCTCCCACCGCCTGACAGGCCCCGGTGTGTGATGTTCCCCTCCCTGTGTCCGTGTGTTCTCATTGTTCAACTCCCACTTATGAATGAGAACATGCGGTGTTTGGTTTTCTGTTCGTGTGTCAGTTTGCTGAGAATGACGGTTTCCCTTCTATTCTTATTCTTATCATCCAAATTGGAACACTTCTCAGTGAAGGGTGTGTTGTTGACAGCTAATCTAGGACAGTGGCTTTGCCTGGATTTGATTCTGGCAAACCAGGCTGTGTGATCATTGTACTTATGGAGTTTGAATTTCTGTAGGAGGTTACTGGATAATTTTAATTGGTGATATATCATATTTAATCTACTGTGACTGTTGTGTGGAGACTAGACCCTACATAGAATATAGAGTAACCAACATCAGTTAGTTGGAGATGGGGTGAGTGAAGCCTATTGATGGACAGCGGTAAGATGAAGGTAACACAGGATTCTTCCTTTGTTGTTGATTAGTGTTAGACCTGGCTGAGATTGGTGTATAAATACTATTGACCCTTCACCACACACACACACACACACCCCCCAATTTTCTTACTTTTGGAGGCCCCATGCTACATCATAGCAAATATATTTAGTTGCACAAACATCTCTATATACGTGTACGTATAATTAAGAGCTGTCTTCCAATTGTCTAATATGCCCAGTGTTATGTTTTTGGAATGCTTAATTAAATACTAATTCCTATGTTGCAGTTTTCTCTGTATATTTTGCTAGTCCTTTTCTTTCTCTTTCAGATCTCAAGCCTTTTCAGAGATTCCTGAAGAGTTTGTAGAAACTCTAGAGCATTGGGCCCATGATAGCCTTAAAGCTGGAGTTGCAATGAGTCTGTCTTCCTTACCCCATGCTCTTAACCATGGTTTCACTAAAATATCTCTTTGCACTATTGAGTAGGTGTATCTTAGCTTATGATTTCAATGTTTCTTTTTCTTACTTAATGTTACATTATATATGTTAACTAATATTTTGCGATCCTTAATGCCAGGAGTTCTCAGAGTGTGGTCCTTGGACCAGCATCACCTGGAAATTGTCAGAAATGCAAATTCTAGGTTCCTATTCCAGACCTACTGAATCAAAAACTTGGACTTGGGCTGAGTAAGCTGTGTTTTTATAAGCTCTCCGGGTGATTCTGATGCACACTCAAGTTGAGAACCTGCTTTATAATAACTTTTTAATAACTATGTAACATTGCAAAAGTTATCTAAATATGTACGTTTTTAATCATAGTTAAAATCATAGTTACCTAAATATGTATGTTTTTTACATTACATTTTGACATTACATTCCATTTTTTACATTACATACAATGTTGGCAACAAAATTGTTCATATATATGGGGCTTTCTTCCACTTTTCAATTGTTCTTTAGAGTGGAATGATTAGGGCAAAGATTATGACCATTTCTACGTCACCTTTTCTGTCAAATTTCTTTCCAAACACACATGTTTATATGCCTCTCCCAAAATATAGGCAAAGAAGTTTTCCTATAACCCAACCAAACTGAGGTAGTATCCTTTTAACATGAATAATTTAACTGATAATCTCATAACTTTAAAGTGATACCTTGTTTCAGTTAGCATATTTATTACTAATAAATGAGAACACTTTCTCTCGTTTGTCTGGAATTTATATTCTCACTGTGTGAATTATAATTTTGCCTTTTGTCCATTTATTAGTTATTTTGTAGTTCTTAAAAATGGAGCACTTTACATATATATGTGTGTATTGACACACTACTTATTTTCTTCTTACTCTTTTTGTAACATATTTGTGTGAATTTGAGACAAAGTCGGCAGGGTACTTTTAATAATACATTTCGTTCAGAAAGTGCATTTATAGTTTCAAACTAGGGAATCCTGTCTATTGCACTTTAAAAAGTAGATCTTATGCTCTCAAAATTGTCAGGTTGGGCTAGTATCAGCTATGGAGACAAGTTGAACCAAACTCCCACAGCTTTCATACAATAAAGCTTTGTTTCTTGTTCATGTTACTTGTTCAGCATAGATCAGCAAGGTAGCTCTGCTATAGCATGCAAAGGCCCAGGCTTCTGGAAGCTCTACCACCTTGTAGCTGTGCCATGATAACACAGGACCTCTACAAAGGGTCATAGAGTGTGGAGGTAGCACAAGAAGCATTTTAAATGCCTTGGAGCTGCTCATTGCTGCGTTTAATAGGCTCACTGGCCTGAAGTAGTCACATGGCCTCAACCAACTAGAAGGGAGGATAGGATATACAGGAAAGTCACAAACATTTGGTCAGCAGCAAATGTCTGTGCCAATTGCTTTGATACTATGGTGAATACTCTAAAATAATGCTATAATGGGCATTCTGGGCACTCATTCATTTATTCATTTACTTATCATATCAGGCAGCATTCAGGCAGGGGCACAACCACTGCTCTATATTTCAGGTGTGACAAAGTTAAGATAGGAGAGGTTTATACAAATGTTAGAAGCTCTGGGAAAGTTAAGGTTGGGGATGGCACAAAGAGATCTCTGCTGAAAGCTTTGAGGCAGGTGGTCCTGGAGAGCTTGCCCAGAGCCTAGTACCATTCTTCAAAGTCTCTGGGAAATTCCCACCAGCTCTCTCTGTCTGCAGTCACAAAGCATGTTTCTCATGGGCTCACCAGGAGCCTGCTGTGAAATGTCTGCGCACATGTCTGGCTACCACTACCTCAAGGGAATAAAGGCTTCTCCTCTTTCATCATCCAGATCTTGCACACGTGCTTCTTCTTGGCCAACTCTAAGCCAGAATTATACATACAGGACAGGGGATTCAGGAATGTAATCCCTAACATCTCCTCTGCAAAGTGGAAGAGACCTTAGAAGGCTGGTGGTAAGGCCAAGTTGGCAATAGACAAGCTGGCATACTTACTTATTTTCAGAGGGCAAACAGAAGAAACCCATAGTGCTGAAGGTAATGTGTATGTCTATATCTCCATTACACTCCTTTTTGACTGAGGCCGTAAAGTTGACCTTTGCTATCATTAACTTGAATGACAGAAATATTTTCTAGCCCTAATTTGAAATAAGCTGTGGTTTTCTCTCAATTGGCTGTTCATAAATTTTTAAAGCCACAATGTCAGAAGGAAAATAGGAATACTGCCTAGTCTTCAACTCTCAAAGAGATAAAAAATCTTCTTATGTGGATATAACTAAACACAGGTGAAACAACTAGTGTTTAGCATAATATATAAATAGCATGAAATTTCCTGCTTAAGGACACAGAGAAATGAACATGTGGATGAAAAGCTACTATATTTAGAGCTCAAAATATAAAAACATTTGTACTTCTTTGACTATAAAGTATAACATCTCTTTTTTGCCTGGAGTTCAGACAGAGAAACAGAAACCACTCTTTGTATTTCAGGTATGAAAGATTTGAGGCAAATTAGAGCTTATACAAAATTTAGAAACTCTGGAGAGGTGAGGTCAGGGATGCACTACTGAAAGTCAGGAGAGACAACACAGAGATCTTAGTCAAAGGCTTCAAAGCAGATGGGAGCCTACTACTAATGAGATAAAATAGCTATTAATGAAATAAACTAGCTGACAATGCAGTAAACTTGCAATTAACAGGATAAAATACTAACACTGAGCTGTCATGAAAACTCCACTGCAACAGAAACCATGGCATACTACGATGATGAAATAATAATGTGAACACCTCCCATCTTATTAGATTATTTTAATATGGGGTTTAATAGGGAATATCTCTAGAGTGGTCTCTTGGATCAGCCCATAATTATCCCTGCATTTGGATACAAATCACCCAAGGCATCAGAAATGAATAAAATTTTTCTCTGGCATGGCAACTTGAGATTGACAATGGCTTCCTAGTGGACTGTGTTGAGAAGGATCCTGAGCTGCATCTGAGCTCAACACGAGAGTGCTTGGTCTGATGTGTAAACATTCCTGTGGTGTAGAGAAGGCTGTGATTTGCCTTCCACATGTTCGCCCTCCCTGACTTCCCACTTTTATCTCCCTACCTTCCAAGTAGAAATGATTCTTTCCTGCTAGGTGCTATATGATATCAATTTAACATCTTTGTTCTTGTGTCTTTGATAGACTGCACATTAATATGCCTACTGTGCCTATACAACACAAGACATAATATGATTTTCAAGATAAATAATAGATTGCTTTGTTTCTTAGATCTTGAAAAGCTTTTCATCTCTTGTACACGTGGAAAATCCTAGGGAGACCCACAGAGGGACCCCAGGGATATTATCAAGATGGCGGAGTAAAGGTCTTGCCCCCTGTGAGACTCGCTATGATGAAAGTGAAGCCAATTTCAAACAAACAATATTATTAAATGTAAGGCTTGGTTCTTTTACCCTCCCCATGCTGACATTTATTATCTGCCAGAATCACAGCAAGCTACAATACCAAAGAAGTTGATTGGAGGTACTCAGTAAATAACATTTGATGAAAAGAAAATTAGGTGGTAAAGAGACCCTTGAGAAATTAGAAAATAGCCTTCTAGGCTTTCAGCCTATTCATCATTTACTAAAGCGTTGAATAATACAGCAGACCTAAGAACCAGCAGCAACCTGCTTCCAAATCCTGAAAATACTGAATCAAATGGTTGAACAGTACAGCTTGAGGAATTGTTCAAAGTTGACTCCAAATAACCTTTGATTAAGGAAGTAAAAAAGAAAAAGAAACAGCTAATCTTCAAGTTTAACAAAAAGGCTTAAAAGACCCATGACAAACAACATGAATTATTCAAGCTAGGGATATTGTGACTTGCCTTTTATACATAAAGGCTCAAATGTCTGATCACAAACCCAGTGCAAATATATTGATGTATATCAGTTGAGTGATGCTTGGGAGAGGAAAAAGGATGAGCCTGTCTTCCCTAGTGCCCTGGCTCTGTTTTCTGTAACAAAGTATAGTGAACTTTGAGTCCCAAACCTTTTTGTTATTGTTAGGAAAGAAGGGGCCTCAGGCAACAGACTTTTGTTGGGGCAAATAAACTCTTCTGGAAATGTCACCCCTAAATCACGTCTACATACAACCTCAGGTATCCAAATAGAACACAATAGTAAAATTGTACCTTTGTGTTTCTTCAAGTTCATGGCAGAATTGGTGAAAAATATTCTATCACTAGATGCTGGGCATGGTAACTTGTACCAGTAATCCCAGAAACTTGGAGGCTGAGGCTGAAGGATTGCTTGCGACCAAGAGTTTGAGACCAGCCTGGGTAACAAAGACCCCCAACTCTTTTTAAAACATTCTACCACTAGCTCTTGATATCAAAATGTGTTTATTAGACCAAATGACAAGTGACAGTCATCGTGTTGCTCTTCTGCTATAAAACCCCATCTCTTTCAGGAAGATTTCCCTGACCCTCTCTAGTTAACCCTGCTTCTAAGTACTAATAACACTTTGTATATCCTTCCATTTGCTGTTTCGAAGAGGCATTGTGTAGTGAAGAAAGCATGAGCTTTGCAACTAACCCAAATCCTTTCGAGCAAGCCACCTATCTTCTCTGACTCTCAGTTTCTTTGTCTGTATAAAAGCTTTCTGTGAGAGTCCATGAGATATAGTAGCAGCTGAATAAATGAGAGTATTTTGCTATCAGTTAGTCCAAGAGGTCTTAGGAGTAGGGGTCCTGACTGAGTGTGTATATCCCACACAGGATACCATCAGCTCCTTGCACCTAGGAAATAATTTTTGAATGAATGGTCTATCTGGCTCAGATGTCAATCCAGGTATCTAGCTGTTCTTTTTAGTGTGTTTCCATATAATGCTAGACATTTGTCCCTTACAGCACTTTTTGTAATGTATTTCAGAATTTGTTTACATGTCATTCTGGTTCCCACAGGCAATTTCTTGAGACTTTCCTCTTTTATATCCAAAGTATCTGATATATGCAAGAGAGAGGAGGGAGGCTGGGTAAATAAGCAGTTGGATAGTTACATGGGAAGCCTAAAAGCTTCAGAAGTTCATATACTAATGGAACATGTATTTTTGTAGTAGTTTGTTTGTGTTCATTCTACCATTATACTTAAATTACTATCTTATTCATCTAGTCATCAAACACTGAATTCCAATGTGCTCGGCAACATGCTGAGGGGTTCAGAGAAGAATTAGAGAAAAAGCTAGAATGTTAAGGGTACACTTTTACCCAAAGACTTAAAGTTTCCCAGGGGAAATCAGACATGGGATGCATGACAGAAATTACGAGTTCAAATGATGTTGCCCTTATGCTATAGACTGAATGTTTGTTTTCCCCTTAAAATTAGTATGTTGAAACCTAAGCCCCAATATGATGATATTTGGAGATGGGCCCTTTGAGAGGTGATTATGTCATAAGGATAGAGACCTTGTGAATGGGATTAGTACCTTATAAAAAAAGACCCCAAAGAGTTATCTTGCCCCTTTTGTCACATGGTCAAGAAGACGGCCATCTAGGAAGCAGGACTTTACCAGACACCAAATCTGCCAGTGCTTTGATCATGGACTTTGCAGGCTCCTGAACTGTGAGAAATAACTTCATGCTGTTTATGAACCACCCAGTCTATGGTATTCTCTTAAAGCAGCCTCAATGGACTAAGACACCCTCCTAGGAAGTCTTTACTGGGTTCTCAGAGATTCTCACTTCAAGTCCAACTCCTTACAATTAACTCTTGATTCTCCATCATTTTTACCTTAAACTCCTCTTTCTCTCTGCAGTCCTTTCTAGCCACTGCAAATAACTCTCCTCTTCCCAAAACATAGCCTTTGTCTGAAAAACTCTCTTCCACCCCTCATCTGTGCCTTACTCAATCTTCTCCATATCTTTTAAAGCCCAGCCAGCCCAACGCCATTTCTTCCCTGGGAACTTCCCTTAGTCCCCAGTCCCAAACAATCTTTCCTTCCTTTAAATGCTTTAAATCTTTAAATATTTTCCTTCTTTAAATACTGCCTACTTTCTGTTCACAGCAAAATGAAAGTGGAAATGATATTTGAGTTTTGCAAACTGAGATATGTAGGATGATTAAGTCAATAAGCAGAAGGGAAGTGTGAAGGAAGGACTGGGTTTAGGTTGATGTGGTTACTTTGACAGAATGCTGGCCAGTATCGGGGGTGCCTGTCTCAAGCTCAGGAAAGGCCATTGTCAGTGGCATGGATTTGGGTCGTATGCAGAGAGGTGGAAACAGAGTTGAAATGAATGGGCCTGACAAGAAAGAGAAAAAGCAGGAGACACAGCAATGAGAATTGAAGAGTGCCCATGTTTAAAGACTAAAAGAGGGAGAAGAAATCATAAATGAGACGAGGAAGGAGCTGTCTGCCAGGTAGAATTTTTTAAAACCTGGAGTTTATAGGGAAATGCAGAAGGAAATTACAGAAGTTAGAAAAAAAGGAAGATAGAAAAAAAAAAAAAGCAAAGATGACTATATATCTACTATCTGGACTCCAGTCACCTGGTGTCCTTGAAGCTTAGGACACACACATTTCTATTGTCATACCACAGCATAGTCATCCTCAGGTCATGGGTGCAACACAACCTCAAGGCCATAGTGAGGAGAGAGCAAGTGTTGACTGGAATGGGCTCTCACAGGCAGGTCAGTGTAGAACTTTGTGTACACAAGTTAATATTTTTTGAAGGAAGCATTTTGGAGTTTGTAAGAGGAAATCATCAATATTAACTGGAAAAAAATTAGCATAACAATATGAAATTCCTTTATTAGTTCTTTATCCATGCTAGGTTTCTAGTGACACAAATAAACATGTTCCAGATTTTTTAAAAGGACTTTACTAATTACCATGGATAATATGTACAAGACACAGTTAAAGTAAATCCAGTGACTCCAAATAACTCCTCAAAGTTGAGATGCTGAGAGATCAAAAAGAGGGGAAAAAAAGGAAAGAGAGATGAGAGAAACTTCATTCTCAGGTTAAACATCTGATTGACAAGTGTTATATTAGAATTATATAAGTGAGTCAACTGCGTAAATCATCTGCTCAGAGAGCTTCTGGAAGTCAGAGCAGCAAATGTGCTAATTTGAACGCTTAATTGTTTACTCTTGTAACTGACGTGAGATAATTGCCTGTGGAAGCATAATGATTGATGTCTGTGAGAGAAAGACAAAAACGGACTTTGAACCACAGGCTTCTAGTGTGTTCTTAAATGGGAAAAACTAGCCTTCTCCCGTATTAACCAGGAAAGGTTCACTGAGAAAAGACCGAGACAGACATACAAAGTCCCAAAAGGGAATAGAGTGGATTGGGCAGCAGGTATGAAAGATGGAGATTTAGATGACGCTGCTTGGACAAGCCACAAACCCTTGAGAAGAAGAGGGACCTAGATGTTAAAAACAGTGATGAGACATATGGAAAGATGCTTAGCATCATTGATCACCTAAAAAATGCAAATCAGCCCCACAATGAGATACCACCTCACACCCAGTAAGATGTCTACTATCAAAAATAAATAAAAGAACAAGTGTTGGCAAGGATGTAGAAAAATTGGAATCCTTGTGCACTGTTGGTGGAAATATAAAATGTTGCAGCTGCTATGGAAAACAGAAATGGCGGTTCCTCAAAAGATTAAAAATAGATTTACCATATGATCCAGCAATTTCACTTCCATCCACTGACAAATGAATGGGTAAACAAAATACAGTATATGCATACAATGGAATATTATTCAGCTTAAAAAGGAAGGAAATGCTGGCACCTACTACAACATGGATGAACCCTGAGGACATTATGCTAAGTGAAATAAGCCAGACACACAAAGACAAATACAGTTATGATTCCACTTACACGAGGTACCTGGAGTAGTAAAACTCATGAAGACAGAAAGCAGAGGAGCAGGGGCCAGGAAGGTGAGAATGGGAGTTGTGGTTTAATGGGTTTAATCAGTTTCACGCAATCAGGAGAGTTCTGGAGACTGGTTGCACAACAGTGTGAATGTACCTATTTCTACTGAACTGTATACTTACAAGTGTCGAAGATGGTGAACTTTATGTCATGTATAATTTACCACAATTTTGACATTTTAAAAAATGGTGATACTACATGTATTCATTCATTTGACAAATTTTTTAGTGCCCACTAAGTGCCAAACACTGTTCTGCTATTGGGGAGCACTAGCAAAAACTCAATATACAAAAACAATCTTACCTTCATGAAGTCGACATTCTAGTGAAATAAGACAAACAAAATGAGTAAAATAAACTATATTCAATGGAAGAAAGTGCTATGGAGAAAATGAAGCAGAAAGTGGAAGGGAAGGAAGATCCAGAGTTGCCAGAATTTGGGGTGGTCAGGAAGGCCCCACCTCAAAGGCGACATTGAGCAGAGGCCTGAAAGTGAGGGAGTGAGGCATGAAGGTGATGGGAGGGAGAGGGGTTCACACAGAAGGAACAGCAGTGCAAAGGTGGGAGCCTTCCACTGTGTTTCAGGAGCTGCAAGGCCAGTGAGGCTGGAGCTGATGGAGGGTGCAGGTGAGGCTGGGGGATTAGGAGACCAGCAAGGAGACCCATGCAGTAATGCCGAAAAGAAATGTTGGTGGCTTCAATTAAGGTGGTAGCAGTGAAGAGAGAGTCATCCTCAAAGTAAGTGAATAGGGTGTGTTGATGGATTAGGTGGAAGTGTGCAAAACAGAGAGAAGTCAAGAATGACTCCAAGGCAGAGGTGATTTTGCACCCCATGGCACACATGTCAACATCTTAGAGACAGTTTGGATTGTCACAGTCAGGGAAGGGGGCAGTTTGCTGCTGGCATCTGGTGGGCAGAGGCCAGGGATGCTACTAAAGAGACCAGAAGGCACAGAACACCCCCCACAACAGGGAATTGTCCTGCCCAGAATGTCAATAGTGCTGAGCTGAGAAGGCCTGCTTTAAGGTGTTTGGCATAAAAAAATAGAAGGATAAACAACAGAGAAAGCCAGACTAAGGTGATTAATTTGAGGTCAGGCTGAAGACTGAGAAACAAAGGAGAATAAATATTGTGCACCAAATATATACCTGCCACTGTTCGAGGAGCTGAGGATACAGCAATGACAAACCACTGCTGTATTTTGTAGGAGGGTGAAAAGGCCTGTCCTTTAAAGCTGAAGTTCTAGTCTATCATTGGTACATATTAAAAGTGGTTCCAATATAAATTTTATTAATATTCACACTGCCTCAGGGACTCTGCTGAGCACATTGGTTAATCCCAGCTAATTGTCATAACCGTACTATGTGGCATGTTTTGGCATCCTGATATATAGGAACGAACATAGATGGTTTAACCACTGGCAGTACAGAAGGAAACTTGGATTAAAGTAAGATCTGCATTTCTCTGATGGCCAGTGATGGTGAGCATTTTTTCATGTGTTTTTTGACTACATAAATGTCTTCTTTTGAGAAGTGTCTGTTCATGTCCTTCGCCCACTTTTTGATGGGGTTGTTTGTTTTTTTCTTGTAAATTTGTTGGTGTTCATTGTAGATTCTGGATATTAGCCCTTTGTCAGATGAGTTGGTTGCGAAAATGTTCTCCCATTTTGTAGGTTGCCTGTTCACTCTGATGGTAGTTTCCTTTGCTGTGCAGAAGCTCTTTAGTTTAATTAGATCCCATTTGTCAATTTTGGCTTTTGTTGCCATTGCTTTTGGTGTTTTAGACATGAAGTCCTTGCCCATGCCTATGTCCTGAATGGTAATGCCTAGGTTTTCTTCTAGGGTTTTTATGGTTTTAGGTCTAACATTTAAGTCTTTAATCCATCTTGAATTGATTTTTGTATAAGGTGTAAGGAAGGGATCCAGTTTCAGCTTTCTACATATGGCTAGCCAGTTTTCCCAGCACCATTTATTAAATAGGGAATCCTTTCTCCATTTCTTGTTTTTCTCAGGTTTGTCAAAGATCAGATAGTTGTAGATATGTGGCATTATTTCTGAGGGCTCTGTTCTGTTCCATTGATCTATATCTCTGTTTTGGTACCAGTACCATGCTGTTTTGGTTACTGTAGCCTTGTAGTATAGTTTGAAGTCAGGTAGTGTGATGCCTCCAGCTTTGTTCTTTTGGCTTGAGAAATGCAAATCAAAACCACAATGAGATACCATCTCACACCAGTTAGAATGGCAATCATTAAAAAGTCAGGAAACAACAGGGGCTGGAGAGGATGTGGAGAAATAGGAACACTTTTACACTGTTGGTGGGACGGTAAACTAGTTCAACCCTTGTGGAAGTCAGTGTGGCGATTCCTCAGGGATCTAGAACTAGAAATTCCATTCGACCCAGCCATCCCATTACTGGGTATATACCCAAAGGACTATAAATCATGCTGCTATAAAGACACATGCACATGTATGTTTATTGCCGCATTATTCACAATAGCAAAGACTTGGAACCAACCCAAATGTCCAACAATGATAGACTGGATTAAGAAAATGTGGCACATATACACCATGGAATACTATGCAGCCATAAAAAATGATGAGTTCACGTCCTTTGTAGGGACATGGATGAAACTGGAAATCATCATTCTCAGTAAACTATCGCAAGAACAAAAATCCAAACACCGCATATTCTCACTCATAGGTGGGAATTGAACAATGAGAACACATGGACACAGGAAGGGGAACATCACACTTCGGGGACTGTTGTGGGGTGGGGGGAGGGGGGAGGGATAGCATTGGGAGATATACCTAATGCTAGATGACAAGTTGGTGGGTGCAGCGCACCAGCATGGCACATGTATACATATGTAACTTACCTGCACATTGCGCACATGTACCATAAAACCTAAAGTATAATAATGATAATAATAATAATAAAAGAAAAAAAAAAAAGAAAAAAAGAGAAAAATACAAAAAAATAAAAAATAAAAATAAAGTAAGATCTGTTGGACTCTGAAGCTCAGGGCCTCAACAGTGCACCATGCAGTCTTCTAAATTCACTGTGTTGCCAAGGAAAGCCAAACAATAGAGACAATGTAAGCAACAGATGTATACGTATATCATTATATATATGTACATATATACACATATAAATATGTATGTCTTTATATTTTAGTATGTATTTTCCTTTTACTTTTTTTTCCCAAACACAAGTCTAGCAACATGGAAAAATAATCTGCTGAATTGCTTCAACACTTAACTTACTAGAACAGTAAAAATGGCGAGAGATTCCTGACACTAAAGATGTGGCACCTTGTATGTGGTTGACCTATTTGGGGAGTGGGTAGCAGAGGGATTTTAGAGCTCCTTCCAGTGTCTGTATTTTTCTGGTCTCCACTTACTCCCCAAAGCCTACAGACACTTGGGTAATTTCCAGATTTGCAAGAGAAATGATTTAAGAACAAACCAGAGCTGATCTTCTAGGAACTCAGATACACAGCCCATGCATGCCTGTGTTGCTGCTTGTTGACTTTGAGGTGGGGGCTAGAAAGTGGTTGGAAGAGAGGGAAGCAGTGAGGCCTGCATAAGACAGAGGACCATGCCTAATATGCCATCAGCCTCCAGGCTGAAAGACAAAGAGGAAGGGACCCCTTTCATAGTGCAGTGACAAAGGGGCAGCATTTCTATCCATCTGAATTTGCACTCCTTCCCAGGGCTTTTGAACTGTGTTTAGAAAGAAATGAAAGGAAACAGCAGGCAAGAAAAAGAATATTGGATGCTCTCCTTTTTTTGCCGCTATGCTATATGTTTTCAGATTAGTGACTATTTCTTAATTATTTCACTCTAGTTTTATTTTGCCATACATGTTTTGAATTATAGGAAATACTGGGCAGACAGGGCTGAGTTTTAGAGCACATGTTAAATTCCCAGGATCATCGTAGGTCAGTGATTGATTTGGTTTTTGCGCTCCCCTTTTCGCCATACCTGGCATATAGTAGACAATGAATTAACAAGACATTAAATTTAATAAGTCTACCAATACTGTATCTACTTGAAGGCTTAGCTCCCATCTCACCTCCTCCATGGGATCTTTGAGGACTGCTCCATTCACACAAGTCCCTCCCTCTGAATCCCATCATACCTATAGCATGTGCTGCTCATTCATTCAGAAAAAAATTTTATTGTGCACTAAATATATACCTGCCACTGTTCAAGGAGCTGAGGATACAGCAATGACAAAACACTGCTGTCTTTGTGGGAAGGCAAAAATGCCGGTCCTTTAAAGCTGAAGTTCTAGTCTATCATTGGTACATATTAAACATGGTTCCAAACACTGGTTAAATTTTTGTGTATATCATTTGTCTCTGCAAGTAAATTGTACTTTTTTTAAAGCAGAGACTTATTCTGTGGTTATAGTTTTGGGGTTTTTCTTTTTTGTTGTTGTTGTTGTTTTTGTTTTGTTTTTTGTACCCTATGCTTTGAATAATATGTCTTCTGAATAGTAGGAGCTTTTTAAACATTTCAGAATTTGAGAACGGAAGCGTTCTCAAATCCTGCCAATAATACACTCATAGGCAGTTATTTGTAGTGGTGCCCAATCTGGATAGGTGATGATTGCCACTGTAGTTAGCAACTTAAAGTATTCACAAATGATGGGGTCACAAAATAAACAGCACCTTCTCAATCACAAGAAAATACTGTGTCTAGAAATATTACAAGTCACTAGTTAATGGAAGATCTATGTTTGTGCTCATTGTCGTGTCCTCATTTCTTGTAACTTCTATAAACTGGTTCTATTTTTTAATTTCTTTTACAAATAAAAATTATGTAAATCTATTGTGTATAGTACATTATTTTGAAGTATATATACATAGAGAGTGGAATGGCTCAATAGAGCTAATTAACATATGCATTACTTCACATACTTATTTTTTTGGAAATGAGAACACTTAAAATCTACACTTTCAACAATTTTCAAGAATAAGAAATGTGTTGTTATGAAGTATAATCATCACGTTGTTCAATACACCTCTTGAATTTTTTCATCTTAACAGAAGCTTTGTATCCTTTAATCAACATCTCCCAACCCTCTCCCCACTTCCCCCAGCCTCCAGTAAAAACCATTCTTCTGTAAATCTACGAGTTCAACTTTTTAAGATTCCACATGAGTGAAATTACACAATATTTGTCTTTCTGCACCTGGCTTATTTCACTTAACATAATGTCCTCCAGGTTCATCCATGTTGTTGCAAATGACAGGATTTCCTAATTTTTTAAGGCCAAGTAGTACTCCATTGTGAATATATACCACATTTTTTAAACTTTTAAAATTTATTTTATATTTCAATAGTTTGGGGGAACAGGTGGTGTTTGGCTACATGCATACGTTCTTTGGTGGTGATTTCTGAGGTTTTGGTGCACCCATGACTTGAGCAGTATACACTGCATCCAGTGTATAGTTTTTCATCCCTCACCCACTTCCCACCCTTTCCCCCAAGTCCCCAAAGTCTGTTGTATCATTTTTGTGCCTTTGCGTCCTCATAGCTTAGCTCCCACTTACAAATGAGAAGATATGTTTGATTTTCTATTTCTGAGTTACTTCACTTAGAATAATGGTTTCTAACTCTATCCAGGTCACTGTGAATGACATTATTTCAATCCTTTTCATGGCTGAGTAGTATTCCATGGTATATATGTACCACATTTTCTTTATCCACTCATTGACTGAGGGGCATTTGGGCTGATTCCATAATTTTACAATTGTAAATTGTATATACCACACTTTTAAGTCCATTTATCCATTGATGGACACTTAGGTTGATTCCATATCTTAGCAATTGTGAATAGTGCTGCAATAAAAATGGGAGTGCAGATATCTCTTTGACGTACTGATTTCATTTCCTTTGTATGTGTTGTCAGTAGTGGGATTGCCAGATCATGTGATAGTTCTATTTCTAATTTTTTTAGTAACCTCCATACTGTTTTCCATAATCCGTGTACTAATTTACATTCCTACCAAGAGTATGCAAACATTCCCTTTTCTCCACATCCTCACCAACATTTGTTATTTTTTGTCTTATTGTTAATCACCATTCTAACAGGTGTCATGTGATATTTCATTTTTGCTTTAATTTGCATTTAGCAGATGATTAGTGATATTAAGAATTTTTTCATATACCTGTTGGTCATTTGTGTGTCTTTTGAGAAACATCTATTCAGATCCTTTGCCTAGCTTAAAATCAGGTTACTTGTTTTCTTACTATCGAATTGTATAAGTCTATATATTTTGGATATTAACCCCTTATCAGATGTATGATATTAAAATAGTTTCTCCCTTTCTATAGGTTGTCTCTTCACTCTGTTGATTGTTTCCCTGACTGTGCAGACGATTTCTAGTTTGATGTAACCCCATTTATGCTTTTGTTGCCTGTGATTTTGTGGTCATATACAAACAAATCATTCCTAGTCCAAAGTCATAAAGCTTTTCTCCTATTTTTTTGGTAGTTTTCTAGTTTCATGTTTTACATTTAAGTCTCTTATCTACTTTTAGTTGATTGTTGTATAAGGTATGAAATAAGGGTCCAATTTTTTTCTTTTGCATGCATGTGGATATCCAGTTGTCCAAATACCATTTATTGAAGAGACGGTTCTTTCCCCATTACATGTTCTTGGCACCTTTGTCAAAAATCATATATTTCTGGGCTCATGTATGATTGGTCTGTGTATTTGTTTTTATGCCAGTACCATGATGTTTTGTTTATTATAGCTTTATAGTATGTTTCGAAATCAGTTAATGTAGTATCTCCAGCTTTGTTGTTTTTGCTCAAAATTGCTTTGGCTGTTCAGAGTCTTTTGTGGTTCCTTGCAAAAGTTAGAATTTTTTTTTGTGTCTGTGAAAAATGTCATTGGAATTTTGATAGGGATTGCATTAAATCTGTAAGTCACTTTGGAGAATATGAACATTTCAGTAATGTTAATTCTTCCAGTCCATAAACACAGGGTATCTTTCCATTTATTTGTGTCTTTTTCAATTTCCTTCCTGAATGTTTTATAGTTTTCAGTGCACAGGTCTTTCACATCCTTGGCTAAATTTATTCCTAAGTATCTTTTTGTAGTTATTCCACAAAAAATATTGTTTTCTTGATTTCTATTTTGGATATTTGTTATTAGCATATAGAAATACAACTGATTTTCATATGTTGATTTTGCATCCTGCAACTTTACTGAATTCATTTATTAGTTCTAATAGTTTATTGTGGAGTCTTTAGGGTTTTTTTACATATAAAATCCTGTTGTCTGAAAACAGGGACAATTTAACTTCTTCCCTTCTAATCTGGCTGTGTTTTATGTCTTCCTCTTGCCTCATTGTTCTGGCTAGAACTTCCAATACTATGTTGAATAGAAGTTATAAGCCAGTTCTGTATCTGAAAAGTGGATATTTAACAACCTGGCGATGAATCTATTCATGTCATATGAGACAACACCTTGTGAAAGTACTTCACGAAAACACAATGTGCTGTGATTATCATGAGCAGATGGCTTTGAGCATGGAAAAGCCAGTGGTTACATGGCAGTTCAGGTAACTCCTTGCATGGAGAACTCTTGGTCTAAGAGGTGCGCTTAGGAAAAAACAGAGAATCATTTGGAAATCTCAAACCTCAATTTGACCTAATTGGCTATCTATGAGCTGTCATTTGAGAAAAGAGTTCCAAGGGAAGGCCACCATTACCATCCAAAATAAATTCCCCATCTGCATGCTGATCCTTTAGATAGGGCACTTTAAAGACTTCCTTCATACCTGAGACCACAGTATTCTAGATAAATTCATGCTTTGTAATTTAGTCCTTGCTTATACTCATATGTGTGTGTGTGTGTGTGTGTATCTTGAGCAAATGCCAAATTCATTTCTTGTATCAAATAGAATTTTCTGCTTTGTAGTTATCTGATATATACTTTCTGCCAAACACAAATTATCTATATTAAATGATATAGATATCTATATTATCTATATATAGATATATAGATATAATTATATCTATATTAAATGATAGGAATTATAAGGTTAGCCTTTAATACTAAACAGTATATTTAGCGTAGAGTGTTGGGAGTTAACTATATAAAGGAGATATGTAAAGATTTCCTTTTTCTTAGTATTTTATTCAGATAAATATCCTAATTCAGATTTTACCAATTAACAGCCCCAAATTTTTTTTTACTTCATCTACCCCATAATAACATATTCAAATTTAATTTAGCTCAAAAATTTTTGTTGAATACCAGCCCATGACCAATGTTAGGTGGCAAATAAGTAAGATGACATCCTCCAAAATAAGTATGATGAGAACCCTATCTACTAAGAGAGACTCATATGATGACTTAATAAATATGGAATCCCAAAAGTCCATACAAACTAAATTATTAGGGCTGTCATTATAAAGACATCATCTTACTTAAAACTAATCTGTACTTCTTATAAAGCAAATTATGTTACCCTTGTATTTGTGAGTTGTTGTGCTGATTTATTTTCAGGTCAAACTGTTGGGAAAAGGTGAAGTATGTAAGATTTTTTTGGAAGTTGTCTCCTCTTTGTTCCTGTTCCTGCGACACTTTGCCCACATTTTAGCTATTGTACCTATCATATTGCACTGTAATTATTTGTTAAATAAATGTTTTAAATTATTTATCCAGTCTCCCCCACCAGACACTGAACTTCTCCGGGCCAGAGGCTGTGTTTCTCCTTTATGTTCATCTTTGTGTTGTAGAGAACAAGACGTAAGATGTTTTCCTCCTTCACTGCTAGGTTCATGGCTGAGACTTCCACAAAAAAAAAAAAAAAAAAATATGAGCAAGTTTTATATGACGTGAGAGTTTTCAGAAATGAAGAACCGAAGAAACAGGAAAACCTGTGTATTTTTATGCTTAGGTTTAATGAAGAGTAGACAACCATATAGAAGTATGATTGGACAAAGGTATGATCTAATCGGAATTAACTGGGGGCAACTTGTAAGGCCTATTTGTTCAGATTCTTCTTGGAATCTCTGTGTCTTCATTCCTTTCTCCAGATACAGGAAAGATGTCTCTGGAATGAGGGTCTTATGACCTACTTTAAAGAAAGATCAGATAATTCTTTTATGACCTGCTTCAGAGGAGAACTTTGGGAGGAGGTCAAAGAGAACTTCCTGCTTCTGCTTTTTTCTGAAACATCAAGAGGCCATATTTTGGAATAGCATGTCCTAAACTCTGTCTGTATCCATAGTATCTAGTACCATACTTGGCACAAAGGAGGGCTCACTGAATTTTTATCAAATACATACTTCAAATGTTCTGTGTAGTTTCTGAGTTCCTGTCTATAAGTAAGAGTTCAAATCATAATTCAGCTCTTTCTCACTACAAGGACAGATTCAAAATGCAAAGATCGTTTTCCCACTTCTTAAACCTGGATTAGGCTTTTGAATAAGAATTTGTTGGTTTATGTGTGTTGCATAGAATTATCGTATGTGAAAATAGAATTTTCCTCTGACAATATCTTCATATATTCAAAATGCAATGTCGATCCTACATCCATTTTATGTTTTCCTTGTAGTTCTTTTCTCATCTCTTTCTCAGCATCCCATATGTATAATAATAGAAATCTTTTCTTATTCGCCTTCATATGGCTTCCTGAAGCTTCACTGCCTTTAGGAGTACATTTATATTCAGAGGCTCCAACGGTAAATAATTTCAGCAGGATGAGGCTCTTTAATCCTATTTTATATCTAAACGGCATGCTCAACACTACCTTCAGCTATCTCTTGAGAATCCAATTTCCTAAGGTTATATGCCTGCAACTGAGTGGAAATTTTCAAAACCTAGAGTTCAAAGTTAAGTAGCAAATTCAAACAAAGCCCAAACAATCCAGCCTGAGACTGATTTGTGTGGCCATAAACAGCAACAAAATCTTCCAGTGGCTATCAATATAGTAACTGTGATTATGGGTTAGCAAAGTCATCCCACTCCTCTGGCTCTAAGCATTTGGGGGCTATTTTTCCTAAACAGAATTTTTAGAGAACCTAACAGTCCTCACAATTAAAGCAACCAAAGAATGATAGCAGATATCCATGTAACTATTAGGTATCAAAACTGTAGGACACAATATTAGGAGAAATTAAGTTGTAATTCAAAACTCTGTTACTGAGACAGTACAGCTAATAGGGGAAACTTTGTGTCACCAGCTGCTAGCTAACTTGACCAACATGCCAAGGTCAGCTGTTGTTGTTGTTGTTGTTGTTGTTGTTGTTGTTGTTGTTTTAACCTAAACCATTCTATTTTCCGTGAAATATGGAGATGAGGAAATAATCATGATTTCTTTTTTTGGTAAATATATTGGAAATTTTTTTTAATGAAGTATGTAAAACACCCTTATGCTGCTGATTTCCTG
The DNA here is from genome assembly GCF_028885625.2 of Pongo pygmaeus. Classification (NCBI taxonomy): domain Eukaryota; kingdom Metazoa; phylum Chordata; class Mammalia; order Primates; family Hominidae; genus Pongo; species Pongo pygmaeus. The sequence goes on from NC_085930.1 coordinate 86,539,651, forward strand.
AATTTTCTAGCTAAGAGCTCATTCTAAAGTTACTAATTGATCAAGGCACTTTGTATAGTTTCTTAGAAGCACTCTCACTACCTATTGGATTTTAAAAATACTTTTTTGGAGAATCGTACCTTTTTTCCTTGTGTTCTTAGGAAGCATATCTGCATGACTGTCTGTCATAGCTGAGGGACCTATAAGCTTTTTATTATCCACTTCACTCTTAGGGATTATTAATCAATTCTCATGCATATGTTTTGTTGAAAACTCTCAGTGCTATAATGATAATGGGTTAGTGTAGATGCTTATTTCTGGGTCGTGCATAAAGTTAGAGCTAACACTGTCTGCCCTTCAGAGTTATCTTTACAGATAAATACAGAAATTATATGCCACAAGAAGCCAGTTTTCATTCCTGAAAATCCAGGATGAGATGTAAACCAAATGAATGTAAATGAATCCACTAATATCAACTTTCTCCAGTCCTACAGCCCCTAGCCAACCCTTAAACTACAAATAAAATGGAGGCAAGAAAATAAAAACTCAGATAAAATAAATATTTAATAAGGAGATTGGGAAACATAAATAAAAATAAGACTACAGTTCTTTTCAGACAGGTTTGCTATAATACTCTAACTTCCAAATATGCAAACTTCATTTCCTCAGAAGTTTGAACCATCTATATAATTAGAGATAGAAGAAAATATGCCATTGCTATACTTCTTACCCTAGACATTACAGGTCTCGTTAGCTATTTCTTTCTGAAAGGAGCTTGACTTTAACGGTGCACAGCCCAAAGTCTTAGTTGGTCTTCTCGGCTCAAATGCGCCTGTGGAAAGGACTCTGCTGCCCTCTACTGTCAATAAAAACAGAAGCCACAAACAGAACTGACTTCAGCATCCGTGCGTGAGACAACTGGAGTCCCCGCCCCCAGGAAGGTTTAGACAAGTCAACATCCCTTCCTAGGGACAAGGCCCTTGAAAAGATCCTTAAGCTACAAGAGAATCCTCAACTTAGTTGCCAGATGCAGTCCCAATATGGAGGTGCTAAGGCAGGTTTTGAAATTCCAAGGCCAAGAGATGAAACAGTCCATCAAAGTGGACTTTTTTTTTTTTTTAATCTAATTGGTCATTCATTCATTACCCAAAAGGTTGGTTACAGGAAAACACAAAAATCTACTCCATTCATCTCTTCATTTATTTCTAGTATAATATAAACAGGGCATTGACAGAGACAGAGGACATGATACCAGTTTGTTTTTTGTTAGTTTGTTTAAACCTCAGCTCACTGCAGCCTCGAACCCCTGGGCTCAAGCAATCCTCCAGCCTCAGCCTCTGATGACAAATGTGCACCACTCCACCCATCCCCAATTTAACTGCTCCAGAGAAAAATAAAGCACAAGAAAGACAGAGACACTGTCTACATAGATTGGGTAGGGGATGTTCTGAAGAGATCAAGAAGGAAAGGAATAAATAATCTGGAGAAAGGACATTCCTGGCAGAGGAAGAGCAACTGCAAAGGCCCTGTGTTAGGAACACGTTGGGGCTGTTTTAGGAAGAGCAAAGTTGGTAACTGAAGTGTAGTGACTGGGAGAGTAAGAATGAGGCTGGAAAAGGTCAAATTATGTCCAATAGACATATTCTATGAATCACATATACAATTTTAAACTTTCTAGTTGCCACATTTTAAAAAGTAAAAAGAAATCGGTGACATTAATTTTAATAACACATTTTATTTAACCCAATATATCCCAAATGGTTGTCATATGAATATGTAACCAATATAAGAAATACTAATGAGGTAGTTGACTTTTTTTCTGTACTAAGTCTTTCAAATTTGCTATGTATCTTACACTTAAAGCACACCTCAGTTTGAACACTTGCAAAGCGCTCAACAGTCAAATGTAGCTGTGGTTACATTTTTAGAAAATTTTTTGTCCTAGGTGCAGTTGAATATTTCAGTTCTTTTGTAGTTTGAGTCAATTTTATTACACTCTTGAAAGAAATTAAACATGGCCTCTGTACTTCTATGTTTGAGTCCTTGTGGACAAACTGCAACCTAACTTAATAGATAGACAAGATTGAAACTCTAACTTACGAGTATGCTCCTCTAACAATTGCTGAGTCTTGGCCAATCCCAGCGCCATACTTTAACCACTCATACACTGCTGAGTGTCAAAACTGTGATCAAATAAGGCAAATCCTAAGCTGTAACCAATCCAGCTGTTTCTGTACCTCACCTGCAATTTCTGTTCGTCACTTCCGTTTTTCTTGTCTATAAATTTGTTCTGACCACGAGGCATCCCTGGAGTCTCTCTGAATCTGCTGTGATTCTGGGGGCTGCCCGGTTCACAAATCAATCATTGCTCAATTAAACTCCTTTAAATTTAATTTGGCTGAAGTTTTTCTTTTAGCAACACATACTTTGGAAGTGATGCTTAGTGGTGATCACCAAATGATTTCAATTGAATTTTAGTGAAGAATAAATGAGCAAGAGACCAAGCAGCTCAAAGGAGGCTCCAGCCGGGCACGGTGGCTCACTCCTGTAATCCCAACACTTTGGGAGGCCGAGGCAGGCAGATCATGAAGTCAGGAGTTTGAGACCAGCCTGGCCAACATAGTGAAACCCCATCTCTACTAAAAATACAAAAAATTAGCTGGGCATGGTGGCAGGCACCTGTAATTCCAATTACTTGGGAGGCTGAGGCAGGAGAATCACTTGAACCCGGGAAGCAGAGGCTGCAGTGAGCCAAGGTTGCACCACTGCACTCCAGCCCAGGCGACAGTGTGAGACTCCATCTCAAAAAAAAGAAGAGGGGGCGGCTCCAAGTTCACTTGCAGTCAGCAAGTTGGGTTTTTTTTTTTTACTTTGGGGAATAAAGTGAGTGGAGTTAAGTGAAATATGACCTTGGAAGGTCTAGATAGGAATCAATTCCACCTAGAGCTTAGTAGAGGGCATTTATGGAATGCTGAGGGGAGAGGGCCAGAGGTCAAATGTGAATGAGTGGGGTCCCCACCAACATGGACACAACACAAACACTGCTGCGCCTGCTTCAGCCAGCCCCATTCTCAGAGGCTGTGCGGTGCAGTCGTTAGGAGCTTGTGTGCCGGAACCTGATTCCTGGCTTTGACACTCAACAGCTATGTGACCTCCAGTATTTGTTCTCCAGTATTTGTGCCTCAATTTTCTCATTTGCAATGCAAGGTAGTTGTGAGGATTAAGTGAATTAATGTCAAGTGTTCAGAACAGTGTCCGGTGTTTAATCAATGTGCAATAATGTTAGCTCTTCCTGTGGAGTATCTCTTGTCCACCACTGTAAAATCTTCTGGGGCCTACCTCTCAACCCAACCACCACTTGGTGACAACCACCACTTGGTGACAGTTTACCACTTGGGTAAAGGCTTCAGTAGGCTTTACCCAGGTACACTTGCACAGCCTTCCACTTGGGCCAGAGCTCTGTACCTTTTGCTTCCAGTCTTGTGGCTTTGTAGAAGCCATAGCATGGGATACCCTCGGGAACCGGCTTGGCACTCACAGTTTCTCATGCTAGAAATACAAAGGATTTAATCCAATAGACCATCTTTGACCTAGTGGAAAAGGAGACAAAAAACAAATGTCTCCCCTTGTGCCAGTAGATAGGCAGTTCTGAAGTGTGTTTTATGAGGTTCTCAGAAGGTCCAGTGGTATTAAGCACCAATTACCTACAGATGAGGCCAACACCTTGTATAAACTTTCCTTCCTTCCTGTTTCTCTCCTGCTATCCTGTACTTCTGCTTTCTGGGATCACATTCCCAAATAAACTACATGGAATCCAGCCTTCATCTCAGGCTCTGCTTTCAGAGGAACCCAAGATAAGATACTTTTTTTTTTTAATTTTATTTGCTGTGTCTTTGAGAAATGCCTGTGTCGTTATTCATATAATACATCCATTACAGTATGGTCTTGTCCCTTTACTTGTCCTTGTTTATGGTATCTCCAATTTCATTCCTTTTATTGATTCCTTCCCTGGTAGTCTACAAACATCTGCAAACTCTCTGTGTCCTACAGAGACCTTCTCCATGAAGTCACAGCCCATTTTTTTGAAAGAGGAGCCTGCACTCACTGCCTTCAGTGCTCATTCACTCCATCACCCACTGTGGTCTGGCATCCTTTGCCTCTGAAGCCATTCTTGTGATTGACCTGTTAAGTTACAATTCCAGTTACCTTAGAAGAAGTAAAGTAGAACTGCCAAGCTGTGGCAGGCAAGTTATTCAATATTGTGGAATGTATTCTGCAGAGAGCTTTGTGAATGACAGTAATAAATATGGTAACATTAATTAACATGTAATGAGCACTTATAATAGTCTAGGAATGACACTAAGTGCTTTACATGCATTCTTATTTAATCTTCAAAACAAGCCCATGAAGCATGAATTATTATTATTCCCACTTTGTAGTTGAGAAAATAGATTGAGAGTAAATCATCTGAAAACACATGGCTAGCTAGTGCAGAGCCAGGACTTAAATCTGGGTCTGTCTCCTGAGATGCTGAGCGCTTACTGAGCTCACTAAAACCCTCTTTAACTCTGACTCTATGTGCTTGACCCCAGCACTAACACTGTAGACCCCAGCACCATGAGATACAGATTTTCTTTCATTAAAAACAGAAGTTAAAAGAATAGTATTATGTAGTGACAGAAAGTAAATTAGAGTTTACCTAGGGCTTAAGGAGTGAGGGGAAAATGGAAAGTGACTGCTAATGGGTATAGGGTTTCATTTTGGGGTGATGAAAATATTCCAAAATTGATTGTGGTGTTAGTTGCACAACTATAACTGTATGTATATGCTAAACACCACTGAATTGTACACTTCAAACAGATGAATTGCATAGTATGTGAATTATACCTCAATAAAGCTGTTACTAAAAGCGGGAGCAGATCCTATTAGAGGTATTTAGCTTATCTGATAACCAAATACAACACATGTGCAGTGCAGGAAGCAGTAGATAACACCCCTGCTATTTATCAAATTCACAGTCAGCTATTGTTCAAAAAGTGATGCTTGATTTTCACTTGCATGTCCTTGTGGGATGCAGGATTTGGGGTTCCAAGGGGTGTTCCCTTTCGGACCATTGCCTGTCAGGCACAGGGTCACTGAAAGCCATTAGCTAGAAAGCATGCAAGCAACGACAGGTGCAACCAGACTCTTCCGATCTTTTTTTAAAAAAGGGAAGAAAGATCATGAACACCCTGAAAGTAGCACCAGATCATTTGAATGCCTATCAGTGACATTAATGGCATTAACTAGGGGACCATATCCAGATGTCTTAGGCTATTTTGATGACCACACTACCTCCCAACATAAGCTCGTTGTCCTAACTTACTATTATTATTATTAATTTTTTAAAAAGGAGTTGAAGTGCTATTTTGTTCCACCACCAGAATGCTGTTCTTTTGTTCCACCACCAGAATGCTGTTCTTTCCCTGACAGTAGATGTTGATTGTTGTGAAACCACATGTTGAGGAAGATGGCTTTCAGGTTTGAAAAATTTGGATTCAAAATGAACCTTGGTTCACTAGGGGAGGAGCATCAAGAAAAGAAAGATGACCAGCTGGGCAAGACCATTAACTATATGTTTCTGCTGACCCTATTACTTCAGGATCTTGATTAATTTCTCCCTAAACATCAGACCACAGGTGAATTGCCTAATTCTCCCCACCTGTGACCTTATTAAATAGTGATTGCTCAGAGGTACCTCTCCATCCTAAACTACTTCCCTGTATAACAATTTTCCTTTTTGCCTACAAAACTAGGGCATACAACAGTGCAGAGAGGCTCATGTCAATCTTGTGTGATTGTTTGGGAATTTACTTTTGCCCAGCCCCCTCTTCTCTTCACCTCACAGAACAGAATCCCAGAATTATAGGGTTTTTTTTTTTCTCTTCTTACCCACTCCAAGGAGAAAGCCTCTCTAAAAGGGAAAGAATGCCTTGTAAATCTACGTGATAAAGGGTCAGAGAAAGGGATAGAGGGGGCATCTGGGGAGAGAAAAGCCTGATATTCTAGGGGAGGAAGGAGGACAAGGGACTGCAGGGGGAGGATGGGGCAAGGTAAGGGGAGTGGACAAGGAAGTGAAGGGAGGCTGTGTAGTATTACTGAGCCTCTCCTATATTCCTGAGCTTTCAAATACATAAACAAGGGGTTTGAGTTCACTATATTTCCTTGGGTCATGAGTCTGTTATGTCTTTGCCCGACACCCTGACCTGGGATGAACCACATGGCTCAGGGATATCAGGGACATGTAGATTCTCCCTGGATGTGCCCACTAAGAGGACACCATAGACCTATTTTAAAATGTAGTTGGTGGTGCATTTAGATGGTAAGCAGAGTGTTTTCCAATCCTGAGGATAAAGTATAAGCATGAGTTAAGCAAAGAGAACATCCAAAGAGCCATTCCAGTTTACTTAAAGGGAAGCAAATATTCTTAATGGTGTGCAAGAATCTGACTTTCTAGATCAGACCGGACTAGTAACAGCTTGCTTCCTAAAATGCTAACTAAATTGGTAAAACTTTTAGGATGGAGGTGGGATAAGTGGAAGGAGATATTTTGTTGGAGAAGAGTTTCAGATTCTTTATTACATAGGAATTCTGTTACATTTTCTGTCCTTTTGTTAAATTTTCCACTAAGAAAATAGAGGAAAGAGCTCAGAACTTGGGGAGAGAGAAGGTCTGAGCACAGATCCTTCACTCACTTCCTAGCTGTGGGGCTATTCATGGGTGAAAAAGAAAAAGATATCACCTGCCTTTCTCGTAGTATTATTTCTATATTTAATTTATTTATTATATGTATTTACTATATATGAGTACCTATTATACATAAAAGAAAAAAAGAAGAAAAAGTAGCATCTATTGGGTATGCCTAAGTAAGGAATTTTAATTATCCTCATTTTATAGATACACAAGTTGGGTCTCAGAAAACTTATACAAGGTCAAATACCTAGGAAGTGGGAGGGCTAGGGTTCAAACCCAGTCTGTGTGCTTTCAAAGTCTCTTTCTTCCAGTGGTCAGTGTCCCTTTTATTAAGCAGTGAAGTAGTCTAGTTCTATAGTTCAGCAGATTTTCACTTGACAATTTCTTCTTTGTCTAATGGAAGTTTGGTGTTATAATCAGGAGTACTGGCTCTTTAAACACAATTGTTACAGTGTTGCATTTGCAATATATTTTCCAATAGCTGGGCTTTAACATCTTACTGAATTTTTCAAGGCTCTATACAATCTACAACCAGCTAAGACAGTTCTGATGAAAATTCAGGTAGAGCTTTACCCATTTTATAGCATTTCATACCTGAAAATAAACTCAGTCAACAAATGACTTTTCTTAAATTCAACTTGGATTTTCAATGTGAGTCAACTAACTGTGGAATAATCGTATATTTATACAAACTAATTTAGGAATTTCTTTGTTGCTCCTTTCCTTATTCTTTTCAGAAAGAAAAAAGAGCATCATGAGAGAAAAATGTTCTTATTTGGTCCTTGATGACAACCTTCCTTTGTAGCCATATCTGTACACAAGTTTCACAAGTTAAGCATGAGATAAAACTGCTGATAAAAAAAGGTTGATGATATTATATCAGTTGCTGGGATATTATCTATCTACTGGCAGTTCAACCTCAGTTAACAAGCAGACAAAGTTCAAGTTTCTTCCTCAGATAATTTAAGTATTCCATTAAAAAATGAAAACATTCTAATTTAAAACCCCTGAAGATTTAAAAGAAGAAAAAGGAAGAAGGAGGAAAAACTTTAGAGGGGAAGGAAGAAATGCATCAGTAATTTCTGTCAGACAACACTTTCCCAAACTAGCCTGAAAGCCAAAGATGAGATAGAAATTTCTTTATCGAACAAGAAGACAAAGGAGAGTTCACCTTTGATCAAATATCTGTTTGTAGTTTCGACACGGAAATTTGCATGAAAAAAAGGTGTGCTGGACACTGACTACATGAATAGTTAAGTTCCAGCAATGTGAAGAAGCCAGAGGTCAAACTTCTTTAAACAGCCTGTCACATAAAAGCTGGATTTCTTCTGCTGTGCACCTGGGAGGTTTTTCATGCTGCACAGGCTTTTAAGGAGGACAAACAGTATTTTTGTCCCATGTTTCAGCACATATGATTTTCTATCTTTTCAGGCCTGGGTTTGGATCAATGATTTTTCATCTTATATGTATTAGAGATTGGGATGATGGAAAAAAGCAACACGGTAACATAAATGTCAAACCATCTAATTTGCCTTCCGTAGTTGTTACAGGAGAACTGGTTACAAAGCTATCAATCCTTTTTCAGTTTCATTCTTTAAAATGTAATTAGAAGACCAATAACTGTCTTTGAAGTGTTAGCTAAGAAAGATTTGTTTATTATATAACAATCCAAGTGAACGTAAGGATGTTTTTATGGGAAATCATTATAAGTACAGAAATATAATTATTTTTCCTCTCTTTCAGAGTAAGCTGATAGCTGAAAATAAGCTGATATGTAAGCTGATAGCTGGTAATTAATAAACCTGTTTGTGAAGAGATCTTTAGCATGAAGCCCAGCTAAAGTGCTGAATCAAAATAGTTAAAATGATACAGTGCAATTCTCCTTCGGATTTCTCACCCTAGTGTTTTTCCATTCAATCCAAGTACAGTCTTTTAAAGACTGTTTCAAGCACATAGCACAAACAGGCATTTAACAGATATTTGCAGAATGAAAGAAATAGGACACTATTGATAGTTCTTTGGGAATGGGAAGCAAACAAAGAATGTTCTGCCTTTGTCTTTCTAACAGAGGCCTTCACTAGGTGAGATCCATTTTTTATTTAGGGCAGGAATACAAGATTATAGTCAAGTGGATAGGCTTTAGAATCTCACACCTTGGTACAAATCCCAAATAAATCTTACCAACTTGGGTACCTTGGGTTAGTTAATAAATCTCCCTTAACTTTAGTCTCTATCTCTTTAAAATAGGAATAATGGCATCTACCCCTAAGAGAATATATATGAAGAACGAGGACATAGGAAGTGTTCAGTAAAAGGCAGCTGAATTGTTTTTTAATTTTATGAATAATTCCATGTAAGTTCTCTGTACAACTTCCTTCATCTTTAGCTCCACCATCTTCTGGGCCATGCCTTTAAATATTTGCATTTGTATGTATGTTTTCTGTCAATCTTAACACAAGGGCATCTTCTTTCCATTGACATTGCTTATAGGTCCTCTTCTCTGCTGTATGTACCACAGCACTAACCTCAGCTGATATAGATGGCTCTGCCTGTCACAGTTTTATGTGTCATGAAGTGACTTTTCCCTATAAAGAGACTCTAATACTGGTGCTAATTTTCCAGGAGAGGAGCTGAAATAACTAGCTCCTAATTATTGGTTTATCTCTGCCACAAACTTTCATATGCAAAGCCCTTTTCCTTTAATATTCCCTCCAGAAGACATAAGATGCCTTAAAAGAATCCTTCAGTATGTGATAACTGGTTTCTTCAAATCGCCTTAGGCTTTTTTTCCTTATCTTTGTCTACTAAATTCAAGAAGTCAAAAAGGAAGAAAGCAGGGAGATGGAATCTGAAATTAGATTTGGAGATCTAGGCCTGCAGCTGTCCATGAAATATTTATTTCGTTACTTATCCTTGGAAGCTTGTTAACCTAGTGTTTGTGAAACTCAGAAATCCATAATTTAGGAGTCCAGATGAGCTGATCTTACAAAGACCAACATCTGGCATAGAAGAATAGGAAAACTACTTGAATGTGTTTCCTTGATTTTAACCAAGAGAGTGAAAAACTATGATATCTGGTCTGTTTTTAACAATTCTTTCCATCTATGCACTTTTATTATATGTTGAAGACTATGTAAAATAGAGCTCTTATACATCTTGAAAAAGATCCTAAGAATTATTGTTTCATTGAAGAACATTTACAGAACTAGAATTGATCACAGCTAGTAAATGTTGCTCTTTATGGCCAAACTAAAAAATTCTTAGAAACACCAATTTCTGCAGTAACTAATAATTCTGAACTCAGACATGGACTATTCTAGGAAATAACCCTGGATCAATGATTCTAAACATAGCGCAAATACTCCAACGTCCAATGTGAAAGAAATTGGAAGAAACTAAAACTGCATGCCCATCAATACATTTGCCCTGACATGTCTGCCACAGGTTTGGGGGAATTTTTTTAAAAATCATTGAGATAAAATTCACATACCAAAGAGTTCACCCTTACAGGAGTGTACAATTTGGTGATTTTTAACATGGTCATGGAGTTATGCAACTTTCACCACTATCTAATTTTAGAACATTTTCATCACCTCAAAAACAGTGTTATTTTTAAAATTGTTTTGACTATTCTGGGTCCCTTACATTTTCATATAAATTTTAGGATCACCATGTCCATTTCTACATAAATAGCAGCTGGAATTTTGATATTGCTTAGGTTGAATTTGTATATCAGTTTGGCAAATATTGCCATCTTAACAATATTAAGTCTACTTGTGACTTAATGGGATGTCATCTCATTAATTTAGGTCTTAATTTCTTTCAAAAATGTTTCACAGTTTTCGGTGATAGGTTTTACATTTCTTTCATTACATTTATTCTGAAGTATTTTGTTCTTTTTGATACTATTGTAAAGGTAATTGTTTTCTTAACTTTATTTTAAATTATTCATTGCTAGTGTATAAAAATACAATGTTTTTTATTGACCTTGTATCCTTCAATCTTTCTGACCTCACTAGATCTAATAATTTTTAGTGAATTCCTTGTGATTTTCTATATATAAGATCATGTGATCTCCAAATGTAGATATCTTTTGTTTTTTCTTTCCAATTTAGATGTCTTTTATATCTTCTTGTTGCCTAATTGCCCCTACTAGAACCTCTAATACAATGCTGAATAAAGTTGTCAAGAGCAGACACCCTTATCTTGTTCCTAATCTTAGAGGAACTCATTCTGACTTTTACCGTTAAGTATAATGTCAGGTGTGGGTTTTTTATAGATAGCATTGAAGAGGTTGGGGAAAGTCCCTGTTTCTAGCTTATGAAATGTTTTATCATGAAAGGGTGTCAGGTTTTGTCAAGTGATTTTTTTTCATCCCTTAAGATGATTATGTAGGTTTTGTCCTTCTTCTATTAATACAGCGTATTTTGATTTTTCTATGTTAAATTAACCTTCTATACCTGAGACAAATCATACTTTGTTGTGGCTTATGATCCCTTTATGTTTCTGGATTTAGTTTGCTAGTATTTTGTTGATTATTTTTGCATGTGTAATCATAAGAGACAATGTTCTGTAGTTTTCTTGTCATATCTTTGTCTGATTTTGGTATAAGGATAATACCGACCACATAGAACAAGTTGGGAAGTGTTCCCTCCTCTTCTATTTTTTTGGAATAGTTTATGAATACTTGGTAATAATTATTCCTTAATATTTGATAGAGTTCACCACTGAAGCTATATGAGCCTGGGCTTTTTAAAAATAATTTTATTTTTAACTTTTGTGGCTATGTAGCGGGTGTATATATTTTGGTACAGACATGAAGTACATGTTTTGGTACAGGTATGCAATGCATAATAATCACATCATGGAAACTTGGGTATCCCTTCCCTCAGGTATTTATCCTTTGTGTTACAAACAATCCAGTTATACTCTTGTAGTTGTTTTAAAATGTACAACTAAATTATTATCGACTATAGTCCCCCTGTTGGGTAATCAAAGGCTAGGTCTTATTCTTTCTAATAATATTTTTGTACCCATTAACCATCCCCACTCCACTCCCCAGCCTCCCACTATCTTTCCCAGGCTCTGGTAACCATCCTTCTATTCTGTATCTCCATGAGTTCAATTGTTTTTATTTTTAGATTCTATAAATAAGAACATGTGATGTTTGTCTTTCTGTGCTTGGCTTATTTCACTTAACATAATGACCTCCACTTCCATTCGTGTTCTTGTAAATGATAGTATCTCATTATTTTTCATGCTGAATACTTCATTGTGTATATGTGCCACATTTTCTTTGTCCATTCACCTGTGGATGGACCTTAGATTGCTTGCAAATCTTGGCTATTGTGAATGCTGCTGCAACAGACATGGGAGTGCAGATATTTCTTTGATATACTGATTTCCTTTATTTTGGGTATATACCCAACAGTGGGATTGCTGGATTGTATGGTAGCTTTATTTTTAGTTTCTTGAGGAACCTTCAAACAGTTCTCCATTGCGGTTTCACTAATTTACATTCCCACCAATAGTGCACAAAGTTTCCCTTTTCTCCACATCCTTGCCAGCATTTGTTATTGCCTGACTTTTAGACAAAAGCCATTTTCACTAGGATGGGATGATGTCTCATTGTAGCTTTGATTTGCACTTATCTAATGATCAGTGACATTGAGCACTTTTTCATATGCCTGTTTGACATTTGTATGTCTCCTTTTGAGAAATACCTATTTAAATATTTTGCCCATTTTTAATCAGATTATTAAATTTTTTCTTACATAGTTGTTTGAGCTCCTAATATATTCTAGTTATTAATTCCTTGTTAGATAAATAGTTTGCAAATATTTTATCTCATTTTATGGCTTGTCTCTTCACTTTGTTGATTGTTTCCTTTACTGTGAAGATTTTCAATTTAATTTGATCCCGTTTGTCCATTTCTGCTTGGGTTGCCTGTGCTTGTGGGATATTACTCAAGAAATTTTTGCCCAGACAAATGTCCCGGAGAGTTTTCCCAATGTTTTCTTGTAGCAGTTTCAATAGCTTGAGTTCATAGATTTGACTCTTTAATCCGTTATGATTTGACTTTTGTATAAGGCAAGAGATAAGGATTACATTTCATTCTTCTGCATATGGATATCCAATTTTCTCAGCATCACTTACTGAAGACACTGACTTTTCCCCAATGTATGTAAAAAGCTATTAATTCCATTTGCTCTATAGTGCAGACTAGGTTCAATGTTTCCTTGTTGGTTATCTGGCTGCGAGATCTGTCCAATACTTAAAGTGGGGTGTTAAAGTCTCCAGTTATTACTGTATTGGGGTCTATCTCTCTTTAGCTCTAATAATATTTGCTTTATATATCTGGGTGCGCTAGTGTTGGAAGCATATATATTTACAATTGTTATATCCTTTTGCTGAATTGACTCCTTCATTATTATATAATGATCTTCTTTGTCTCTTACAGTATTGGTCTTGAAATCTATTTTGTCTTATGTAAGTATAGCTACTCCTGCTCTTTTTAGTTTCAATTGGCATGAAATATCTTTTTCCATTCCTTTATTCTTAGTCTATGTGTGTCTTTAATAGGTGACATGTGTTTCCTGCAGGCAGTGGATCATTGGGTCTTGTTTTTTCATCCATTCATCCATTCTATGTCTTTTGATTGGAGAGTTTATTCTTTTTACATTCAATGTTATTATTGTTAAATATAAACTTACCCCTGCCATTTTGTTATTTGTTTTCTGGTTGTTTTGCAGTCTTCTCTTCCTTCTTTCCTTCTTTCCTCCCTTCCTGTCTTCCTTTTAGTGAAGGCGATTTTCTCTAGCGGTATGCTTTAATTTCTTGCTTTTCATTTTTTGTATCTCCATGTTATGTTTTTTGATTTGAGGTTACCTTGAGCCAGGCAAATACTATCTTATAACCCATTATTTTAAACTGATTACAACTTAGCACTGATTGCATAAATAAACAGGCAAAAAGAAAACCGTTAGTTTGACTTCATTGTCCCCTGCTTTTTAACATTTTGTTGTTTCGCTTTATGTCTTATTATACTGTCTATGCCTTGAAAAATTGCCATAGTTATTTTTGATTGGTTCACCATTTAATCTTTCTACTTAAGAAAAGTTTACACACCACAATTACAGTGTTATAATATTCTGTTTTTCTGTGTGCTTACTATTACCAATGAGTTTTGTACCTTCAGATGATTTCTCCTTGCTCATTAATGTCCTTTTCTTTCAGATTGAAGAACTCCCTTCAGCATTTCCTGTAGGACAGGTCTGGTGTTGATAAAATCCCTCAGCTTTTGTTTCTCTGGAAAGTCTTTATTTCTCCTTCATGCTTAAAGGATACTATCCTAGGGTAAAAGTTTTTTTCCTTCAGCTCTTTAAATATGTCATGCCACTCTCTCGTGGCCTGTGAGGTTTCCACTGAAAAACCTACTGCCAAATGTATTGCAGCTCCATTATATGTTATTTGTTTCTTTTCTCTTGCTGCATTTAGAATCCTTTAGCCTTAACCTTTGGTAGTTTGATTATTAAATGCCTATAGGTAATCTTTGGGTTAAATCAGCTTGGTGTTCTATAACCCTCTTGTACTTCAGTGTTGATACCTTTCTCTAGGTTTGGGAATTTCTCTGATTTTATCCCTTTGAATCAAGTTTCTACCCCATCTCTTTCTCTACCTCTTCTTCAAGGCCAGTAACTGTTAAATTTGCCCCCTTTTGAGGCTGTTCTCCAGATCTTGTAGGCTTGCTTCATTCTTTTGTATTCTTTTTTCTTTTAACTCTTCTGACTGTGTATTTTCAAGTAGCCTGTCTTCAAGCTCACAAATTCTTTCTTCTGCTTGGTCATTTCTGTTATTAAGAGATTCGGTGCATTCTTCAGCGTGACAATTGCATTTTTCAACTCTAGAATTTCTACTTGATTTTTTAAATTACTTTAATCTCTTTGTTAAATTTATCTGATAGAACTCTGAATTCTTTCTCTGTGTTATCTTTAATTTCTTTGAGTTTTCTCAAAACAGCTATTTTGAATTTTTTTGTCTTAAGTGTCATGTCCCTGTTTCTCCAGGATTGGTCCCTGGTGCCTTTTATTTGGTGAGGTTGTGTTTTCCTGGATGGTGGTGATACTTGTAGATGTTCTGTTAGTGTCTGGGCATTGCAGAGTTAGGTATTTATTGTAGTCTTCACAGTCTGGGCATGTTTGTGCCTGTCCTTCTTGGGAAGGCTTTTTAGGTATTCAAAGGGACATGGGCCCTAAGCCCAATAACACTGTGGTTTTTGCAGACTTGAGAGGTATTGCTCTGGTGGTCTCAGATAAGATCAAGAAAATCTCTCTGGATTGCCAGGCAGAGACTCTTGTTCATTTTCTTTACTTTTTCCCAAACAAACAAATGGAGTCAGTTTCTCTCTCTCTCTCTCTCTCTCTGTGCTGAGCCATCTGAAACTGGGGATGTGGTGATGCAAGCACCTCTGTGGTCACCACCACTCGGTGCACTGTGTCAGTGTCAGACCTGAATCCAGCACAGCACTGGGCCTTGCCCAAGATTCTTCACTTCAGGGTGATAAATTCCCCCAGGCCCTGGGTGTATCCAGAAATGCTGTCTCAGAGCCAGAGATTGGAGTCAAAAACCTTAGCAATTTACATGCTGTTCCATTGTACTGCAGATAAGCTGGCACTCAAACCACAATACAAAGTGTTTTCACTCTTCCCTCCCCTTTCCATGGGCAGAGGAATCTCTCCCTATGGCCACCACCACCACCTGTCCCTATGGGCTTCTGCCAGGCCACTGCCAATATTCACTTAGAGCATAAGGATTCTTTCATCAGCTTGCACTGAACGCTGCCAGGCTTGGGACTCGCCCCCCAGGGCAGTGGGCTCCTCTCTGGCCCAGGGCAGGTCTAGAAATGCTGTCTAGAGCCTAGTCCTAGACTCAGGGACCCCAAGAGCCTGCTTGTTGCTCTACCTCACTGTGGCCAAGCTGGTGCCTAGGGTACAAGACTTCCCTCTGCTTTTCTCAAACAGGAGTCTTTCACTGTAGCCCCCCAGCTGGGAATGTGCTGGGTCACCCCTGAAGCCAGCTCATCTCAGAGCCCAAGGCCCATGGCGTATTCCCTGGATATCACTGGTGGTTATTCAGGGCCCAAGGGCTCTTTAGTCAGTAGATGATGAATCCTGCTGAGACTGGGTCCTTCCCTCAGGGCAGCAGGTTCCCTTTTGGCTCAAGGTGTGTGTCTAGAAGTGTCACCCGGGAGTTAGGGCCTGGAATAGGGGCCTCATGACTCTGGCTGGTGCCCTATCCTACCATGGCTGAGCTGGTATCCAAAATCCAAGACAAAGTTCTCTTTACTTTTTTGCTTTCCTTTCCTTAAGCAAAAGGAAGGAGTTTTTTGGGTTTTTTTTGGTTTTTTGGTTTTTTTTAAGAGCCAGAGTTTCCCTCTGTCACCCAAGCTGTAATGCAGTGGTGTGATCTCGGCTCACTGCAACCTCTGCCTCCTGGGTTCAAGCAATCCTCTTGGCTCAGCCTCCCAAGTAGCTGGGATTACAAGTGTGTGCCACCACACCTGGCTAATGTTTTTATTTTTAGTAGAGACAGGATTTCACCATGTTGGCCAGGCTGGTCTTGAACTCCTGACCTCAGGTGATCCACCCACCTCAGCCTCCCAAAGTGCTGGGATTACAGGCGTGAGCTACTGCACCCTGCCAGGAAGGAGCCACTTTTGTCAAGCTGTACTGCCTAGTGTTGAGGGAGAGATGGCGCCAGCTGTTATCTCTCTAGTCGTGTGTCACCCTAGTTCATTGGAATTACACCCAGCCAATGAACTCCTAGGATTGCAATTCCTAGGCAACTCCTGGATTACCAGGCAGAGACTCTTGTTCATTTTCTTTACTTTTTCCCAAACAAATGGAGTCTCTCTCTCTCTCTCTCTCTCTCTCTGTGCTGAGCCACCTGAAACTGAGCATATGGTGATACAAGCACCTCTGTGGCCATCACCACTGGGTGCACTGTGTCAGACCTGAATCCAGCACAGGACTGGGCCTTGCGCAAGATCCTTCCCTTCAGGGTAGGGAGATCCCCCAGGCCCTGGGTGTATCAAGAAATGCTGTGTGGGAGCCAGAGAGCTCCCAGAAGCTGCCTAAGAGTTGCATAGGAATTGCAATCCTTGTGTCCTAGACTGCCTTTCAAATTTACCTAGGACCCCATAGCACTTTTGCCCGTGGTGACAAGGCTTACCAAGAAACTTAAGTTCCGACCACTGGGATGGGCAATTCCCCTCTGGCTAGGACTGGTCCAAATGCTCCCTTCATGCATAGGTGCTACCTAAGCCCAGCACAGCTTTGTTCTCTGCTGTGACAGAGCTGCATTGAGTTCAATGTAAAGTTCCCCAGTTGCTGCACTCTCCCTCCCCAAAGTGCACTGTTTCTCTCTCTGTGCCAAACAGCAGCTGCCTGGGTATGAGGGTGGGGTGGCATTAGCAATTCAAGACTCTTTCTTCTGCCCTCCTCAATGCTTCTATGATATGAAGTTAAAACCAGGCACTGTGATTGCTCACCTGATTTTTGGTTCTTGTGATGTGTGCTTTTCTGTGTGCAAATAGTTGTTAAAATTTGGTGTTCCAGTTGGGGGTTGAATGGTATAGCTTTGTGTCTCCACCCAAATCTCACGTTGAATTGTAATTCCCAGTGTTGGGGAAAGGACCTTATGGAAGGTGATTGAATAATGAGAGTGGAATTTCCCCTTGCTGTTCTGGTAATAGAGGTCTCATGAGATCTGGTTGTTTGCAAGTGTGTAGCACTTCCCCCTTCACTCTCTCTCTGTCTCCTGCTGCCATGTGAATACATGCTTGCTTCCACTTTGCCCTTCTGCCATGACTGTAAGTTTCCTGAGGTCTCCCAACCATGCTTCCTGTACAGCCTGTGGAACTGTGAGTCAGTTAAACCTCTCTTTTTTTCATAAATTACCCAGTTTCAGGTAGTTCTTTATAGCTGTGTGAGAACAGACTAATATAGCTTCTATTCTGCCATATTGTCCCACCCTTCCCTGAGACTTTTTTTGTGGAAGATTTTTTATTAGTAATTCAATCTCTTTACATGTAATTCAGACTTTCTAATTCTTCTTGAGTCAATTTCTTTCTTTCTTTTTTTTTTTTTTTTTTGAGACAGAGTCTCGCTCTGTTGCCCAGGCTGGAGTGCAGTGGCACCATCTTGGCTCGCTGCAAACTCCGCCTCCCGGGTTCACGCCATTCTCTTGCCTCAGCCTCCCGAGTAGCTGGGACTACAGGCGCCTGCCACCACGCCCGGCTATTTTTTTATATTTTTAGTAGAGATGGGGTTTCACCATGTTATCCAGGATGGTCTCGATCTCCTGACCTTGTGATCCACCCACCTCGGCCTTCCAGAGTGCTGGGATTACAGGCGTGAGCCACCGCGCCCGGCCTTCGTGAGTCAATTTCAGTAGTGTGTGTTTCTCTAGGAATCTATCCTTTTTCTCTAAGTTATCTAACTTTTTGATCTGTAATTACTTATAGCATTCCTTTATAATTCCTTTTATTTCTTTGACAGTGATAGTGAAGGCTTCTCATTTATTTCTAATGTAGTAATTTGAGGCTTTTTTTCCCTCTTGGGCCATCTGGCTATATCCCATAAATTTTGGTATGTTGTCTTTTAATTGTCATTCTTATCAAAGTATTTACTAATTTCCCTTTGATTTATTCTTTGACCAATTGGCTATTTTAGTGTGTTGTTGAAATGATCAGTACAACAAACCCCTGTGAGACATGTTTATCTATATAACAAACCTGCACATGTACCCTGAACCTAAAATGAAAGTTTTAAAAAAACAGTGTGGGCTGGGCATGGTGGCTCACGTCTGTAATCCCAGCACTTTGGGAGGCCTAGGTGGGCAGATCACCTGAGGTCAGGAATTTAAGGATGGCAAAACTCTGTCTCTACTAAAATTACAAAAATTACCCAGGTGTGGTGACGGGCGCCTGTAATCCTAGCTACTCAGGAGGCTGAGGCAGGAGAATCACTTGAACCTGGGAGGCAGAGGTTGCAGTGAGCCAAGATTACGCCATTGCAGTCCAGCCTCAGCAACAAGAGCAAAACATCATCTCAAAAAAAACCAAAATAACACAAAAAAAGTGTGTTTAATCTTTAAACTTTCAAATTTTCTTCTATTATTGACTCTAATTTTATTTCCTTGTGGTTAGAGAACATACTTTGTATAATTGTAACCCTTTTAAATATATTAAGGTTCGCTTTATGGCCTAACAAACAGTTAATTCTGGAAAATGTTTCATGTGCACTTGAGAAGAATGTGTGTTCTGCTGTTCTTGGGTGAAGTGTTCTATAGATATCTGTCAGTTCTAGCTTAGCTTAGTTTATAGTGTTGTTCATGTCTTCGATCTGCTTTCAGTCTTCTGGCTAGTTGTTCTATCCATTATCAAAAGTGCAATATTGAAATCTCCAACTATTATTGTTGCATTGTTTATTTCTTCCTTTATTTCTGTTAGTTTTTGCTTCATGTATTGTGGGGCTCTGTTGTTAGATGCATATATGTTTAAAAATATTTTCTGTTCTTGATAGATTTGCCATTTAATTACTGTAAAATACCCTTCTTTGTCTCTGCTAACGTTTTTGTTATAAAATATTGTTTTCTTACAGTCTTCACTGATATTTTGTCTGATACTATAGCTACTCCAGAGCTCTTTTTTTTTTAAGCCATTAGGGTTTTATTTATTTTATTTTTTTATTATACTTTAAGTTTTAGGGTACATGTGCACAATGTGCAGGTTTGTTACATATGTGTACATGTGCCATGCTGGTGTGCTGTACCCATTAACTCGTCATTTAACATTAGGTATAGCTCCTAATGCTATCCCTCCCCCTTCCCCTCACCCCACAACAGGCCCCTGTGTGTGATATTCCCCTTCCTGTGTCCATGTGTTCTCATTGTTCAATTCCCACCTATGAGTGAGAACATGCGGTGTTTGGTTTTTTGTCCTTGCGATAGTTTGCTGAGAATGATGGTTTCCAGCTTCATCCATGTCCCTACAAAGGACATGAACTCATCCTTTTCTATGGCTGCATAGTATTCCATGGTGTATATGTGCCACATTTTCTTAAACCAGTCTATCATTGTTGGACATTTGGGTTGGGTCCAAGTCTTTGCTATTGTGAATAGTGCCACAACAAACATATGTGTGCATGTGCCTTTATAGCAGCATGATTTATAATCCTTTGGGTATATACCCAGTAATGGGATGTTGGGTCAAATGGTATTTCTAGTTCTAGATCACTGAGGAATCGCCACATTGACTTCCACAATGGTTGAACTAGTTTACAGTCCCACCAACATGTAAAAGTGTTCCTATTTCTCCACATCCTCTCCAGCACCTGTTTTTTCCTGACTTTTTAATGATCGCCATTCTAACTGGTGTGAGATGGTATCT
The DNA here is from genome assembly GCF_028885625.2 of Pongo pygmaeus. Taxonomy (NCBI): domain Eukaryota; kingdom Metazoa; phylum Chordata; class Mammalia; order Primates; family Hominidae; genus Pongo; species Pongo pygmaeus. Next base: position 86,559,812 of record NC_085930.1, read on the forward strand.
CATTGTGGTTTTGATTTGCATTTCTCTGATGGCCAGTGATGATGAGCATTTTTTCATGTGCTTTTTGGCTGCATAAATATCTTCTTTTGAGAAGTGTCTGTTCATATCCTTTGCCCACCTTTTGATGGGGTTATTTGATTTTTTCTTGTAAATTTGTTTGAGTTTTTTGTAGATTCTATTTATTAGCCCTTTGTCAGATGAGTAGATTGCAAAAATTTTCTCCCATTCTGTAGGTTGCCTGTTCACTCTGATGGTAGTTTCTTTTGCTGTGCAGAGGCTCTTTAGTTTAATTAGATCCCATTTGTCAATTCTGGCTTTTGTTGCCATTGCTTTTGGTGTTTTACACATGAAGTCCTTGCCCATGCCTAGGTCCTGAATGGTATTGCCTAGCTTTTCTTCTAGGGTTTTTTTGGTTTTAGATCTAACATTTAAGTCTTTAATCCCTCTTGAATTAATTTTTGTATAAGGTGTAAGGAAGGGATCCAGTTTCAGCTTTCTACATATGGCTAGCCAGTTTTCCCAGCACCATTTATTAAATAGGGAATCCTTTCCTCATTTCTTGTTTTTGTCAGGTTTGTCAAAGATCAGATAGTTGTAGATATGTGGCATTATTTCTGACGGCTCTGTTCTGTTCCATTGCTCTATATCTCCGTGTTGGTACCAGTACCATGCTGTTTTGGTTACTATAGCCTTGTAGTATAGTTTGAAGTCAGGTAGCGTGATGCCTCCAGCTTTGTTCTTTTGGCTTAGGATTGACTTGGCAATGCGGGCTCTTTTTTGGTTCCATATGAACTTTAAAGTAGTTTTTTCCAATTCTGTGAAGAAAGTCATTGGTAGCTTGATGGGGATGGCATTGAATCTGTAAATTACCTTGGGCAGTATGGCCATTTTCACAATATTGATTCTTCCTACACAAGAGCATGGAATGTTCTTGCATTTGTTTGTATCCTCCTTTATTTCCTTGAGCAGTGGTTTGTAGTTCTCCTTGAAGAGGTCCTTCACATCCCTTGGAAGTTGGATTCCTAGGTATTTTGTTCTCTTTGAAACAATTGTGAATGGGAGTTCACTCATGATTTGGCTCTCTGTTTGTCTGTTATTGGTGTATAAGAATGCTTGTGATTTTTGCACATTGATTTTGTGTCCTGAGACTTTGCTGAAGTTGCCTATTAGCTTAAGGAGATTTTGGGCTGAGACAATGGGGTTTTCTGTATATACAATCATGTCACCTGCAAACAGGGACAATTTGACTTCCTCTTTTCCTAATTGAATACCCTTTATTTCCTTCTCCTCCCTGATTGCCCTGGCCAGAACTTCCAACACTATGTTGAATAGGAGTGCTGAGAGAGGGCATCCTTGTCTTGTGCCAGTTTTCAAAGGGAATGCTTCCAGTTTTTGCCCATTCAGTATGATATTGGCTGTGGGTTTGTCATAAATGGCTCTTATTTTTTTGAGATACATCCCATCAATACCTAATTTATTGAGTTTTTAGCATAAAAGGCTGTTGAATTTTGAATTTTGTCAAAGGCCTTTTCTGCATCTATTGAGATAATCATGTGGTTTTTGTCTTTGGTTCTGTTTATATGCTGGATTACATCTATTGATTTGCATATGTTGAACCAGCCTTGCATCCCAGGGATGAAGCCCACTAGTCATACTGGATAAGCATCTCGATGTGCTGCTGGATTCAGTTTGCTAGTATTTTATTGAGGATTTCTGCATCGATGTTCATCAGAGATATTGGTCTAAAATTCTCTTTTTTTGTTGTGTCTCTGCCAGGCTTTGGTATCAGGATGATGCTGGCCTCATAAAATGAGTTAGGGAGGATTCCCTCTTTTTCTATTGATTGGAATAGTTTCAGAAGGAATGGTACCAGTTCCTCCTTGTACCTCTGGTAGAATTCGGCTGTGAATCCATCTGGTCCTGGACTTTTTTTGGTTGGTAAGCTATTAATTATTGCCTCAATTTCAGAGCCTGTTATTGATCTATTCAGAGATTCAACTTCTTCCTGGTTTAGTCTTGGGAGGGTGTATGTGTCGAGGAAGTTATCCATTTCTTCCACATTTTCTAGTTTATTTGTGTAGAGGTGTTTATAGTATTCTCTCATGGTAGTTTGTATTTCTATGGGATCGGTGGTGACATCCCCATTATCATTTTTTATTGTGTCTCTTTGATTCTTCTCTGTTTTCTTATTAATCTTGCTAGCGGTCTATCAATTTTGTTGATCTTTTCAAAAAACCAGCTCCTGGATTCATTGATTTTTTGAAGGGGTTTTTTGTATCTCTATTTCCTTCAGTTCTGCTCTGATCTTAGTTATTTCTTGCCTTCTGCTAGCTTTTGAATGTGTTTGCTCTCGCTTCTCTAGTTCTTTTAATTGTGGTGTTAGGGTGTCAATTTCACATCTTTCCTGCTTTCTCTTGTGAGCATTTAGTGCTATAAATTTCCCTCTACACACGGCTTTGAATGTGTCCCAGAGATTCTGGTATGTTATGTCTTTGTTCTCGTTGGTTTCAAAGAACATCTTTATTTCTGCCTTCATTTCGTTATATACCCAGTAGTCATTCAGGAGCAGGTTGTTCAGTTCCCACGTAGTTGAGCGGTTTTGAGTGAGTTTCTTAATCCTGAGTTCTAGTTTGATTGCACTGTGGTCTGAGAGACAGTTTGTTATAATTTCTGTTCTTTTACATTTGCTGAGGAGTGCTTTACTTCCAACTATGTGGTCAATTTTGGAATAGGTGTGGTGTGGTGCTGAAAAAAATGTATATTCTATTGATATGGGGTGGAGAGTTCTGTAGGTGTCTATTAGGTCCGCTTGGTGCAGAGCTGAGTTCAATTCCTGGATATCCTTGTTAACTTTCTGTCTCGTTGATCTGTCTAATGTTGACAGTGGGGTGTTAAAGTCTCCCATTATTATTGTGTGGGAGTCTAAGTCTCTTTCTAGGTCTCTAAGGACTTGCTTTATGAATCTAGGTGTTCCTATATTGGGTGCATATATATTTAGGATAGTTAGCTGTTCTTGTTGAATTGATCCCTTTACCATTATGTAATGGCCTTCTTTGTCTCTTTTGATCTTTGTTGGTTTAAAGTCTGTTTTATCAGACACTAGGATTGCAACCCCTGCCTTTTTTGTTTTCCATTTGCTTGGTAGATCTTCCTCCCTCCCTTTATTTTGAGCCTATGTGTGTCTCTGCAGGTGAGGTGGCTTTCCTGAATACAGCACACTGATGGGTCTTGACTCTTTATCCAATTTGCAGTCTGTGTCTTTTAATTGGAGCATTTAGCCCATTTACATTTAAGGTTAATATTATTATGTGTGAATTTGATCCTGTCCTTATGATGTTAGCTGGTTATTTTGCTCGTTAGTTGATGCAGTTTCTTCCTAGCCTCAATGGTCTTTACAATTTGGCATGTTTTTGCTGTGGCTGGTACCGGTTGTTCCTTTCCATGTTTAGAGCTCCTTCAGGAGCTCTTGTAGGGCAGACCTGGTGGTGACAAAATCTCTCAGTATTTGCTTGTCTGTGAAGGATTTTATTTCTCCTTCACTTATGAAGCTTAGTTTGGCTGGATATGAAATTCTGGGTTGAAAATTCTTTTCTTTAAGAATGTTGAATATTGACCCCCACTCACTTGTGGCTTGTAGAGTTTCTGCCAAGTGATCAGCTGTTAGTCTGATGGGCTTCCCTTTGTGGGTAACCCGACCTTTCTCTCTGGCTGCCCTTAACATTTTTTCCTTCATTTCAACTTTGGTGAATCTGACAACCCTGTGTCTTGGAGTTGCTCTTCTCTAGGAGTATCTTTGTGGCGTTCTCTGTATTTCCTGAATGTGAATGTTGGCCTGCCTTGCTAGATTGGGGAAGTTCTCCTGGATAATATCCTGCAGAGTGGTTTCCAACTTGGTTCTATTCTCCCCATCACTTTCAGGTACACCAATCAGACGTAGATTTGGTCTTTTCACATAGTCCCATATTTCTTGGAGGCTTTGTTCGTTTCTTTTATTCTTTTTTCTCTAAACTTCTCTTCTTGCTCCATTTCATTCATTTGGTCTTCCATCACTGATACCCTTTCTTCCAGTTGATCAAATCGGCTACTGAGGCTTGTGCATTCATCACATAGTTCTCGTGCCATGGTTTTCAGCTCCATCAGGTCCTTTAAGGACTTCACTGCATTGGTTATTCTAGTTAGCCATTCGTCTAATTTTTTTTCAAGGTTTTTAACTTCTTTGCCATGGGTTTGAACTTCCTTCTTTAGCTTGGAGTAGTTTGATCATCTGAAGCCTTCTTCTCTCAACTCATCAAAGTCATTCTCCATCCAGCTTTGTTCCATTGCTGGTGAGGAGCTGCATTCCTTTGGAGGAGGAGAGGCCCTCTGATTTTTAGAGTTTCCAGTTTTTCTGCTCTGTTTTTTCCCCATATTTGTGGTTTTATCTACCTTTGGTCTTTGATGATGGTGACGTACAGATGGGGTTTTGGTGTGGATGTCCTTTCTGTTTGTTAGTTTTCCTTCTACCAGTCAGGACCCTCAGCTGCAGGTCTGTTGGAGTTTGCTGGAGGTCCACTCCAGACCCTGTTTGCCTGGGTATCAGCAGCAGAGGCTGCAGAACAGCAGATATTGGTGAGCAGAAAATGTTGCTGCCTGATCGTTCCTCTGGAAATTTTGTCTCAGAGGAGTACCCAGCCGTGTGAGGTGTCAGTCTGTGCCTACTGGGGGGTGCCTCCCAGTTAGGCTACTCAGGGATCAGGGACCCACTTGAGGAGGCAGTCTGTCTGTTCTCAGATCTCCAGCTGCGTGCTGGGAGAACCACTACTGTCTTCAAAGCTGTCAGACAGGGACATTTAAGTCTGCAGAGGTTTCTGCTGCCTTTTGTTTGGTTATGCCCTGCCCCCAGAGATGGAGTCTACAGAGGCAGGCAGGCCTCCCTGAGCTGCGGTGGGCTCCACCCAGTCCTGCACCCACTGTCCAACACTCCCCAGTGAGATGAACCCAGTACCTCAATTGGAAATGCAGAAATCACCCGTCTTCTGTGTCGTTCATGCTGGGAGCTGTAGACTGGAGCTGTTCCTATTCGTCCATCTTGGCTCCACCCTTCCATGGCTCTTTTTGTTACTCTTTTCTTGGTATCTTTTTGAATTCTTTTGCTTTCAAGCTGAAACATATTTTTAATTCATTCTGCCAGAATCTGCCTTTTGATTGGATTGTTGAATTTATTTATAATTCGTATAATTACTGATAATTATACTTAGTAATTAGTATAATTATTGATAAGGTAGGACTTTATATCTACCATTTTGCTATTTACTTTCCATATGTCTCCTATTCTTTTTTGCTGTCTATTCCTCCCTTACTGATTTTTTTTATGTTAAGTAGATATTTTCTACTTTACTATTTTAATTCTGTTGTTTCTTTTATGATATATTTTTGAGTTATTTTCTTAGTGGTTGCCCTAAGAATTACAGTTAACATCTTAATGTATAAAAACCTAGTTTGCATTAATACTAATTTAATCTCAAAAGTATATACAATTTTGCTCAAATATAATCCCATTTCCTCTCCTTTCCTTTGTGCTATTATTATAATACAAATGGTATTTTTTATACGTTATAAAGCCATAAACACAGTTTTATAATTGAGATGGAGTCTCACTCTGTTGCCCAGGCTGGAGTGCAGTGGTGCAATTTTGGCTCCCTACAGCCTCTGCCTCCCAGGTTCAGGTGATTTGCCTGCCTCTGCCTCCCAAGCAGCTGGGATTACAGGCACACACCACCATGCCAGGCTAATTTTTGTATTTTAGTGGAGATGGGATTTCACCATGTTAGGTAGGATGATCTGCCCACCTCAGCCTTCCAAAGTGCTAGGGTTACAGGTGTGAGCCACTGCACCTGGCCTTCAGTGATCTTTCAAATCAGGAGATAAAAGTGTTACAAATAAGACATTTATTCTTACTGTCTTTTATGCTTACCTGTGTAGGTACTTTTTCTTGTGTTCTCTATATCTTCATGTGGTTTTAAGTTCCTGTCTGGTATTACATCATTTCAGCCTGCAGTACTCCCTTTAGTATTTCTTGTAGGAGAGGTCTGCTAGCAAGAAACTCACTTTTTGACAAAATGTAATAGCATTTTAATTTCTTCTTTTTTCTTTTCTCTTTTTTTTTTTTTTTTTTTTTGATGGAATCTCACTCAGTTCCCTAGGCTGGAGTGCAGTGGCGTGATCTCAGCTCACTGCATCCTCTACCTCCTGGGTTCAAGCAAATCTCCTGCCTCAGCCTCCCCAGTAGCTGGGATTATAAGCACACACCACCATGCCCAGCTCCTTTTTGTATTTTTAGTAGAAACAGGGTTTCACCATGTTGGCCAGGCTGGTCTAGAACTTCGGACCTCAAGTGACCCACCTGCCTCAGCTTCCCAAAGTGCTGGGATTACAGGCATTAGCCACCATGACTGGCCAATTTCTTTGTTTTTCAAGGATAATTTTGAAAGACATAGAATTCTTAGTTGACAGTGTTTTTTTCTTTTTGCACTTCGGGTATGTCATCTAGCTGCCTTCTGACCTCCATAGTTCCTAAGAAAGCAGCTATTAATTTTTTTTTCTTTTTTTGAGTCAGAGTCTCGCTCTGTTGGCCAGGCTGGAGTGCACTGGTGCGATCTCGGCTCACTCTAAGCTCCGCCTCCTAGGTTCACACCATTCTGCTGCCTCAGCCTCCCGAGTAGCTGGGACTACAGGTGCCCATCACCACGCCTGGCTAATTTATTATATTTTCAGTAGAGACAGGGTTTGACTGTGTTAGCCAGGATGGTCTCGATCTCCTGACCTCGTGATCCGCTTGCCTCAGCCTCCCAAAATGCTGGGATTACAGGCGTGAGCCTCCACACCCGAAAGAAAGCAGCTATTAATCTTATTGAAGATTATTGCACGTGATGAATCACTTCTCTCTTGCAACTTTCAAGACTTTCTTTGGCTTTGACTTTTGATAGTTTGGTTATAATGTGCCAAGTGTATAAGTATAAAAGACAGTTATAATTGGTTATAATGTGCCAAGTGCAGATCTGTTTGAGTTTACACTACAGAGTTTGTTGAGTTTCTAGGATATATAGATTAACATTCTTCATCAAGTATGGAAGTTTTCAGTCATTATTTCTTCAAAAATTTTCTTCTACTTTCTCTTCTCTGTTTTAGGGACTCCCATTGTGCATATATTGATAATATATGGTGGTGTGCTATGGTTCTCTATGGCTCTGTTAGTCTTATTTTATTCTTTTCTGCCTCCTTTTTTTGACTGGATAATCTCAATGAACTTTGACTTATCTCCCAGTTTTTGATTCTTTATTCTGATAGCATGTATCTGCTGTTGAGTTCTTCTAGTGGATTTTTCATTTCCACTAATGTACTTTTCAACTCCAGAATTTCTATTTGTTTTTAGTTTATATTTTCTGATTTCCCTGTTGACAATCTGTTAGACATTATACACATACTTTCTTTTTTTTTTTTTTTTTTTTTTTGAGACAGAGTTTTGCTGTCTCCCAGGCTGGAGTGCAGTGGCATGATCTTGGGTCACTGCAAGCTCCACCTCCTGGGTTCACGCCATTCTCCTGCCTCGGCCTCCCGAGTAGCTGGGACTACAGTCACCCACCACCATTCCCGGCTAATTTTTTTTTTTTTATTTTTAGTCAAGATGGGGTTTCACCATGTTAGCCAGGATGGTCTTGATCTCCTGACCTCGTGTTCCACCCGCCTCGGACTCCCAAAGTGCTGGGATTACAGGCATGAGCCACCACGCCCAGCCACATACTTTCTTAAAAGTCTTTAGTTGTTGTGTTCTTTAGTTCTTCGAATGAGCTAATTTAGTTTTTGCCTATTAAATCCAATGTATAGGCCCCTTCAGGGACAGTCTTTTTTGACTTATTTTTTTTCCCTGTGTAAAGGTCATACTTTTCTGTTTCTTCATATTTCTTATATTTTTTCTATAAACTAGATATTTTAAATAATGTAATATGACAACCACTATAATCAGATTCACATTTTTAAGGGTTTCTTGTTAGTATTGTTGTTCTTGCTGTTGTTGCCATTTGTTTGTTTAGTGACTTTCCTAAATGACTACTTTACAGTTTGTATTTTTTGTTGCATATGGCTACTGAAGTCTCAGTTTGGTTAGCTTTGTAGTCAGTTAATGATTGACTAGAGAGTTCCTTAAATGCCTTGAACAATTAAATCTCCCAGCCCTTGCTGATTAGCTTTGTCAACCTATTTGGGCATGCCTTCAGTATTCTGTGACATTTTACTCCTGCTTTAGCTTTCACTTCCTGCTTGCTTTGGGCCTCAGGATCAGCTAGAGATAAGAGATTAGGGCCTTCTCTGGTCTTTTATGAGCATACATACAGCCCTGCACATGCATGTGACCTTCTAGATTCCCTGGAGTATATTAAAGCTGTTCAAAACTCCCAGTGGGGTTTCATCCTACTGCTTTTCCATTTCAGTTTTTTAGTTAACTTTTTGTTTGCCCCAACTGATATCCTCACGTCTGGCAGCTATGATGTTAAACAATGACTACTGATTGTTTTCAGCAAATGCCCTATGGAAAAGGCTGTTTGGACTGAGAAAGCTCTGAGTCAGTTCAAATAAATATAACCTCTGTAAGTGGGGGATTTCCAAAGAGTTGCCAAACAGGTAAAATTGGACAATCCTCTAGGAATGATGCTTTTGGGGACCTCTAAACTCATTATGTCCCCTCTAGTGGCTGCTACCCTAATTGTGATGTTGTTGGTTCTCAAGACTGCCACAAAATTGGGGCAAACATGGTGGGTTATAGAAAGTTAAAATAACACAAAACTCACTGTTCTTACTGAGTGTCGGCCATTCTTCTTCATAAATTCTCCTTGGGTTGTTACAAAGGAGCAGTAATTAACTTCATCAATTAATTTCCAGAGTTTAGTTTTGAAAAAGTTGATTTTGACAACTTTTTGTCAGTGTTCTCATTGCTTTTATGGATAAGCAGATTTTCAGAGGCCCTTGCTCTTCACTGATCTGGAAGTTCTTCACATAGTTATTTTTACACAGAGGACTGAAGTAACTATGTTTGATTGTATTATGTTATGCAGGTGCCCCTAATTTGGTCTCAATCCAGTTGGCCCAACACATGCATTCACAGCACCAACAAAGGAAGTGATTCATGAGGACACAGACCGTGATCTGACAGAATAGGGTCACTTCTTGTTGGATTCAGAAATGACTCAGTAGTGAGTAGAAAGTTTCATGACTTCCAATGATTTTATAGCAGGGGGAGTTTCCAAAGGCCTCCTAATACCAGATCTGGCTGTCCCCACGGACAAAGCATTCTTCAACAAACTTAAATACAGATAGCAAGTATTTCAACACCCTGAGTGTTCTATCACTGACACATGATGAGTTTCTGTGCCTGGGTTTCTAATAAGAATTTTTATTTTAAAAAATAAAAAGAAATTCTTTTTCCCAAGTATCTGGGGCAAAGGTATGAATTATAACTCTTGAGGAATTTGACATGTTTGAAGAGTAAGGATATATTTTGTCCCCAGAGTGTAAGGACAGTGATTCTGAGGAACTGCTAATTTAAATTGGAGACATTTGTAAAGAACATAAAGTAAAGATGTGAATACTGAGAATCCTCTTCATGAGTCAACTTTAAAGTTTGTCCAAAAATTAACATTTGAGACATTTAGGTTTTCTCTAAGGTAAAAATACATGTCATGCATTCACAAGCAACCACAAGTTTATTAAAGAATAGCCAGCATTCTGTTTTCTAGGGGAGGACAAAGCAAATGGCCAGAATGACTCTGGGGGGAAAAGGGAGTAAGACACAAAGTGGAAGCATTCACAGTTCAAAAAAGAAATAGTAAAATAGATCTATTGGAATGCATGACAAAGACCTGAATAACCAGAAAGGTCTATAAATTACTACACACAGATCACTGTCACTGAAGAATCCATTGATTGCAAAGTATGAAAATTTCTGAAATAGAAAGCTGAATAATATGTTTCTAAGTTGGGAAAATGGGTGCCAGCTTCTGAAAGAGGAAAACATTTAAGAACAGAGCAGCATCTATGCCTTATTTATTTATTTTTGGTTGTTATAGAAAATAGGAAGGAATAAGTTGAATTCAGCTAATAGTATTCAGAGCTAAGATAAAGTGGACCATTAAAAGAAATGACGCGGCATCATCAGAGATATGTGGTCCCCAAAGCATGAGGGACTAAGTGGCGAGGACACCTGGTTATGCTTTTCTGGCTTCTGATCCGGGATCTATTACCATACTCTAATTATAGAACTCATTGCCAAAGGTTGAAGAAATACAGCTGTTGGAGTTCTTTAGAATAAGAGCATAAGTATTTAAGTACGATGCCATTTACCAAGAAGTATATTGTTTCTTAATGCCATGAAACTAAAACACAGCCGCTGAGAAACAGACACATTTTTATAAGTCCAGATGGCTTTTTCCTCTCTTTTCACCCCCCTATTCTCTTCACATTGCTGGGAACCTGTCTTTCTACCGGATTATTTTTCAAATATGATAGATGTTGATTTGTGCATTGTGTTCTCTCTTTTTGTTTTCTACTCCTTTTATCCCTTTAATAATTTTAAATATATTCAATTTACTGTCTCAGTCATAGGTTTGTCAGAAGTCCTTATGGTTCTAATCCTACAGTCTTATTTTTGTTGTTTTGTTTATCTGTTTGCTGATTCTTGCTCCAAGGTGGATGTATGATTGTGTATTTATTTTAAATAAGGCTTGTTTTGTGCATATGCATGTAAGTTCCATGTTGCCTGGGTAACTGGAGTGTCCTTCCAGGGTGGGTTTTATGTTCCCTTCCCAGGCAATCCAAGTGTACCACTGGGCCATAAGAGTTTCTGTTATTTTCTTATCAGGTGGGAGGAGGGAAAGACAGGAGAGTTATGGGTTCGGTTCCACTTGAGTAGTTACAATTTGACTGTAAGTCTACAAAGGGTACAAGTTCACAGCTTTGATTTGTGTTATGAAATGATTTTTTAAATATAATTTTGCATTTTTAGTTATGGATACATAATAGTAGTCCATATTTATCGGGTATATGTGATATTTTGATACAAACATACAGTGTGTAATGATCAAATCAAGGTAATTGGGGTATCTATCACCTCAAGTATTTATTATTTCTTTGTGTTAGGAACATTGCAGTCTCACTCTTTGAGTTATTTTGAAATATACAATAAATTATTGCTAACTACAGTCACTCTATTGTCCTACCTAACACTAGATCTTATTCCTTCTATCTAACTGTATTTTTGTACCCATTAACCATCCTCTCTGTATCCCCGTCTCCCCACTACCCTCCCAAGCCTTTGCTAACTATCGTTGTACTTTCTCAGGAAATTTTCATTTAACTGTTTCCCATGCAAAGCCAAGATACAGAAATTTCACACATTGCTGACAGGATCATAAAATGGTGCCACCACTTTGAAAAAGAGGTTGGCAATACATTAAAAAGTTAAACACAGGGTTTCCTTATGACCCAGCAATTCTGCTCCTAGATGTATACCTGTAGTAAATGAAAACGATCACCTGTAACTGAATGTTTATAGCAGCATTATTTATAATAGCCTATAAGTGGAAATAACCCCAAATGTCCGTCAACTGGTAAACGGATCAATAAAATGTGGTATACCAATAAATGGAATCTTATTTGACATAAAAGGAATTAAGCATTGATATATGCTACAATATGAATGAACCTTGAAAACCTTATGCTAAATGAAAGAAGCCAGCCCCAAAGGCTGTATTGTATGATTCCACTTATTTGGAATCTTCAGAATAGGCAAGTCTGTACAGACTGAAAATAAACTAGTGGTTGCCATGGGCTAGGGGGAGGACAAAACAGGGAGTGACAACTAAAGGGTACCAAGTTTCTTTTAGGGATGATGAAAACATTCTGGGATTAGAGAGTGGTGATGTTTGCACAGCTCTTTGAATATGCTAAAAACCACTGGGTTGTACATTTGAAAACAGTGAACCTTTTGGTATGTGAATTATGTCTCTATAAAGCTCTTTTTTTAAAAAAAAATCATACTCACTAGACTGTGTTGAAGGTGAGGATAAAAACAGACAACAATCCCACAATTTAAAACCCCCCGGGAACAATTCAATATACTTCCTTCTTGTATTTTATGATGTGTATATTTTATTATTTATTATCCGCATATAAATTTAACTTTGTGTTCTGATTTTTTTTAATTTCACATTAGTCCTAAGCATTTTCTTTTCAGTTTGCTTCCTAGTCTTGCTAACTGTCTTCGACAATAATCACTTAATTTCCACAAGTGGATGTACCACATTTTATTTAACTGTTCCTCTATTTGTTACTTGATTTCTTTCCATTTCTTTGCTATAATAAAAAACGCAATCATAAGTATCTTTGTGCACATAGTTTTTATCAGTTATTTCCTTAGAGATTTTAAAGAGCAAAATGTTAATGCTGTGTGAAAGTTTTTGATCATTTCCTGATGCTTGATTAATATTGCCAAATTTTATTGCAAAGGAGTTTTTCTATTTTATCCTTTGGGATGAAACACATTCCACTAAGTATTATATAGTTGAGTAACTACATTACCACTAACATAATATGCAGAGGATTTTCTGCAGACCCCATGTGTGAAAATTCACCCCAGACCTTTGAGAAGTTGACCATGTGCCATTGAGTGGGTGAGAGCAGGCATGAAATTGGTTATGAACAGGTGAATTGCATGACTAATTACCCAAGCCTCTCTGTCTCTTCTTTAATTAATCAAAAGCTCTTTATAAGAATCATGTTGCAGAGGAGCCCATCACTTATAGAGCAAGGAAGGCACATTATACCAGGAATTAGGAAAGGATAGAGGATAAGGTTGAGCAAGGAAAACAGATCAGACTGTCATTTCAGGGCAAGATTCTGTTCCCATGGGCATGGAGACTTCACATCATGGCAATACCCTATACGGCTTCCTGTCTCAGCATTGAAATCATCAGAGTACAAGCTTATTTTCTGAAGCCTAATCTTTATAAAAGTTCTGTAATTGCTGAGGGAACCAGGTTCCTGTGTGCCAAGCCCCTGCAGACTTTGGAAGTCACATTTGGAAAACACCCACCCCTAGCCAAGAGTTCTCAACAAGCTTTCATAAAGGAGAGTTTTGTCGTTGATCTAAGTATTCCACCTGACCATACACATCATATGCTGGCCCACAGGCCCCTTTGAGCCTAAAAAAGGAACGATTTTCTTACTTATTTCGATGCATAGCTGAGTTTAAGACCCAATTCTAGGTGGTCCACCAAAAACAAATGGTGGTGTCAAGTAGAACAACTGGCATCTTTTGCAATATGAGCTCTCCGGGAGAGAAGCTTGAGGCAAATCACCAACTGGCATAGCATTCTAATTTCTGACAGGTGTATTAATCACAATGTTTCATTTCCACATGCCCACACCCTCATTTCACTCTTGCATACATAACTGATGCACTTAGTTCATAGTTCATATCGGTAGGTGTAATCTCCAGGGTAGATTCAGTTAGAGTTTTGACTGACTGATCTCTAAAGTAGTTCCATGCTCATATGGCTTTCAGATTCATTCTAGGAGGAGTCTACATTTCTGCCATAAATGAGAAGATGGTCGCCGTATAACACTGCTTTCTTTTTTTTAACATTTCAAAGGTCTGAGGTTTATATTTTTCTTGCCATCACAGCTTTTGGGGAAAGTTCCTATAATTTATCCATAATATCTTTGAATGTAGGGTATCTTGTTTATAATTTTTAATGTTTTCAGAATCCACTTCGACTCTACATCTTTGAATATATTCATTTGAGAGTCTCCTCCTGCAATCCTGTTCCGCAGCTTTTTTCTTTCATTCAATTCAACTGTTTTTATATCCATCTGCAAACATGGAATCATTTCCAACTGCTAATATTGAAATGGCAAATCAGGCCAGGTGCAGTGGCTCATGCCTGTAATCCTAACACTCTGGGAGGCTGAAGTGGGCAGATTTCCTTAGCTCAGGAGTTCGGGACCAGCCTGGGCAACATGGAGAAACTTCATCTCTACTAAAAATACAAAAAATTAGCAGGGCATGATGGAATGCACCTGTAATCCCAGCTCCTGGGAAGACTGAGGCACAAGAATCACTTGAACCCAGGAGGCAGAGGTTGCCATGAGCTGAGATTAATTTATTCAACGGTGTTTTAAAATTGAGTACCTCCTGTGTTTCCTTCACTCTGCTGAGCCAGCAGTAAACAAAAATAAATTGCCTTGCTATCTTCATGAACTTATAGTCCAGTAGAGGTACAAGAAAAGCAAATAAGGACAAGATTTTTTAAAACAACTACAAAATTGTAACTACTATAAATGCTCTGAAGGAAAGGTCTGTGGTGCTGGGAGGATGTGTGAGAGGAGGATATGACCTGGTCAGGGAAACCTTTTCTGAGAAAGTGACACTGCCCTGGGACATGAAGGATAAATAGAGTTACTCATGTGAATGGGGAAGGGGAGATAAGATGTTCAAGGCAGAGGGAACAGCATGTGCAAGCTTTGTCATAGGAGCTGAAAGTCTCCAAGACTCTGAAGAAAGGCCAGTGTGGCTAGAAGAAATACCTAACGTAGATGACATGTTGATGGGTGCAGCAAACCACCATCCGTCATGGCACATGTATACCTATATAATAAACCTGCACATTCTGCACATGTATCCTAGAACTTAAAGTATAATTTTAAAAAAGGCCAGTGTGGCTGAGGTATGTGGAAAAAATCAGAAGCGTGGAAGGAGATGACTTTGGTGAAGAAAGCAGTGGCCATATTAATATTTGTCTTCATCCTAGGAACAGATACATTAATATCAATTATGGCTGTCTTAGAGCTGCAAATGTTGATAATATATAACCATTAGAATCATTAAGCTATTGATTTTGCAGTATCCAAGAGCAAATTTGAATTTAAAACCCCATATGGACTAAAGCAATTACAGGTGTTATACTGGCTGTTTGCATATGATTTTTCTTGCATTTGCAATTGAAAATATTATTTTTAAGCACCCAATAAAGTTTTTTGATTCTATATTTTTATTGTAGTGGTACCTAATCTTTTATTGTAGTGGTACCTAGCATAGTGCTTCATGCTTAGTTGATGCTCAATAAATGCTTGCAGAATAGTGAGAAAAAGAGTGAGTTTGAGGCTGCAATGTAAAGAAATCATCAAGAGAGCCATGCTAATATGTTCATCTACAAATTCGTTTATGATACAACAAAAGATAAAAAGAGTGGAGCTATGAACACTTTCAAATTCAAGTGCATTGCTCTCTGAGTCATTACTACTTCTGCAATTGACTTCTGCATTCTAAAACGACTCCTTCTCTTTTCACATTCATTGTATAGCTGTTGTCTGGTTCGGGTGTTGGCTGATGTAATCAGAGTAGACAGTACACCCATCTGTTTCAAAGATGTCTCTTGCCGTGTGAATGTGAGAGTGTGAAACATCAAACAACATTGCAGTAGATCCCTCGCTCCCGGGTTGAAGATAATTGTTTCCCCAGAGTAGTGGGAGGCTTTATAATAACTTGGCTAAAACCTGTGAATCTAGTTAAGCTTATTTCAGTTCTGCAGACCTTCATGGAATGGTTTCTATGTGCAAGACACTCCCTATGTGAGCCGAGAGATACAAAGATGAATGTGCAGTAACTCCAGCCCTATAGAGGAACTCAGAATTTCATGCACAAACATAACTCTAATTCAAAGCAGATGTGATACTTGCTATAGAAATTAGACACTTGAAGAGCTTTGGTAATGAATGGGAAAGAGCTCTAGTTGTAGATAAAGTTGGTGTCTTAGTCCCAATCCAGTTATATTTTAACCAAATTTTTTTACTCAACAATACCCATTGAGTCCTAATTTTTGTGTTTGGTAAAAGGATAAGACATTTCTAGCCCTGGAGGAGCTCACAGCCTTTGATGAAAATATATGAATAGATACATATTTTAGTATAATAAAATGTGGCAACTATTCATATGATATCAGAGTTATGTGTATAATTCTAAGGAAGCACAGAGGGGAAAGCCTGGAGCACAGGGTGGAGCTGAGACCATTTTTCAGTGGAGCTGGTAGGAGCTGGGTACTAAACGATGAGTTGGCAAGGGACAGGTGAGGTCAGGGAGGAAGGATACTGAAGGCAGTGGGAAGAAAAATGTGCAAGACTCAAGTAAAAGCTTGCCGTGCCTGGGGAATGACTAGTCATTCTAGACTCAAGAAGTACAGTGTGTGTAAAGGAGATAGAAGAAGGAGATGCTAGACAGTTTGCTGAGAGGAAAATTTTAACCTGCCTTAGGGAGTTTAGACATTATCTTATAGGGCACCTGTAAGTCAGAGAAAATTGTAGACAGTGGCATGATCTAATCCGTATTTTAGAGGATGTATAGAAGAGAGGAAGCTGAAGGCAAGAGACCAAGCTGGAGACAAACGCACTGACCACACAGGAATGCACTGACCACAGGTGAGGGCAGGACTAGAGAAGCAGCATCAATGTTGCTGTCCACCTGTTTCAGTATTCCATGCAGGCATAAAAGGAAACAGTATTTTGCTGTTTCTCTGTTTTTGATTTGGCAGTCACAATACATGTAAATAAAATGCAGCATGTATTAGATTCCCCCAGAGATTTGTTCTGTGTAGTTAAATTAGACTGAGTTAATTTTCTAAAAGAACCAGAAACAAATTCAGCTAATCATGAACACAAATAAGATTTTCAGTGCCTGTATGCAAAATGAGGATAATAATGAAACCTTCCTCATGGGGCTGGTGTGATGATTAAATGAGATGACATCTGCAGAGCACTTGACACTGTACTGGCACGTAGTTGACACATAAAACATGTTAGCTTTTATATGAATGGGTGTCATGAGATCTGATGGTTTTAAAAATGGGAGTTTCTCTGCACAAGACCTCTCTTTGCCTACTGCCATCAATGTAAGACGTGACTTGCTTCTCCTTGCCTTCTGCCATGATTGTGAGGTCTCCCCAGCCATGTGGAACTGTAAGTCCAATAAATCTCTTTCTTCTGTGGAAAAAAAAGTGTTAGCTATTATAATCCATTCAGTGGATAGTTAATAAACATCTAGTCTGAACCCTCAGACACTGAGGCACAAAGCCATGAAGAGAACAAAACCCTGCTCTCCTTAGTCTCATAGTCCTTTGGCAGAAAACACTATATAAAGAAAAGATTAAAAGAATGGGGCAAGTACAAATAAAGGGTATGAGAAGGATGTTAGAGGTTCTAGAAAAGGATATATTCACCTCTGACTAGAGGGACAAAGTACAGGAGCTTTTGGGAAAAGGACCATTTTGGGCCTAATCACAAAGAATAATTGAGAAGGACATTCCAAGTAGTTGCATAGAGGCTTCCTACTCAAAACATTCACCAAACTAGCAACATCAGAATCAGCAGCACTTGGGAATTTGTAATAAATGCGAAATCTCAGGGCCTGCACCAGACCTACAGAATCTGCATTTTAGCAAAATTCCCAGATGACCTGTGTGCATATTAAAGCTGGAGAAGCAGGTACAAAGATGTAGAAGTACTAAATAAGTACAGAAAGTATGTTTATTTGCTGAATCCAAATGACTCATTTAAAAAAAAGCTAGCAGATGACAAATTGATGTTTTTCCTTTAAAAAAATGTTTATTTTAGGTTCAGGGATACGTGTGCAAGTTTGTTATGTAGGTAAAGTTGTGTCACGAGAGTTTGTTGTACAAATTATTTCAACACCCAGATACCAAGCCTGGTACCCAATAGTTTTTTCTTCTAATCGTCTCCCTTCTTTCACCCTCTTACCTCAGGTAGGCCCCAGTGTCTGTTGTACCCTCTTTCTGTCCATAGGTTCTCACCATTTAGCTCCCACTTATAAGTAAGAGCATGCGGTATTTGGTTTTCTGTTCCTGTGTTAGTTTGCTAAGAATAATGGCCTCTTGCTCCATCCATGTTCCTACAAAGAACATGATCTCATTCCATGGTGTGTATTTACCACATTTTTTTTTTTTTTTTTTTTTTTTTAGACAGAGTCTCGCTCTGTCACCCAGGCTGGAGTGCAGTGGCATGATCTTGGCTTACTGCAATCTCCACCTCTCAAGTTCAAGGGATTCTCCTGCCTCAGCCTCCCAAGTAGCTGGGATTACAGGTGTGTGCCACCATGCCCAGCTAATTTTTGTATTTTTGGTAGAAACAGGGTTTCACCATGTTGGCCAGGCTGATCTCAAACTCCTGACCTCAGGTGATCTACCCACCTAGGCCTCCCAAAGTGCTGGGATTACAGGTGTGAGCCACCACACCTGGCCATATTTACCACATTTTCTTTATTCAATCAGTCATTAATGGGCATGTAGGTTGATTCTATGTCTTTGCTATTATGAATAGTACTACAGTGAGCTTACATGTACATCTGTCTTTATGGTAGGATGATCTATATTCCTTTAGGTATATACCCAGTAATGGGATGGCTAGTTCAAGTGGTATTTCTGTTTTTAGTTGTTTGAGGAATCACCACACTGCTTTCCATAATGGTTGAACTAATTTATACTCCCCACAACAGTGTTTAACTGTTCCCTTTCCTCCGCAACTGTATTAGTCTATTTTCCCCCTGCTAATAAAGCATACTCGAGACAGGGCGATTTACAAAGGAAAGAGGTTTAATGGAGAACTCACAGTTGCATGTGGCTGGGGAAGCCTCACAAACATGCTGGAAGGCAAGGAGGAGCATGTTACATCTTACGTGGATGGTGGCAGGAAAAGAGAGAGTTTGTGAAGAGAAATTCCCGTTTTTAAAACCTTCAGATCTCATGAGACTCATTCACTATCACAAGAACAGCACAGGAAAGACCTGCCCCCATAATTTAATCACCTCCCACCAAGTTTCTCCCACAACATGTGGGAATTGTGGGAGTTACAATTCAAGATGAAACTTGGATGGGGACACAGCCAAACCATATAGCAATCTTGCCAGCATCTGTTATTTTTTGACATTCCAGTAATAGCTGTTCTGACTGGTGTAAGATGGTATCACATTGTGGTTTTGATTTGCAAAAGAAATTGGAGTTTTTCCCTTCCATAATTAAATTATTGAACTTAACACTTAAAAGAAATTATATGCCTAAATAACCAGTGGATCAAGGAAGAAATTACAAGGAAATTAGAAAATAATTTGAGATGGATGAAAATGAAACACAATCAACTGATGAGATGCAGCTAATGCAGCTATTAGAGGAAAATTTATAGCTATAAATGCCTACATCAAAAGAGAAGAAAGATCTCAAGTCAGTAGCCTTACTTTCCACGTTAAGACACTGGGGAAAAAAGAGCCAGCTAAACCTAGAGCAGGCAGAAGGAAGGAAATAATAAAGATTAGAGCAGAAGTTAATGAACTAGAGAATAGGAAATACAAAAAAAAAATCAATGAAACTAAAAGTTGGTTCTTTTAAAAGATCAACAAAATCAACAAACCTTTAGCTATACTGACCAGAAGAATGAGAAGACTCATTACTAAAATCAGGTATACTTAACAACATGCAGAGAACATAGTAGACACTCAATAAAAATAAAAATATAAATATAAATATAAGTGGATGTGTCATGAAAATACTATATGATTATTCTCAAAATGTTAAAGTTTTGAAATAATCTTTTAGTAGATGAATATGAAATAATTTGAAGTGAATGAAAGAAAATAAACTGTGGAACAGAATTGCTGGAAAAGAATTTCCAATGAATATATTCAACAAAGCAGATGCATGTACATAGATCAGTAGGCTTACTATTGTTAAAATGGCAATACTTCCCAAATTAACCTTGGATTCAATAAAATTTTGATCAAAAACCCAGATGGATTTTTTTTTACAGAAATTGGCAAACTCATCCAAATATTCACATAGAAATGAAGGAGACCCAGAAGAGTCAAAACAATCTTGAAAAAGAAGAACAAAACTATAGAACTTACTTTTTTCAACTTCAAAACTTACTACAAAGCTATAGTAATCAAGACAGTGTGATATTTGCCTGAGGATAGACATAGATCAATAGAATAGAATTGAGAGTTCAGAAATAAACCTTTACATTTATGGTTAATTGATTTTTGACAAAGGAACCAAGACAACTCAATGAGCAAAGAGTGGTCTTTTCAAGAAAGAGTTAAATTGAGCTTGTGGAAGTAGAGAGTAGAATAGTTATTAGAGGCTAAGAAGGTTTAGAGATGGAGGAGGCTAGGGAGAGGTTGGTTAATGGATATAAAATGACAGCTAGACAGAAGGAATAAGTTCTAGTGTTCTGTAGCACTATTAGGTGAATATGGTTAATGACAATTTAGTTTATATTTTCTTTTTTTGTTTGTTCATTGGTGTTTTTTATTTCTTTTTTTTAATTCTATTATATTTTAAGTTCTGGGATACATGTGCAGAACGTTCGGGTTTGTTACCTAGGTATACATGTGCCATGGTGATTTGCTACACCCGCCAACCCATCATCTAGGTTTTAAGCCCCGCATACATTAGGAATTTCTCCTAATGCTATTCCTTCCCTTGCCCCCTACCCCCGACACTCCCCGAAGTGTGATGTTTCCCTCCCTGTGTCCATGTGTTCTCACTGTTCAGCTCCCACTTATGAGTGAGAACATGCAGTGTTTGGTTTTCTGTTCTTGTTTTACTTTGCTTAGAATCATGGTTTCCAGCTTCATCCGTATCCCTGCACACGACGTGAACTCATTCTTTGTATGGCTGTATGGTATCTCATGGTGTTTTTGTGCCACATTTTCTTTATCTGGTCTATCATTGATGGGCATTTGACTTGGTTCCAAGTGTTTGCTATTGTAAGTAGTACTGCAATAAACATACGTGTGCATGTGTCTTTATAGTAGAATGATATATAATCCTTTGGGTGTATACCCAGTAATGGGATTGCTTGGTCAAATGGTATTTTTGGTTCTAGATTTTTGAAGAATCGCCACACTATCTTTGACAATAAACTAATTTACACTCCCACCAACAGTGTAAAACATTCCTGTTTCTTCACATCCTCTCCAGCATCTGTTGTTTCCTGACTTTTTGATGATCGCCATTCTAACTGGTAGGAGATGGTATCTCATTGTGGTTTTGATTTGCATTTCTCTAATGACGAGTGATGATGAGCTTTTTTTATGTGTTTGTTGGCCACATAAATATCTTCTTTGGAGAAGTGTCTGTTTATATCCTTTGCCCATTTTTTGATAGGGTTGTTTGTTTTTTTCTTGTAAATTTATTTAAATTCTTTGTAGATTCTGGATATTAGCCCTTTGTCAGATGAATAGATTACAAAATTTTTCTCCCGTTCTGTAGGTTGCCTATTCACTCTGATGATAGTTTCTTTTGCTGTGTACAAGCTCTTTAGTTTAATTAGATCCCATTTGTTGATTTTGACTTTTGTTGCCATTGCTTTTGGTGTTTCAGTTATGAAGTCTTTGCCCATGCCTGTGTCCTGAATGGTATTGCCTAGGTTTTCTCCTAGGGTTTTAGGTCTTACATTTAAGTCTTTAATGCATCTTGAGTTACTTTTTGTATAAGGTGTAAGGAAGGGGTACAGTTTCAGTTTTCTACATATGGCTAGCCAGTTTTCTCAACATCATTTATCAAATACAGAATCCTTTCCCCATTGCTTGTTTTTGTCAGGTTTGTCAAAGATCAGATGGTTGTAGCTGTGTGGTATTATTTCTGAGGCCTCTATTCTGTTCCATTGGTCTATATATTTGTTTTGGTACCAGTACCATGCTGTTTTGGTTTCTGTAGCCTTGTAGTATAGTTTGAAGTCAGGTAGTTTCAGGGGAACCAGCCCCCAATATTTCAATATAGGTTCTTTCTATTTTCCCTAAGTGTTGGCCAGCTGAGAAATAGAGAGAAAGAGTACAAAGAGAGGAATTTTACAGCTGGGCTTCCGGGGGTGACATCACATATTGGTAGGACTGTGATGCCCACCTGAGCTGCAAAACCAGTAGGTTTTTATTAAGGACTTTAAAAGGGGAGAGGGTGTACGAACAGGGAGTAGGTCACAAAGATCACACGCATCAAAGGGCAAAAAGGAGAACAAAGATCACATGTTTCTGAGGCCAATAAAGATCACAAGGCAAAAGGCAAAATCAAAAACTCCTGATAAAGGGTCTATGTTCAGTTGTGCACGTATTGTCTTGATAAACATCTTAAACAACAGAAAACAGGGTTCAAGAGCAGAGAACTGGTCTGACCTCAAATTCACCAGGGTAGGGGTTTTTCCCCACCCTAATAAGCCTGAGGGTACTGCAGCATACCAGGGCATATTTCAGTCCTTATCTCAATGCATAAGATAGACACTCCCAGAGCAGCTGTTTATAGACGTCCCCCCAGGAATGCATTCCTTTCCCAGGGTCTTAATTATTAATATTCCTTGCTAGGAAAAGAATTCAGCGATATCTTCCCTACTTGCACATCCGTTTATAGACTCTCTGCAAGAAGAAAAATATGGCTGTATTCTGCCCGACCCTACAGGCAGTCAGACCTTATGGTTGTCTTCCCTTGTTCCCTGAAAATTGCTGTTATTCTGTTCTTTTTCAAGGTACGCTGATTTCATATTTTTCAAACACACATGTTTTACAATCAATTTGTACAGTTTAACACAATAGAGATCCTGAGGTGACATACGTTCTCAGTTTATGAAGATAACAGGATTAAGAAATTAAAGTAAAGACAAGCATAAGAAATTATAAAAGTATTAATTTTGGGAACTGATAAATGTCCATGAAATCTTCACAATTTATATTCAGAGACTGCAGTAAAGACAGGCCTAAGAAATTATAAAATTATTACTTTTGGGAACTGATATATGTCCATATTAAAATGAAATCTTCACAATTTATTTTCCTGTGCCGTGGCTCCAGCCCGTCCCTCCATTCGGGGTCCCTGACTTCCCGCAACAAGGTAGCATGATGCCTCCAGCTTTGTTCTTTTTGCTTAGGATTTTCTTGGCTATACAGGCTCAATTTTGGTTCCATATGAAATTTAAAGTAGTTTTTTCTAATTCTGTGAAGAAAGCCAATGGTAGCTTGATGGGAATAGCATTTAATCTATATATTACTTTGGGCAGTATGGCCATTTTCATGATATTGATTCTTCTATCCATGAGCATGGAATGTTTTTCCATTTGTTTGTGTCCTCTCTTATTTTCTTGAGCAGTGGTTTGTAGTTCTCCTGGAAGAAGTCCTTCATGTGCCTTGTCAGTTGTATTTCTAGGTATTTTATTTTCTTTGTAACAATTGTGAATGGGAGTTCACTCGTGATTTGGCTCTCTGTTTGTCTATTATTGGTGTATGGGAATGCTTGTGATTTTTGCACATTAATTTGTATCCTGAGACTTTGCTAAAGTTGCTTATCAGCTTAAGGAGTTTTTGGGCTGAGATGATGGGGTTTTCTAAATATACAATCATGTCATCTGCAAACAGAGACAATTTGACTTCCCCTCTTCCTATTTGAATACTCTTTATTTCTTTCTCTTGCCTGATTGCCCTGGCCAGAACTTCCAATACTGTGTTGAATAGGAGTGGTAAGAGAGGGCATCCTTGTCTTTTGCTAGCTTTCAAAGGGAGTGCTTCTAGGTTTTGCCCATTTGATATGATATTAGCTATGGGTTTGTCATAAATAGCTCTTATTATTTTGAGATATGCTCCATCAAGACATAGTTTATTGAGAGTTTTTAGCATGAAGAGGTGTTGAATTTTATTGAAGGCCTTTTCTGCATCTATTGAGATAATCATGTGGTTTTTGTCATTGGTTCTGTTTATGTGATGGATTAGGTTTATTGATTTGCAAATGTTGAACCAGCCTTTCATCCCAGGGATGAAGCTGACTTGATTTTTGATGCATAAGCTCTTTGATGTGCTGCTGGATTCCTTTAGCCAGTATTTTATTGAGGATTTTTGCATTGATGTTCATCAGGGATATTGGCCTGCAATTTTCTTTTTTTGTTGTGTCTCTGCCAGGTTTTGGTAACAGGATGATGCTGGCCTCATAAAATGAGTTAGAGTGGAGTCCCTCTTTTTCTATTGTTTGGAATAGTTTCAGAAGGAATGGTACCAGATCCTCTTTGTACCTCTGGCAGAATTCGGCTGTGAATCCATCCGGTCCTGGGCTTTTTTTGTTTGGTAGGCTATTAATTAGTGCCTCAATTTCATAACTTGTTGTTGGTCTATTCAGGGATTTGACTTCTTGCTGGTTTAGTCTTGGGAGGGAATGTGTGTCCAGGAATTTATCAATTTCTTCTGGATTTTCTAGTTTATTCATGTAAAGGTATTTATAGTATTCTCTGATGGTAGTTTGTATTTCCATGGGATCAGTAGTGATATTGCCTTCATTATTTTTTATTGTGTCTATTTGATTCTTCTCTCTTTTCTTCTTTGTTAGTCTGGCTAGTAGTCTATCTAGTTTGGTGATCTCTTCAAAAAACCAGCTCCTGGATCTATTGATTTTTTGAAGGGTTTTTTGTGTCTCTATCTGCTTCATTTCTGCTCTGATCTTAGTTATTTCTTGTCTTCTGTTAGCTTTTGAATTTTTTTGCTTTGCTTCTGTAGTTCTTTTAATTGTGATGTTTGGGTGTTGATTTTAGATCTTTCCTGCTTTCTGATGTGGGCATTGAGTGCTGTAAATTTCCCTCTACACACTGCTTTAGCTGTGTCCCAGAGATTCTGGTATATTGTGTCTTTGTTCTCATTGGATTCAAAGAACTTATTTATTTCTGCCTTAATTTGGTTATTTACCCAGTAGTCATTCAGGAGCAGGTTTTTCAGTTTCCATGTAGTTGTGCAGTTTTGAGTGAGTTTCTTAATCCTGAGTTGTAATTTGATTGCGCTGTGGTCTGAGAGACTGTTATGACTTCCTTTCTTTTGCACTTGCTGAGGAGTGTTTTACTTCCAATTACGTGATCAATTTTAGAATAAGTGCGATGTGGTGTTGAAATGAATGTATATTCTATTGATTTGGGGTGGAGAGTTCTGTAGATGTCTATTAGCTTTGCTTGGTCCAGAGCTGAGTTCAAGTCCTGAATATCCTTGGTAATTTTCTGTCTTGTTGATCTGTCTAATATTGACAGTGGGGTGTTAAAGTCTCCCACTATTATTGTATGGGAGTCTAAATCTCTTTGTAGATCTGTAAGAACTTGCTTTGTGAATCTGGGTGCTCCTTTATTGGGTGCATATATATTTAGGATAGTTAGCTTAGCTCTTCTTCTTGTATTGATCCCTTTACCATTATGTCATGGCCTCTTTGTCTTTTTTGATCTTTGTTGGTTAAAAGTCTGTTTTATCAGAGACTAGGATTGCAACCCTGCTTTTTTTTTCACTCTTCATTTGCGTGGTAAATATTCCTATATCCCTTTATTTTGAGCCTATTTGTGTCTTTGCACATGAGATTGGTCTCCTGAATATAGCACACCGATGGGTCTTGACTCTTTATCCAATTTGCCATGCTGTGTCTTTTAATTGGGGCATTTAGCCCATTTACATTTAAGGTTAATATTGTTATGTGTGAATTTGATCCTGTCATCATGATGCTAGCTGGTTATTTTGCACATTAGTTGGTGCAGTTTCTTCATAGTGTCATTTTCTTTATCTTTTGGTATGTTTTTGCAGTGGCTGGTACCGGTTTTTCCTTTCCATATTTAGTGCTTCCTTCATGAGCTCTTATAAGGCAGGTGACAAAATCTCTCAGCATTTGCTTGTCTGTAGGGGATTTTACTTCTCCTTCGCTTATGAAGCTTAGTTTGGCTGGATATGAAATTCGGGGTTGAAAATTCTTTTCTTTAAGAATATTGAATATTGGCCCCCATTCTCTTCTGTCTTGTAGGATTTCTGCAGAAAGATCACCATTAGTCTGATTGGCTTCCTTTGTAGGTAACCTGACCTTTCTGGCTGCCCTTAACATTTTTTCCTTCCTTTCAACCTTGGTAAATCTGACAATTATGTGTTTTGCGGTTGCTCTTCTCGAGGAGTATCTTTGTGGTGGTCTCTGTATTTCCTGAATTTGAATGTTGGTCTGTCTTGCTAGGCTGGGGAAGTTCTCCTGGATGGTATCCTGAAGCGTGTTTTCCAACTTGGTTCCATTCTCCCTGTCACTTTCAGGTACACCAATCAATCATAGATTTGGTCTTTTCACATAATCCCATATTTCTTGACGGCTTCGTTCATTCCTTTTCATTCTTTTTTCTCTAATCTTGTCTTCATGCTTTATTTCGTTAAGTTAATCTTCAATGTCTGATATCCTTTCTTCCACTTGATCAATTCAGCTATTGATATTTATGTATGATTCACGAAGTTCTCGTGCGTGTTTTTCATCTTCATCAGGTCGCTTATGTTCTTCTCTAAACCGGTTATTCTACTTAGCACTTCTTGTAACCTTTTTTCAAGGTTCTTAGCTTCCTTGCATTGGTTTAGAACATGCTCCTTTAGTTCGGAGGAATTTGTTATTACCCACGTTCTGCAGCCTACTTCTGTCAATTCGTCAAACTCATTCTCCATCCAGTTTTGTTCCCTTGCTGGCAAGGAGTTGTGATCCTTTGGAGGAGAAGAGGTATTCTGGTTTTTGGAATTTTCAGCATTTTTGTGCTGTTTTTTCCTCATCTTCATGGATTTATCTACCTTTGATCTTTGATGCTAATGATGTTTGGGTGGGGTTTTTGCTTGGGCGTCCTTTTTGTTGATGTTAATGTTATTGCTTTCTGTTTGTTAGTTTTCCTTCTAACAGTCAGACCCCTCTGTGCAGATCTGCTGGAGTTTGCTGGAGGTTCACTCCAAACCCTGTTTGCCTGGGTATCACCAGCGGAGGCTGCAGAACAGCAAAGATTGCTGCCTGCTCCTTCCTCTGGAAACTTTGTCCCAGATGGGCACCCGCCAGATGCCAGCCAGAGCTCTCCTCTCTGTCTGTGTTGATCTCTCTGGGAGGTGTCTCCTAGTCAGGAGGCGTGGGTGTCAGGGACCCACTTGAGGAGGCAGACTGTCCCTTAGCAGAGCTCGAGTGCTGTGTTGGGAGATCTGGTGCTCTCTTCAGAGCCAGCAGGCAGGAATGTTTAAGTCTGCTGAAGCTGTGCCCACATCCACCCCTTCCCCAAAGTGCTCTGTCACAGGGAGATGTGAGTTTTCTCTATAAGCCCCTGACTGGGGCTGCTGCCTTTCTTTCAGAGATGTCCTGCCCAGTGAGGAGGAATCTAGAGAGGCAGTCTGGCTACAGCTGCTTTGCCAAGCTGCAGTGGGTTCTGCCCAGTCTGAACTTCCCAGTGGCTTTGTTTACACTGTGAGGGGAAAACTACCTACTCAAGCCTCAGTAATGGCAGACACCCCTCCCCCCACCAAGCTCCAGCATCTCAGGTTGACTTCAGACTGCTGTGCTGGCAGTGAGAATTTCAATCCAATGGATCTTAGCTTGCTGGGCTCCATAGGGGTGGGACCTGCTGAGCAAGACCACTTGGCTCCCTGGCTTCAGCTCCCTTTCCAGGGGAGTGAACAGTTCTGTTTCTCTGGGGTTCAGGCACCACTGGGGTAGAGAAAAAACTCCTGCAGCTAGCTCAGTGTTTGCCCAAACAGTCGCCCAGTTTTGTGCTTGAAACCCAAGTCCCTGGTTGTGTAGACATCTGAGAGAATCTCCTGGTTTGTGGGTTGCAAAAACTGTGGGAAAAGCGTAGTATCTGGGCCAGATAGCACCATCCCTCACAGCACAGTCCCTCATGACTTCCCTTGGCTAGGGGAGAGTGTTCCCCAGCCCCCTGCACTTCTCAGGTGAAGCAACACCCCACCCAGCTTCTGCTCGCCCTCCGTGGGCTGCACCCACTGACTAACCAGTCCCAATGAGATGAACCGTGTACCTTAGTTGGAAATGCAGAAATCACCCATCTTCTGTGTTGGTCTTGCTGGGAGCTGCAGACTGGAGCTGTTTCTATTTGGCCATCTTGGCAGATCCCTCTCAATCTAGTGTGTATTTTCAAAATGGTAGAAAAGAGGATTTTGAATGTTCATGACATGAAGAAATGATAAGTGTTTGAGATAATGGATATGCTTACTACTCTGATTTGATCATTACACATTGTATACGTGTATGGAAATATCACACTATATGCCATTAAAATGTACAATTATTACATGTCAAATAAAAATAAAAGGAAAAAATATTTGAACAAATGGAAAAGGCAGTCATGTAACTGCATTGAAAGGGAAATGCTAAAGTGTTGATTTCTTAATTTATGGATCTTAAATTTTTAATTAAACTTTTAAAAAAAGAAAGGATGCTAGAACTATTGGTTATCCACCTGCAAAAGAATAGTGTTGGATCCCGTCCTCATGGTATAAACAAAAAAAAAATGAGCTCAAGATATATCATAGGCCAAAATATAAGAGCTAAATCTATAACTGTTAGTAGAAAACATAGGGTAAATCTTCATGACCTTGGATCAGGCTATGGTTTCTTTCCTATGACATCAAAAGCCTAATTGACCCAAAAAAATAGATAAACTGGACTTTACTAAAATACAAAATTTATGTCTTAAAGGACACCATTAAGAAAGTAAAAAGACAACCCAGAGAATGAAAGAATGTATTTGTGAATCTTTTGTATATAAAATACAAATATGATGCATATCATATATGTATGATAGGGACTTACCCAGAATATATAAATAATGCTTACAACTCAACAATAAAATGACCAATTACCCAATCAAAAAATTGACAAAGGATTTTAACAGAGATTTTCCAAAAAAAGATACACAAATGGTCAATAATCACATGAAGAGATGCTCCACATCCTTAGCCTTTAGGAAAATACAAGCCATAATCATAATAAGATACCACTTTGCCCCCTGCTAGAATGCTTAAATTAATAAGTATATATAGCAAGCATTCGTGAGGATGTAGAGAAATTGAAGCCACCATGCATTGCTGGAGGGAATATAAAACAGTGCAACCACTTAGAAAAACAGTTTGGCAGTGCCAAACATGTTACAGATGAGTTACCACATGATCCAGAAATTCCACTCCTAGATATATACCCAGGAGAATTTGAAACATGCATCCATACAGATACCTATGGATATTCATAGCAGCATTATTCATCACAGCCAAAAAGTAGAAGCAACCCAAATGTTTGTCAACTCATGCATGGATAAACAAAATGTGATATATTCATACAATAAAATATTATTCAACAACATAAAGGAATGAAGTATTGTTTATCACGATCACTCATACATCATGATCAGTATCATTGATATGACATCATGGATTAACAACATCCAAAAGAACATTTCAAAGAATGATGTAAAGAAGCCAGTCACGAAGAAAAAAATCGTGATTGCATTTATCTAGAATGTTCAGAATTGACAAATCTTGGAGAAAAAAAGTAGATTCATGGTTACCTAGATCTAGGAGAAACTGAGGGAAAATGGGAAATTCCACCATTAGTGGTATTTAGGGTTTCTTTTTGGGTGAGAGAAATATTCTAAGATTAATTGTGGTGATGGTTTACATAAGTGTAAATGTACTAAAAATCATTAAATTACATACTTTAAATGGCCAAATTGTATGATATGTGACTTAGATCTTAATAAAGCTGCTTTTAAAAAATAAACCTATATGTATAGGGGTCTTAGTCTCATGTCTGTGAACCTCTTGTCTAGAGCTAACCACCCAATATAGTACCTCCTAGCCACATGTGGCTGTTTAAATGTAAATTAAGTTAAAAATTCAGTGCCTCATTTGCATCTGCCATATTTCAAATGCTCAATAGCCACATGTATTTCATGGCTACCATACTGAACACTGTGGATATGAACATTTCATCACAGAAAAGTTCTCTTAGCAAAAGCCTAGAATATACACGGTAAAGTGTTCACTGGATCCACGAAAACCTGGAAGTGTATCTGAAACCTTGAACATATTTGCATTTTTTTCTGGGCAGAGGTATATAGCTTTCATAAGATTCTCAATGGAGTTCAGTGCCAGGGTGAACACAGCATTTTCTATAACCACTAACCTGAACTATTAAAAAAAATCAAAGTAATGTCCCACTAATCCTGTATCAAACTAAAATTTTACTTTATTTGAGGGTCTGATTTTACTACCTATTAAAGAATCTGGAGGAGTGATTTTTGTTAGCACTGCGCTGCTTTTACCTGAGAAACAAAAAGAATTCATAGAAATCTCATTAAATTATTTCTCCCTTAATAAATGAGAACACACAAATGAGTATTACCCAGAGCAGTAATCATTATGCCATAACCAGCACTTGTGAGGCTCAGAAGGACATTGACCCACAAAGGAAAGTGAAAGCAAATGTCACACTGAATTTGAATTGACATGAAAATGGGCATATTGATGAATGATAATGATGAGAACAGGCACAGTGGTGGAGAGGCTGGAACAATACAGAAAGTACGGGAAAATCTGAAGGATCGCTCATGGTATTCACAAGGTATAAGTGCTGCAGCACAGTCCTTTGAAGCTCTGGCCTCAGAATGAAGGTAAATTCCGGGGGGAGTCCCTCAGAGAAAGGTCATCACAAATCACACGTTATTGTGGAGATGCAAAGACTTAGTATCTGAAACTCTTTAATTTCATCTGGCATAGTATGCTATCGCCAGCTTGGTGGAAAAAAAAAAAAAATTGAAATCCGCCACCACAGCTGTCCCTTACCGCTGTTTGTTTCTAAAATATCAACACCTGGCACCCCACAGTTGTGCTCTCAAAACCAGGAATTATTGCTTTGACTAAAAGGAGCAAGCATGGAAACAGCAAGCACATGTGACTGTGGCTGACAAATGGCTTGTGTCAAATTCTTGGGAGATAAATATGCGACCCCCTCCCACGGAGGCTGCACAGATGGATCTTCTTGTAAATCCAATCTCCAGTCAAAGCCACTCTTTGCTTAGGTCACAAGAACTCTAGCTTTTACCTCTCAATGATGAGAAGCCGACATTAAGGACAATGACCCCTGCCCCACTAAATTATACCACTGGGAAGACCCCAGATCATTAAGTCAAATGCAAAATCATGGGACATGCTGGTGGCTCATGGTCCAGATGTCAGATGTCATACACACACAGTAGCCTCAGTCATTCCTGACAGTGCCATTTCAAAGGGGGAAAATGTTTTTTTTCTCCTTTTGGCATAATATTCAGTTAATATTTCAACATTTGCAAGAAACCACAATCCGCTTTCTTTTTCTTTACGATTCACCTTGAATTTCTTTATATGACAGAGTAGTTAAAAGCTTGAATCTTAAGTGGAGGCCTAGCTGTGACCTCTAGCTCTGCTGCTCCCTAGCTGTGTGACCTTGGGCACAGCACTCTCTCACTCTGAGCTTTAGTTTCCTTATCAGGAAAATAGCAAGAGTAATAGTATCTGTTTTGAAGGACAGTGAGAAGTAAATAATATGATTTGCATATAGTTCATGACAGTTCCTGGTTCAATGTCAGAGCTCAAGGGTTGGCAGGTATTGTAAAGCCTCAAAGTGGTGTTGATGGCTTTTCATATATTATCTCATTTCATCTTAATCATGGTAACTGATGAAATCAGAAAAATTAATGATTGGAAAAAAATATGTTCTGAAATTGTTTTTGAAAGAAAAACCCCATTGGTATAGGAAAACATATCTTAGTATTTCTTATACCTTTATAATTTTGTGTGTGTGAGTTTCTGTGATATTTGAAAGAAGTAAATTTTCCCATCAATAATGTTCTCTCATCCTGTCTGATGAGTTTAGCTCCAGGTAAAATTGATTAGAGTACTTTGATATTTAGCCTTTCACTGAATGAACAGACCATTTTGCTCAGCACGGGGCCACTGACTACAGGGCTGAGAGGTGATGTCATTAAGTTGCAAGAGGGATGAACCTCAGAATAAGCAGAAACAGAGCAGGAGTTACTTTAGGAGTCTTGTGGTTTGGGTGGCCTTTGGAAGTCAGAGAAGTATAAGATAAGGAAATAAGATGAAAAGATAGGCCGGGGCATGGTGGGTCATGCCTGTAATCCCAGCACTTTGGGAAGTGGAGGTGGGTGGACCACCTGAGGTCAGGAGTTTGAGACCAGCCTGGCCAACATGGTAAAACCCCATCTCTACTAAAAATACCAAAAATTAGCCAGGCGTGGTAGCAGGCACCTGTAATCCCAGCTACTTGGGAGGCTGAGGCAGGAGAATTGCTTGAGCCCGGGAGGCGGAGATTGCAGTGAGCCAAGATCGTGCCACTGCACTCCAGCCTGGGCAACAAGAGCAAAATTCTGTCCCAGGGAAAAAAAAAAAAAAAAAAAAAGGATAAATACTTTTCAGGATTCAAACTGTTTATTTCAAATGACAGTTGTATTTTTTTATTTGTTCCTCTTTGGCAATATATCTGAACTTGAAACTATAAAGTTTGAATTGTTGCCAACAAAATAACCCAATAAGCTTTATGATTCATTTTGCTTCATTTCCTTTGAAGATCCAAATTAATCTGAAACTCACTTATAAACAGCAAAAAATTAAATGATACAAATTGCTCACCTTCTTGGGATTGGTCCATAACTAGGTTCCAGTCAGGTAACAGAAAAGCTATTTGATAACCCTGACCTTTGGAGTTCTCCTCTTGAATATAAGATTATTATAGGCATGAGAAACAGCCTGGGTCTTTCATAACACGCTCACTGTAAGATTTCTACTTCAAGAAGTTCATTTGGAACTCAACTCTGTTTACTAATCTGTATGAGGAAAATGTCTGCATTTTCAGAAAAAAAGAGGCCTCAAGATGCATCTACTCAATTCCTCAGTAATTTCTAAGGCACATTTTTTCCATTTAGAACCTTATGACTTATGAGAGGAACACTCAAAGACCCTCTCTACTCCATCTTACACATTTGAAATAAGTTCAGAGAGGGAAAGTGACTTACCCAAGGTCACACAGACTTTTTGTAATTGAGCTGGATCTAGCAGTTAGGTCTTCTGATTCTTGGTTCAGTATTCCATTCAGTTAATGAAATAAATGCAGAAAGAGTTTGGGGGACATTTTTAATATATTTTCTTTCTGGAATAATACAGTCACATTGACTTTCATCAGCAGGCTTATTTCATCCTACCTAACTGTTCCCCTTTATTACCAACAATGCTTCTAAAAAGTGACTTGAGATACATGTAATTAAATGTTAACGGGAACATAGAATAACTGAATATGTAATTGTGGTGTACCAGTTAGGGTTACATGGTTACACGGAACAAAAACTAGACAACTTAAGCCAAAAACGAATATGTTGAAGGAGATGAGGGATCACACAGAATCAAAGCAACACTTAAAGAACAAGATCCAGAAGGGCACAAAGCAGGGTAGTACTGGGGTCTGGTTTTCCAGGTAGCAGAATTGGATCAAGCTTCTCCAACTCAGTGCAACTAGCCCTTCATATTTGTAGATTCAGCATCTACAGATTCAACCAACTACAGATTGCAAATGTTCAGGAAAAGCCAATAAAAATAGCAATAAAACAATTAAAAAAGATAATACAGCATAACAACTGTTAAATAGAATTTACACTGTATTAGGTATTATAAGTAATCTAGAAATGATTTAATGTATACGGGAGGATGTAGGTAGGTTATATGCAACTATTATGCCATTTTATAGCAGGGACTTGAGCATACATGGACTCTTGTACCTGCTGGGGGCAGATACCAAGGATGAATGTATGAAGTGTTCATTGATGTTGAAGTTTTTTTTTCCATGTATGACTCTGCCCAAAATTTGAATTTCCAAGAGGATGACTCTGAATGGCGGAACTCAGGGCACTTACCCATCCTCTGACATCAAAGCAAGACTGTGCATCTTGGGGAAACAGGAGATTAGGTGCTTTGAAAGAAGTTCAGGATGGAGTTACCAATGGAAAGGTGAGAGGACGCTGGACAGTGAAAATCACCTCTATCACTGTTGGCTTCCCTTTAGAGTGGTAATAAGTGCTCTTTGGCAAAACCTGTCAAAGTCCAAGCATCTTTAGTTCAAGCATATCTTTTAGAAGATGTGACATAAGGACAGGGACAACTTTCTATGTTTCTTTAATGTTCTCCCCCCACCATCCTCTCTCCTTTCTTGTGCCACAACCAGGACTTAATAGGCACTTATTATTAGATTGATATGGACTGAACCACTTAACTAAAGTCATTTGCCTAT
Source organism: Pongo pygmaeus (assembly GCF_028885625.2). Taxonomy (NCBI): domain Eukaryota; kingdom Metazoa; phylum Chordata; class Mammalia; order Primates; family Hominidae; genus Pongo; species Pongo pygmaeus. The sequence goes on from NC_085930.1 coordinate 86,594,020, forward strand.
AGAACCATTGCTCATGGAATGAGACTATTCCATGAGGTTTATAGTCTTATGGACTATTACAGCCAAGAGAGCTACTTCATAGACAGTTGAAGTAAATACCATGGAATCTGCACTGTCATGGGAGCACATCATTTAGTTTATTCGTATCATCAACATCAATGCTAGGAGGACTCAAAATCACATGTGCCAAAGCCAAATTACCCAAAGTTGAGTAAACTGTGCCCTTAACCACCTACGTAATTTTAGACAAGTTATTTAAACTCTGTATGTCTCAGATTCCTCATCTGTAAAAATGGAGTTAATAAGCATCTATTTTATATTTTCTTGAGGAGTAGACAACTGAATATACAAAGAATACTTAGAGTACCCAGTTGATGACAACTTAGTTGCTGTCATCATCACCATTATCAACATCATCATGGAAACTTTCAGACATTTTAGTTGACATTTGAGTCAGGATGGGTTGTTTTTTTCCAGTTTCTCTGCCCTTTTTGGGATGTGGCATAAGACGGGTTGAATAAGATAATGTTTAATAAGCTAACTGCATTTGCAACTTGTGCTAAAGGTTTGCTTTTTCCTCTTAAGCTCTTCCTTAAAAATTGCCTTGACAATTTTTACTTTCTTTGTAAATACAAAACGTATAAGCAGAATCAGCGAAACTCAAGGAGGGTCTGCATTTATTTCTTTCTAAGGGTTTGGGTCTGCATTTACAATGGCTACACATTTAATCAGTGAATTGTGTTGTGATTATTCACTGCCCATTAATCAGCTTGCCCCCCTAAAAGGTGACAAATGATGGTTCCTTTTAAGTTTCAAAGAGGCCAGTTTAATCTGGGCCTTCTGTTGCTTTGTTAGGGAAATCAAACTCCCAGAATTGTTCTTCGGCTTTCTCATGTTGCTCAGAGGTCGTGGGAAAGCCGATGTGAGAGCCGCAGCATGATTCATCATCGCCTGATGAAATAGTGTGACACCTGGAAACCACGTTCTAACCAGTGGCACTCACATTCTCTGTCTGTCTGTTAAATCATCTACTAGAAAGTAAATGCAGTGGTGACTCTGAGCAGGACAGGTAATATGTGGTCACTCCCGGTGTTAAAGCTGTTTCCAACTAGAGTGATATAAGTGACAGAAGATAATTGGGCTTTTCAACCCCAGTTTGTGTCTGCCTCTATGAAAAACATTTTTAGAACCTTCCTTCTTTCCTTGAGTCTTTACTTTTTATGCATCTGCAATAAAGGTGATAAAATAACTGCGTAAGTAAAACTTCGCAGTCCATGTCAAAGAACAGCCTACTCTGAAAGAAGGTGTTTAAAAATGGCCCTGCGAGCAGCTGTCTATGTCTTGTAGATTTTTATGCTCAGGGGAGGTTCTGCACAATGAATTTCATTATACAGTAAATGTTCTCATTTTGTAGAAATTAGAGAATTGTCTCTTGGACACAAACTTCAGTCTCTTGATTAGTGGTCAGCTTGGTGACTTCTATTTCCTCTACTTTTTCTGGCGGAGCACCTTCCTTGAGTCTCAGAAAGGGAAGAAACTTTGATCTTAGAGGCAGAAATGTATCTGGAAAATGTGTCCAGTTATGACAACTACATGCTTACATGCCTTCAGTGTACAACCCCTTTCTGCTCAAAACTACATAGCTTTCTTTTTTCTCCTTTCTTTCCATTCTCTCCTTCCCCTCCTTCCCTCTCCCCACTCTCCTTCCCTTTCCTCTGTCCCCTCCCCTCCCCTCCCATCCCTCCCTTCCTTCTGTCCCTCCCTCCCCCCCTCCTCCCTCCCTCCCCTCCCTCCTTTCCTTCCTTCCTTCCTTCCTTCCTTCCTTCTTTTTCTCAGCATCTTGCTCTGTCACCCAGGCTGTAGTACAGTGGCATGATCACAGGTCACAACAACCTCGACCTCCCCACGCTCAGGTGATCCTCCCAACTCAGCCTCCCAAGTAGGTGAGACCACAGGTGTGTGCCACCATGCCCAGCTAATTTTTTGTATTTTTTGTAGAGATGGGGTTTTGTCTTTTGCCTAGGCTGGCCTCAAACTCTTGGGCCCAAGAGATCCACCCACCTCAGCCTCCCGAAGTACTGGGATTACACGTGTAAGCCACCATGCCCAGACCTTCCTTCTTTTGTTTCCTCCTTTCTTCCTTCCCTCTCTCCTTCCTTCCTTTTTCCTTCCTTATACTTCTTAAGCATTTACTTTCAACTCCTATGTGTCACCTCTGTACTAAACCCTTCAGAAAGAGAATAAGACAAGGTCCTGTCCCCTGCCTTCATTTTGCCCAGAGACAACTGGGGAAACAGACAAGTAAACTAACATGAAAAGGTTAGAGCCTCACTATTCCAAGTGTGATCCCCTAGGAACTTGTTAGAAATACACAATCTCAGCCCCACTCCAGACCTACCACGTATTTGCAAGTTTCCCAGGTGATCTTGTTAGACGTATGTGCAAAGTGCTGTACTATGAAAGGCTAGGGTCCAGACAGCCAAGTGAGGGCACAGGCTGTGAAGCCATCTTAACTCTATGAGTTCCTTGTCTTCCCATGCACAATCCCATAGCAACCCTGCTGTCCAGTTAGCACTGTGTCCCCAGGACCATGCAGCTGCACTTTGCCAAGGGTGTGGGGGGAAAGAAGGTCAAACTCTGCAGACTGCAGGCCACAACTCCAAGGGGTGTGACTCACACCGCCTTATATGCAACACCATTAGGTATCCCTAAGGCAAAGAATAAGCCTTTTGTTCTTCTACTCACCCACAACCCCTACAGAGGGAAGGGAAAAACTTAGGTCAAAGGTCAAAGCCCCTGAATAGCAGATTAAGTGAGGTTGATCTGGTTACATGTATTTCTCTAATAAGTTTTCTGTTTTCACCCTTGTACTTCTAATACTTCTTTGAAAATCTGATGAAAGTTATGTGTCTTTTTCCCAAACACTCACAGAGGGAAGATACATGAATTTATACATCTTTTAGGACATTTATAGGACCCCTCAAATCCAATTCAGGACCCCCTTAGGTTCACCTTTCTCCAGGAGGTTAAGAACCACTGACTTGCAGAAATGTTTGATGGATTTATAATAGCTACATTTTCTACAGCATATTGAAAGCTTTTACTCCATGCCAGAAATTATACTGAGCAATTTCCAAACATTATATTGATTAATGCTTGCAACAGTACTGTCTGGTAGGCCTGTATCAACATCATTTTACAGATAAGGAAACTGAAGGATAGAGAGGTTTTCAAATTGTCCAGGGTCATACCCTACAAAGACAGAAGTGGAAATCAAACACCAATCTATTAGACTGCAGCACACATGCAACTTCACCACACAACTGTCTCCTCAGGATGAAATACTACCTTTGAAAAAAAGTCAACAAATATATGTAATGTCACTGAGCTGTATACTTAAAATGGCTAGAATAATAGATTTTATGTTATATAAATAAGGCAACAACCAAGAATGTACACCTCACAGAGCATGATGCTTGGAAATGTTCAATGTTTCCAAGTCCCTCTAGACTCCTTGATTCACCACCCATTTTCTTAAAAAGTAATGAAATACCGGCCGGGCGCAGTGGCTCACGCCTCTAATCCCAGCACTTTGGGAGGCCGAGGCAGGTGGATCACCTGAGGTCGGGAGTTCGAGACCAGCCTGACCAACATGGAGAAACTCCGTCTCTACTAAAAATACAAAATTAGCCGGGCGTGGTGGCGCATGCCTGTAATCCCAGCTACTAGGGAGGCTGAGGCAGGAGAATCGCTTGAACCTGGGAGGTGGAGGTTGCGGTGAGCCGAGATAGCACCATTGCACTCCAGCATGGGCAGCAAGAGCGAAACTCCATCTCAAAAAAAAAAAGTAATGAAATACCAAACCAAAATTTAGGCATCTCTGTCCCTTGCTCACCACAATTGAAAACCGTAACTACAGAATGATCAAACTACAGACCCACCTGAAGTCCTCAAGTACTGTTTATAGGATAGACTTTCAACTTATGGTTACCCTCGAATATGCCAGATATTTGATATATTAATGTAGACCTTTCAAGTTATAGAACTTTTTTTAATTTCAATTGGTTTTCGGGAACAGGTGGTATTTGGTTACATGAATAAGTTCTTTAGTGGTGATTTCTTAGATTTTGGTGCACCCACAACCCAAGCAGTGTACACTGTACCCAATGTGTGTTCTTTTATCTCTCACCCCTCCCACCCTTTTCCCCAAATCCCCAAAGTCCACTCTATCATTCTTATGCCTTTGCATCCTCACAGCCTAGCTTCCACTTATGAGTAAGAACATATGATGTTTGATTTTCCATTCCTGAGTTACTTCAGTTAGAATAATGGTCTCCAGTTCCATCCAGACTGCTGTAAATACCATTATCTTGTTCTTTTTTATGGCTGAGAAGTATTCCATGGTGAGTATACATATATTTTATGTATATTTTATATATATATATAATATATGTTTTATATATTTTATATATATTATATATATGTTTTATATATTTATGTATTTTATATACATATGGCTGAGAAGTATTCCATGGTATATAAATATGTGATATATATATCACATTTTCCTTATCCACTCGTTGCTTGATGGGCATTTGGGCTGGTTCTATATTTTTGCAATTGTGAATTGTGCTGCTAGAGCTCCAGTTTGATCAAGTTATAGAACTTTTAAAGAAATATCATTTCTCTTTATTCTATCCTTAGCTAGCAATATGAGAAATCCTGTCGAATAGCAATGTTTAAGTATTTTATTCCCAGTGTTAGGGGCCACCTAGAAGAGTGGTTTAAGAGCGTGGATTCCAACTGGTTCAAATCCTGCACTATTAGTTCTGCAATCTGGGGCAAGTTTTACCCTTTATATGGCTTCATTTCCTTGTCAGTAAAATGGAGAAAATAGTGAGATAAGCCTTCCAGGGTGGTTGTGATGATTAAATGTGATGATACAGTAAAATTTCTTGTAGAATGTCAGGTCCATGAAGAGTGAGTGCTTAACAAACAATAGTGTTGGTGAGAAGGAGATGATGATATCGTTGTTCAGATTCTGAAGAGTCTCCTGAATCATTCAGCATGCCTTCTCATGACTTACTTCCTTCAATAAGCCATCCCTGTGACCTTGACCTCTGTGGATTTTCATTATTGACAAAATAAGCACCTTTTCCATTTTTTGAAGAATAATTGAAGAACACCAAAATGCACATATTTAAAATGAATAAGTTCATGTGTTGATGTTTGTATTTGCCTATGAAACTATCACCACAATCAAGATAATGAACATATCCATCACCCCCAAAAGTTTCTTTGTATGCCCTTTGTTATCCCTCCCTCCCTCTCCCAACACCAACCCCAGGCAACCACTGATCTGCTCTCTGACAGATTCCTCTTGAGATATATTAAAGCATACTGAGGCTTCCTCTGCATTTTGTATTTGACTGAGCATATCATTTTGCCTTCTCCTTAAACGTAATTACATATTTAGCTTCTCTTAAAAGTGACAAGGGTTTCTGATGGGCAGGTGTTCAGCAACGTAGCCTTTCAAGATGCATAACAGCCTTTCAAGATACATAAATCAAAAATGCCAACCTCTCCTCACTTTGAATTTCCATGAGTTATCCTGACAAATTTCACAGATTCTCCTGCTGTTATTTGTGTTGCCTGCTGTGTTACAAGCAGTCCTCTGCTTACCAGATATATTTTTGTTTCAGGATTGCATCACAGTATTATCATTTTAGAAAACACCTGAAATGTTTTCTAAATGCATAAAGCAACTGTCAGGTGTCCCCAGGTTTAGTTAAGATTCACAGGACCACCGTGAGGTGTCCCTTCTAGAAATGGGTCCATTTACTTAATATGCAGGGGAAGATGATGATGTCACAATTTATTTCTCTTCTTTGAAAGTTTTTTTTAAAATTTCAGTTGTTAGATGCATCTCAATTTCAAAAACATTAAATATGGAAGGAAAGATGTGCATCTTAGGGCCCAAGAAAGGTGGTAACTTTCAACTGTCATTTGGTACTCTTATTTCGTTTTTGTTTTGTTTAAATGATTTCTTCCAATGGGGAGATGTTGGTCAAAGGGTACAAAGCCTCATTTAGACACGATGAATATGCTCCGGAGATTGATTATACAGCATGGGGATTATAGTTAATAATAAAGAACTGGATACTTGAAAATTGCCAAAAAAGTAGATCTTAATTGTTCTCACCACAAAACATTATATATATATATATATATATATGTAAGTGGATGGATATGTTAGTTTGATTTAATCATTTTACAGTATACACATATATCAAATATCACATTGTACTCTGTAAAGACATACAACTTTTATTTGTGCCAGTTAGACTTTAACTATAAATTACATTTCTTTATACTCAATATAAGGCCTAACACATGGCTCAAATGCATACGGACCCGCATACACAGAAAGAAAGTCGAACTTTATTTAATCTATTCTTATCATATTGCAGAAAGGCAAAAAAATGATAAATACCATGCCCGGGTTCACATAGTCTTTACAGAGTCAGGATTTGATTCTAGATTCCCTAATTCTCTGTCTACTGGTCATTTTAGCACAGATAGGATGGAAGCTAGGAAATGACATTTTGAAAGCTCCCCAGGCAGGTAATTCTTACGTGCACTAGGATTTGACTTTCTGCACACGAGGTTCTCAGATTTTGCACACCTGGTAATTCTAGTTTCAGCAATTCGAGAGATAGTGGGTATATGAATATAATTGCTTATAATTTTGCTGAGCCACTTAGTGGAATTATACTACAGGCTATAAAACAAATGTTTGAGTATGAGTCAATTACGTAGTGACTGAGGCTTACTGATCACCCTACATCCACATTTAAATTCTGCGTCATTCATTCATTCATTTGTACATTCATTCATTCATTTGTATATTCATTCATTTAGTCATTAAGCTCTTGTTTTTCACCAGGCACTACCCTAGGATTCAGACACCATTATGAGGATGCAGTGCTGAGTAAGACTGGCAAAGTTCCTGAATTCTGGTGTAGAGGAGGTAAACAATAAATAAATAATTAATAAGGCAGGCAAATAATGCTGCAATTGCAAGCCTTAACAAAGATTGCAAAGGAAAATAATAGGAATTTGTATTCATCCTGAAACCTGAAGGAGGAACAGAAATCATAGGTGAAGAGTAACTCTTGACAACATATCTCAATATTTTATATGGATACAAACACAACGTAATATTAATATTTAATCTTGACTCATACTCCATAGTTCTAAAAACTAGAATGCGCCTAGTGCTTTTATTCCAGCTATTATGTTCCAGATGCCTAAAAGACTCTAAGTAAACATTGTAGAGATGCTTTGGGAAGCAGCAGAACGCCTTTGAAAGGAACTTGCTCATGAGCTGAAGTCCTGATTCTGTTTTCTTCTGTATCCCCAGCGCTGCCTTAGCAATGAGTATATCGTGAGTCTGGCAACTCTCCTTAAGTGTCTGAAGGATGACCTTAAGTGTTGGTCATCTTTACTGCATTATAGAGTAAGATAGCTTTCAGAAGTGTTTGGGAGATTTCAGCCCCTATCTCTTGTGCAAATTGAATATCTGCTCTAATATACCCATGCCTCTCATGGAATTTCTTTGAGTGTCATCCCAAGGAAGCTGTCTCCAATCATTTCTGCCTCCTTCAAGCATTTCGCCTTACATTTAGCATTCTTTTATCCACACCCTTTGTGAAATGTGTGAGTTAATTTCATTCTCTAGTACATATTTGGATGAATAGGTTTAAATTATTTGTTTTATAGACTCTTGTAGTTATAAAAATGTACTTCAGGCTGGGCACAGTGGCTCACCTGTGTAATCCCAGCTCTTTGGGAGGTCAAGGCAGGCAGATCCCTTGAGGTCAGGAGTTTGTGACCAGCCTGGCCAACATGGTGAAACCCCGTCTCTACCAAAAAATACAAAAATTAGCCAGACATGGTGGCAGGAGCCTGTAGTCCCAGCTACTCAGGAGGCGGCAGCAGGAGAATGCCTTGAACCCAGGAGGCGGAGGTTGCAGTGAGCCAGGATCGCGCCACTGCACTCCAGACTGGGTGACAGAGCAAGACTCCATCTCAAAAAAAAAAAAAAAAAAAAAAAAAGTACTTTAGTCTTTACAATTTGAGGTGAAACATATTATATGTACCAAACACATATGAATATCAGATATTTGGGGTGAAGCATATTAAATGTACCCAAACACATATGAATATCAGATTTAAAAAAAGTGTTTGAGAGTCACATCTAAACAGTTTTCACTACAGGCTTGGAGCCAGCTCACTAGATTCAAATCCTGGCTCTGCCATCTTACTTGCTGTATGACTGTGGGTAAGGTATTAAACTTCTTTGAGCCTCAGTTTCTTCCTATGTACAATGTGTTGTACAATACTTATGTGCAATGCTTATGTAATAGCATTAGAGTTGTTATCAGAATGTAGCAAAATGAAATTAGGTAGTGCATGTCTTGTACTCAGATTAGTGCCTGGTGAATCATAAGCCCTGAATAAATTAACAGGTATCATTATTTTCTCTGGTCTATTAACCGGTAGTACCTGATAAGACAGGATAAAATCCTCTGAGAAGTGAATCTCATTTGTTCATACAATACTATGGAAATGTTGCTGTCTTTCTCTGTATCAACATCAGCCCTTAATTTTGGAACATTTAAGTTGCTTCTTTGTGAACTTCAATGAAAATAAATATTTTTTAAAAAGACTGATTTCAGTGGTGCCATTCAAGCAATTATGTGCAAATCATTTCAGATTCTTTAGAAATGATTGTTCCCAGAATTGCCAAAAAAAAAAAATGTACCTGAGCTACATAAAGGGGCAGCTAGCTCCTCCATGCACAAATTATTGAAAGGTTAACAACAGTAATAATAATAAACCACTAACTCATAAGCCTTTATTCTATACATATGTTAGTCTGCTCTCACCCTGCTATAAAGAAATACCTGAGACTGGGTAATTTATAAACAAAAGAGGTTTAATAGGCTCATGGTTCTGCAGGCTATATAGGAAGCATGGTACCAGCACCTGCTGAGCTTCTGGGGAGGCCTCAGGAAACTTATAATCATGGCAGAAGTCAAAAGAGGAACAGGCATATCACATGGTCAGAGCAGGAGCAACAGAGTGAGGAGGAGGGCCACACAAGTTTAAGCGACCAGATCTCACAAGAACTCACTATCACGAGGACAGTACTATGAGGGATGGCGCTAAGCCATTCATGAGAAATCCACCCACAGGATCCAATCACCTCCTACCAGGCCCCACCTCCAACATTGGGGATTACATTTCAATATGAGATTTTGGCAGGGACACACATCCAAACTATAGCAGTATATGTTTTACTTTATTAGTTTTTCCCCTTTTCCCCTTTTTGCCCTCCCACCACCATCCCAAATCTCTTCAGGATAATAAATTGAGAGAAAATATGATATTTTTAAATTAGTATATAATGTTTTGTCACATAGAAAAGCCAGTTCACTTAATTCTGTCTATTTGACAAATGACAATAATTGATTTTTTTAAATGTTAAGCCAACCTTGACTTCCTAGAATAATCCCTGTTAGGTCAAGATAGAGCATTTATTTTATATGCTGCTGGATTCACTTTGCTAAGATTTTGTTAAGGACTTTAAATCTATGTTCATGTGGTATGTTTTTCTCTTTGTAATATCTTTGTCAGATTTTGATGACAGGATTATACTAGCCTTATGTGTTTTAAAATATTCTTTCTACTTTATTTTCTAAAAGAATTTGTGTATTATTGGTATTATTTCTTTAAATAATAGATAGAATTTACTAACAAAACTATCTGGGTTTGGAGTTTTCTCTATAGAAAATTTTCTCACAACTAATTCAATGTCTTTAGAAATAGAGCTATTCAAATTTTCTGTTTCATATTTTTTCAGTTCTAGTAAGTTATATTTTTCAAAGAACTTGTCTATTTTCCTTAATTTTTTTAAATTTCATGGATTAAGTTATTTATAATTTCTTGATTATCTTTTCAATGTCTGTAGAATAACTTCTCCTGGTTACTCTAGAATAATATTCCTGGTACTGGTAATTTTGTATTCTCTCTTTATACACACACGTCTTTCTAGTTAGAGATTTGGCTTTGTTGATTTTCTCAATTACGTGTATGTTTTCTGTTTCACTGGCTTCCAACTTTTATGATTTTCTTCATCTTACTTACTTTGACATTACTTTGTTCTTCTTTTTCTAATTTATTAACTGAAAACTTAGATCATTGATTTTAAGCCTTTATTTCTTCTCATGTAATGTTATGAAGCTATAAATCTTCCATGAAGCATTCATTGCTTTTGCTGCCTTCCCACATATTTTGACATATTGTATCTTTATCATTTAGTTAAAAATATGTTTCAATTTTCTTTATAACTTTTTCTTTGTTCATTAAGTTACCTAGAAGTGTGCTGTTTAATTTCCAAGGATTTGAGTTTTTTATATATATACATATTTTTTAAACTTATTTCTGACTTAATTTCTGTTTGATCAGAGAACACACTATGAATGATTTTAATTCTTTTAAATTTGTTGAGATTCATGCTCTGGGCCACCAAATGGCTGTGGTGCATGTGTTAATAATGATCATGCATACTTGAAAAGAATGTATATTCTGCCCTTGTTGGGTGAAGTGTTCTATAAATGTCAACTGGGTCAAGAGTTGATACTATGTTCAAATCTTCCATATCTTTACTGATTTTTTTGTGTGTGTAGTTGTTTTATCAATTGCTGAAAGAGGAAAATTAAAATATCTAAGAGCTGTGGATTTCTCTATTTCCCTCTTTAATCCTGTTAATTTTTACTTCATGTATTTTGATGCACTATTATTAGACATATTTACATTTATATTTGTTATGCCTTCCTGATGAATGGACACTTTACCATCATGAAATATTCCTATTTATCTCTGATAATACCTTTTGCCTTGATGTCTACTTTGTCTAATGTTAATATACTTACTCCAACCTTTCAAGGCTTAAAGTTTGCAGGATGTAGCTTTCTGATCTGTTAATTTTACCTTATCTCTCTCATTATTATTTAAAATGTGTCTACTATAGACAGTATATGGTTGGGTATTTTTTTTTAATCCATTCTGACAAGCTCTGCCTTTTAATCAGATTATTTCATCCATTTGCATTTAGTTAAATAATACAGTTCAATTCAGGTCTACTGTTCTGCCATTTCTTTTCTCTATGTCCACTCTGATTTTCGTTCCTCTGGATTTTCTTTCTTGCCTTTTATTGAATTAATTGGATATTTTTTAAACACCATCTAAATCTATCTCTTGACTTATTAGCTATCTCTTTCCATTTCTTAGGGTTTCTTCAGGGATTACAATGTGACATTCTTAACTTTTCACAATCTACTTAGACTTTATATTGTTTCATTTTACGTAAAATGTATGGGAAGACCAGTGTAACATTTATCACTCTATTGCCATTATTTTTGCTATCATCATATTATTGAATATATATATATAAAAATATATATGGACTCATATATATATAAAAATATATACGGACTCATATATATATATAAAAATATATACGGACTCATATATATATATAAAAATATATATGGACTCATATATATATAAAAATATATACAGACTCATATATATATACAAAAATATATACGGACTCATATATATATACAAAAATATATACGGACTCATATATATATACAAAAATATATACGGACTCATATATATACAAAAATATATACGGACTCATATATATATACAAAAATATGTACGGACTCATATATATATACAAAAATATATACGGACTCATATATATATACAAAAATATATACGGACTCATATATATATACAAATATATATACGGACTCATATATATATACAAATATATATACGGACTCATATATATACAAATATATATATGGACTCATATATAAAAATATATATATGGACTCATATATAAAAATATATATATGGACTCATATATAAAAATATATATATGGACTCATATATATAAAAATATATATATGGACTCATATATATATAAATATATATATGGACTCATATATATAAATATATATATGGACTCATATATATATAAATATATATGGACTCACATATATATAAATATATATATGGACTCATATATATATAAATATATATGCGGACTCATATATATATAAATATATATGTGGACTCATATATATATGGACTCATATATATAAAAATATATATGGACTCATATATATATAAATATATATGGACTCATATACATATAAATATATATGGACTCATATACATATAAATATATATGGACTCATATACATATAAATATATATGGACTCATATACATATAAATATATATATGGACTCATATACATATATATAAATATATATATGGACTCATATACATATATAAATATATATATGGACTCATATACATATATAAAAATATATATATGGACTCATATACATATATAAAAATATATATATGGACTCATATACTATATATAAATATATATGGACTCATATACATATATAAGTATATATATGGACTCATATACATATATATAAGTATATATATGGACTCACATACATATATAAGTATATATATGGACTCATATACATATATAAGTATATATATGGACTCATATACATATATAAGTATATATATGGACTCATATACATATATAAGTATATATATGGACTCATATACATATATAAATATATATATGGACTCATATACATATATAAATATATATATATGACTCATACATATATATAAATATATATATGGACTCATATACATATATAAATATATATGGACTCATATACATATATAAATATATATATGGACTCATATACATATATAAATATATATATGGACTCACATACATATATAAATATATATATGGACTCATATACATATATAAAAATATATATGGACTCATATACATATATAAAAATATATATGGACTCATATACATATATAAAAATATATATGGACTCATACATATATAAAAATATATATATGGACTCATATACATATATAAAAATATATATATGGACTCATATACATATATAAAAATATATATATGGACTCATATACATATATAAAAATATATATATGGACTCATATACATATATAAAAATATATATATGGACTCATATACATATATAAAAATATATATATGGACTCATATACATATATAAATATATATATGGACTCATATACATATATAAAAATATATATATGGACTCATATACATATATAAAAATATATGTATGGACTCATATACATATATAAAAATATATGTATGGACTCATATACATATATAAAAATATATGTATGGACTCATATACATATATAAATATATGTATGGACTCATATAAATATATATATGGACTCATATATAAAAATATATATATGACTCATATATATAAATATATATATGAGTCTATATATAAATATATATGGACTCATATATATAAATATATATATGGACTCATGTATATATATAAATATATATATGGACTCATGTATATATATAAATATATATATGGACTCATGTATATATATAAATTATATATAGACTCCATATATATATTTATATGTATATGGAGTGCATATATGTATATGGCTGGAGTGCAGTGGCATGATCTCGGCTCACTGCAAACTCTGCCTCCCAGGTTCAAGCGATTCTCCTGCCTCAACCTCCCACATAGCTGGGATTACAGGCACGTGTCACCATTGCTGGCTAATCTTTGTATTTTTAGTAGAGACGGGGTTTCACCATGTTGGCCAGGCTAGTCCAAACTCCTGACCTCAAGTGATCTGCCTGCCTCAACCTCCACACGTGCTGGGATAACAGGCCTGAGCAGAGATCATGCCACAGCACTCCAGCCTGGGCAACAGAGCGAGACTTCATCTCAAAACGAAAAACAAACAAAGAATTGACTTTAATTCTTAAGTTTTATTTTTTTAAAACTAGTGGTTCTTTTAGAGACAAGTTCTTAGGTTTGATGACGTGTCGAAGTCTCTATATTTCTTTGGAAATTTTTTCACCTGTTTGAAATGTCTTTATTTCACCACTTGTCTTTTTTTTTTTTTTTTTTTTGAGACGGAGTCTCGCTCTGTCGCCCAGGCTGGAGTGCAGTGGCGCGATCTCGGCTCACTGCAAGCTCTGCCTCCCGGGTTCACGCCATTCTCCTGCCTCAGCCTCCCGAGTAGCTGAGACTACAGGCGCCCACCACTGCGCCCGACTAATTTTTTGTATTTTTAGTAGAGATGGGGTTTCACTGTGTTAGCCAGGATGGTGTTGATCTCCTGACCTCGTGATCCGCCCGCCTTGGCATACCAAAGTGCTGGGATTACAGGCGTTAGCCACGGCACCCGGCCCACCACTCCACTTAATCTTTTGCTGGATTCAAATTCTGAATTTTTTTTTTTTTTTTTTTTGAGACAGTCTCGCTCTGTCACTCAGGCTGGAGTATAGTAGTGTGACCATGGCTCACTGTAGCATTGGCTTCCCAGGCTCAGGTGATTCCCCCACCTCAGTTTCTCAAGTAGCTAGGACCACAGATGTGTGCAACCATGCTCAACTAATTTTTTTTTTTTTTTTTTTTTTTTTGAAACACAGTCTCCCTGTGTTGCCAGGGCTGGTCTCAAACTCCTGGACTCAAGCAATCCTTCCACCTCTGCCTCCCAAAATGCTGGGATTACAGGCTTAGCCAATGCACCTAGCCGTGGATTTTTTCACAAAAGCTTTTAGCACTTTAAAGATATTGTCTTATGGCCTCCATTGTTTCTGATTAGAAGTCAGCAATAATTCAAATTGTTTTCCTCTAGGTAATATATCATCTTGCTCTGGCTGCTTTAAAGATTTTCTCTTTAATCTTGGTCTTCAGCAATGATCTGCCTAGGTGTGGTTTTCATCGAATATGGCTTTTGGTTTGCTGGCATTTCTGAATCTGTTTATTTGTCTTTTATCAAATTTGGAGAAATTTTAGTTATTATTTCCCTAAAGATGTTTGCTCTGTTCTTTTCTTTCATTCAGGGACTCAAATCACATGTATGTTAAATAGTTTTGTATTGTCCCACAGGTCCCCGAGGCTCTGTATTTTAATTTTTTTTCTAGTAGTTTACATCTGCGTTCTTCAGCTTGGAAAATTTCTATTAATTAATTTAAAATTTACTTACTATTTCTTCTGTCATCTCCAATATGCTAGGCTCTAACAGTTTATTTCAGATATTATATTTTTCAGTTATTGATATGGTTTGGACCTGTGTACCTGCCAAATCTTATTTTGAAATGTAATCTCCAGTGTTGGCAGTGGGGCCTGGTGGGAGGTGTTTGCATCATGAGGACATATTACTCATGAAAGGCTTAATGCCATGCCCTTGGTGATGAGTAAGTTCAAGGGAGATCTGGTTGTTTAAAAGTGTCTGGCACCTCCCTCTTTCTCTCCCACTCTTGCCAGGTGAGATGCCTCTTCCTCCTTCATCTTCTACCATGATTGTAAGCTTCCTGAAGCCCTTAGCAGAAGCTGATGTTGGCACCATGCTTCCTGTAAATCCTGCGGAAACAAGAGCCAGTCAAACCTCTTTTTTAAATAAATTACCCAGTCCGAGATATTTCTTTATAGTAATGCAAGAACGGCCTAACACAGTTATGGACTTTATGTTAGGTTCATTTTTATTCTTATTTTGAGACAGGCTTTTGCTCTTTGTGCAGGCTGGAGTGCAGTGGCGCCATCTTGGCTCACTGCAACCTCCACCTCCAGGGCTCGAGCAATTCTCCCACGTCAGCCCCCACAAGTAGCTGGGACCACAGGCTCATGCCACCATGCCCGGCTATTTTTTTGTATTTTTTATAGAGATGGGGTTTCACCATGTTGCCCAGGCTGGTCTCGAACTCCTGAGCCCAAGTGATCTGCCTGCCTGGGCCTCCCTTCTTGCAAGGGAATTACAGGCATGAGCCATCATGCCCAGCCTGGGTTCATTTTTAAAGTTCTATTTCTCTGCTGAGATTTTCTTTCTTTTTACTCATTATAAGCACTTAAAAAATAAACCTTGACATCTGGGTCATCTTGAATTTGGTCCCTGTAGGTTGTTTTTTTTTCTCTTACTGGATTATGTTTTTTATTTCTTCATATGTTGAGTAATTTAAGATAGGATTGGGAACATTGTGAATAATATAGAGATTCTGCATTCTGTTGTCTCTCTCTGAAGAGTATTAGTTTTTTGTTTTTTTTTTTCAAGTAGCGCTTAACTTGACTAAACTCAACTTGACAAGTTTGTCTTCTCTGCAGTGGCTTACAGCTAAAATGTTAATTTGCGCCTGTTTTTAGCCTCACATGGGCTACTTGGAGTCTTCCCTACTCATGCACAGTTCAGATATCAATTTGGGCAGAAGTTTTTTTGTTTTGTTTTGTTTTTAAACTTTCATTTTAAGTTCAGGGGTACATGTGCAGGTTCGTTATATAGGTAAGCTTGTGTCATGGGGGTTTGTTGTAGAGATTATTTCATCACCGAGGCATTAAGCCTAGTACCCGTTAGTTATTTTTCCTGATCTTCTCCCTTCACTCTCCAATAGGCCTTAGTGTATGTTGTTCCCCTCTATGTGCCCATGTGTTCTCGTCATTTAGCTCCCACTTATAAGTGAGAACATGTGGTATTTGGTTTTCGGTTCCTGCCTTATTGGGCAGAATGTATACACAGAAATGGCTGCTTCCATTTTCTGAATCTCTTCTTTTTGGAATTTTCTCCATTGTTTTCCAACATCTCTCGTTTCTCTAAACTTTGTCCTCTGGTACCTCAAGCCAATAAGACTACAGGTGTTCTGTCTGAATTTAGCCAGCAAGGAACAGACCAAAACTTAGCATCAGGCTGAAGGTTGTAAAAGATCAGGAAGTTCATCCAGTACCCTTCCCTTCTTGCAAGGGATAATTCTCCTCCAGTATCACTTTCATCACTTTCCAGTGCCTCTAGATACTTGTTTTTATATTTCTATTTATATAAGGGCATTGCCTGTTAGGAGCTACATGGTCATCACTAGAATCAGAATCCATGTATGTATTCTTGGTGCCTGTTTTTTTACCTTCTCTTGCATTTTCACTTATTATTGTATTGAGAACCTACATAATGTACTCACATTTTTCTCCTTGTTGTGGAATATCCTTTACTGTTATCTTTCTGACAGTCTCAAAATCCTGTGGAATAACTGCCAGATTCCCGACAGCTCAATGAAATATTGATACTCTCACCAATTAAAACTTAGAAATGGATATTCAGAAAGCTTTTTGGTTCAGACAGTTTATTCAGTGCCTGTGTCCTTGCTCTGTTGGCAAGGTGGAGGGTATAATCTACTTACGGTAGAAATAAATATGTTTCCGTGTCAGGCAATCAGGTTCCCAAATCAGAGATAAAAACTAGTATGAAACATACGTAAGGATTAAGCTAATCTTTATTTGAGTTGCATCTCTGCAACTTGTAAGTTGTGTGACTTTGGGCAAGTGGTCCTGAGCCTCAGTTTCATCATCTGCAAAATTAAAAAAAAAAATAGTTTTTGACACCTAGTAAACCATTACTTAATGTTCACTGTATATATATTTTGCATTTATGTAGATTGATTACACTGATACATTTGATGTAGTTGGTTTATCAGTCGGGGTTCTCTAGAGGGACAGAACTAATAAGATATATGCATATATGATGGGGAGTCTTTTAGGGAGAACTGGCTCACACCATCACAAGACAAAGTCCCACAATAAGCTGTCTGCAAGCTAGGGAAGAGTAGTGGCTCAGTCCAAGTCCAAAAGCCTCAAAAGCAGGGAAGCTGACAGTACAGCCTTCAGTCTGTGGCTGAAGACCCAAGAGACCCTGGCAAACCAGTGGTGTAACTCCAAGAGTCCAAAGGCTGAAGAACCTGGATTCTGATGTCCAAAGGCAGGAGGAGCAGAAGGAAGCATTCGGCACAGGAGAAAGAAGAAAGCCAGAAGACTCGGCAAGCCAGCTTATCCCACCTTCTTCTACCTGCTTTGTTCTAGTTGCTTTGATTGGATGGTGCCTACCCACACTGAGCGGGGGTCTTCCTCTCAAGTCCACTGACTCAAATGTCAGTCTCCTCTGGCAACACCGTCACAGCCACACCCAGAATAATACTTTAGTAGCTATCTAGGCACCCTTCAATCCAATCAAGTTGACATCTAATATTAACCATCACAGTGGTGAATTGAATTATATGAAGACCTGATTTCAGACTCTGCCATATGATGGAATTTTGGCTATTGGTTTATTGGAAGAGATTTTATATTATATCATATGATATGATAATACGTTCTTACTGAAAAAAAAAAAAACAAAATAAATTGTTTCTTCCCTTTAGAAGTGACTTACTGGGTCAGATGTGGTGGCTCATGCCTGTAATCCCAGCACTTTGGGAGGCCAAGGCGGGTGGATCACAAGGTCAGGATTTCGAGACCAGCCTGGCCAACATGGTGAAACCCCGTCTCTACTAAAAATACAGAAAAAAAAAAATTAGCGGGGTGTGGTGGCGTATGCCTGTAACCCCAGCTACTCCAGAGGCTGAGGCCGGGGAATTGCTTAAACCCGGAAGGCGGACATTGCAGTGAGCAGAGATCGTGCCACTGCACTCCAGCCAGGGTGACAGGGCAAGACTCCATCTTGAGGGGGAGGAAAAAAAGTGATTTACTGTCATCTGTCATTGGGGACCAAGAGGAAGGGATTTATAGGCTCTTTGATGTCTCCTCACTCATTGGTTCAGGACCAAAATAGAAGGTGAAGAAGTTCTCTGTGTTCTGGAACGTGGAGCCCAGAGCAGTTTTGGAAAGCTGGAGAACAAGAACACACTGGACTTGGAAGTTTAAGTGTGACAAGTTGGGCCTTTCTAGAAGCTAGAGAAAGCTATTGGGGTTATTACAGAAAGCAGAGTACCTAAGGTTTTCCTGTTTGCTTTCCCATATTCTGGTTTAAAATTTAATAAAAATATTTAAGTACTAAACTAAATAACTAAATTCTGTCAGTGGTATAGTACTTCATTACTACACATCACACATTGTCTCTTTTAAAAGGAATCAAAGAGAACAAGGAAGACTAGGATCTCTTAATTCTTGTAACTTTAGAAATCTTAGGAAAATAGAAGCCATTCAGCCAAAACATTTATTAAAATCTAACTTCTATTATAAAATAATTTCTGATATTAACTTATGCCATTATTATAGGCTAAATGTCTACTAAATAATAATATTACATGTTAATTACTACCTCTTCATAAATGATCATTAATAATAATATCTTTCACTTTTCTTATGTTTTCAAAGTAGCTTATTACACAAGCTCCTTGTTACAGTACAACCTTGAAAGGTAGATAGGACAGGTATTATTAGGACAGGTAGCTGGTACATAGGGAGACACAATTATTTTTTTTTCTTATCCTTAGAGAGAATTCAATAGCTGAGTCAGGTCTAGGACACTGTCTCCTTCAATTCAGATAGAATGAAACACAGTGTTCTGTCTCCTGAAGAGATAATTGCCATTTACATCATTTGTTACTCATATGAAAATAAATATTATAAGATATCATTTACTTTTTCTTATGAGAATGGTAATAAATGCTATGTGGAAAGTACAAAAGAATACGAGAATCAAATCGCCTTCCTATTACCCAAGATAATTTATTATTTTTCGATGTTTGTTTTCTGTGCATAAACATGGAGACTTATATAAAATTTATTTTACCGAATTGGAATATTGTGTAATACTGCTTTTTTTTTTTTTTTTTTTTTTTGCTTTACTGTGTTGGAAAACTTTTCCATATCATGAAAAGTTTTTCTGCAACATGACTCTTAATAGCTCTTTAATTTTCCATCGTGTGAACAGGCCAAAATTAATGCAATCCCAATTGTACTTTTAGTTTCTCTCTACTTTTCATGCTATAATTGATAATATGGCACTGAGCATCCTCAATGCACATCTCTGATAATTTCATTAGGACATTTTTATAGAAGTAAGGCTACCAAAACAAAGGATGACCTATACAATTTTATTTTATTTTATTTTATTTATTATACTTTAAGTTTTAGGGTACATGTGCACAATGTGCAGGTTAGTTACATATGTATACATGTGCCATGTTGGTGTGCACACTGAACCCAATTTTAAATACTATATTACTCATAAGGCTTAATTAATAGATAAAGATTGTAAGCCTTCACTCACTATAAGATCTTGGCTTTTTTGACCTCTTACAAAATGCCCTGGAATGCTAGCTTTCTGGTTATATGATTCACCTTTCAGGAAAAAGACTTACATGTCATAGTTCCCAAAATATTATTTAAACACTATAAATTTATATTAAGATGATTAACTTCAACCTAGATGTGTTTTTAAAATTTCATAATATCCCCTGTGATAATTGATGACAAATATATATCAAAACCAGGGTTGAGAATTAGTGGTCTAAAGCCCACATAGCACCAAAGGATTTATTTAGGCTGGTGACTTTGCTAAAAGGTTTCTAAAACTATTTCACTTTATATTGCTAATTTTTAACAGCTATCAATTTCAGTAAACTATCTGTCCAATAGAAGTGAGCATTAAACCCTCTGCTCAATTACATACATCTAATGCTGGTTTTCATAGCTTTGGCACTTCTGTTATAATTTGAGTAGTTTAATATGATCAGAGTGCCAAAAAGCTTAATGTGCCTGGGTGATTTCACAGGATAGATGATGATCATTAAAATATTATGTTGTTTATTTCACTTGAGATACAAATGAGTGATTAAGAGCTGAGAGATGGAAATGTCATTGAAGCGACCCATTTCTTCCATAGTAGCAATAACAGGTTTTGTTTTCTGCATGGCAATAGTGTGTTAGCTGGGACTTTTAGTCAAGCAGAGCAGAAATCCAGTGCAGGTAACACAAACAAAAGCAAAGGATTGTTATAAAGGATAGAGATGCAGTTGGCCTGAAAACTGAGCTAAAATCAGTGCCTTGAGCACAAGGAGAAATCCTGGGAGTCTTCTCCATCTTTCATTTCTGTGACTCCTTTGTGTTTTAAGACTATATTGTGGCTTTTTTATACTTCTACCACAAAGCAGAAAATGGCCACCAACAATAGCTAAATTTACATTTTAGCCATTCAAGAGACTAGGTGAACTGAAGCTGAGATTGTTTCATCTTTATTTTAAATTTCCAAGATGAAATTTACAATAGCATCAAAAAGAATAAAATACTGAGGAATAAATTTAACAAAAGGTATACAAATGTTCTCTGAATACTACAAAACATTGTTGCAAGAAATTAGAGATGTAAATAAATGGTAACATATAATATCTTTCTCCCAAGTCTTCATGGATACAAAAGCATGGTATTTGTTAAGATTGTAATACTCCCCAAGTGGAACTACAGATTCAAAACAATCCCTATCAAAATTCCAGATGCCAGTTTGGCAGAAATTGATAAGCTCATCCTAAAATTTATATGGAAATGCAACAAACTCAATATAGCGAAAACTATCTTAAAGAAACAAAGTCAGAAGGCTCATACTTCCCCATTTCAAAACTTTCTATAAAGCTACAGTAATCAAGGAAGTGTGGTATCATAGATCAGTGGAATAGAATTGAAAATTCTATTCAAAAATAAACCCTGCCATTTATGGTCATATGACTTTCTACAAAGGTGCCAAAACAATTGAATGAAGGAAGAGTAGCTTTCCAATAAATGGTACTGTGGCAACTGTTTATCCACATACAGAAGAATGAAGTTGGACTCCTACCTTATTTCAAACACAAAAATTAACTCAAAATAGACCATAGACTTAAAACTATAAAACTATTAAAATAAAACACATAAATGTATCTTCATGACTTTGAATTATGCAATACCTTCTTCATGAGACATGAAAAGCCACAAGTGACAAAAGAAAGAGTAGATAAATTGAACTACATCAAAACTTCAAAAAGAGTTCCTATTGTAAGAAAATGAAAAGAGGCTGAACACAGTGGCTAACTCCTGTAATCCCAGTGCTTTGGGAGGCTAAAGCAGGAGGATCACTTGAGGCCAGGAGTTTGAGACCAGCCTGAGCAACACAGCAAGATTCTGTCTTAAAAAAAAATAAAAGAAAAAAATTAACTGGGCATGATGGTGCACGGCTGTAGTCCTGGCTACTCAGGAGGGTGAGGCAGGAAAAATTGCTTGAGCCCAGGAATTCAAAGCTGTGGTAAGCTAGGATTGCACCACTACATGTTAGCCTGACAGAGTGAGACCCTTTCTCTAAAAGATAAGTGAAATAAAGAAATGAAAAGACAATCTAATGAATGAGAGAAAATATTTGCAAATTATGTACCTAATAAGAGACTTGTATCAAAAATATATAAATCTCAGGCTGGTATTGCTGTTTAAGAAAAAAATATATTCTTTATTGAGTTGTAAGATATATATATAATAAATTCTATATATGTTATATATGTAATATGTGTAATATATATTAATATAATGCATGTTATTTATATAAGTTGTAGATATATCTATATAGATATATGATATGTATAACTTACAACTCAATAAAAAATGAGCAAAGATTTCAATAGACATCTATATAAAGAAGATATACAAGTGACCAATAAGCACATGAAAAGAAGCTCAACATCATTAGTAGTTAAGGAAATGCAAATCAAAACCACATAAGATATCACTGCATACCCAGTAGGATAGCTGAAATAAAAAAGATGGACCCACAAGTGTTGGTGAAGATGTGGAGAAATTAACACCCTCATTCTTTGTAGCTAGGAATGTAAACTGATGCAGCCATTTTGAAAAACAGTTTGGCAGTTCCTCAAAATGTAAGCATAGCATAATCACATGACTTACCAATTTTCCTCCTTGGGTGAATAACCAAGACAAATGAAAACATGTCCACAGAAAAACTTTTACACAAATGTTCATGGCAAGCACAACCCAAAGGTTCATCAACTGATAAATGAACTATGATATATCCATACAATGGGATATTATTCAGCCATAAAAAGAATAAAATTAATATGTGCTACATCGTGGATGCACCTTAAAAACATTATACTAAGTGAAAGAAGGCAGTCACAGAAGACCACATATTGTATGATTACATTTTCATGAAATACCCAGAATAGACAAATGTATAGAGACAGAAAGGAGAAATAGTGGTTGCCTAGGCCTGGGGATGGGAGACATTGTAGGGGGCTGGGGGTGAGGAGGAGGTGGAATGAAGACTGATTTCTAATTGGTATAAGATTTATTTCTGGGTGATATAAATGTTCTAAAATTGATTGTGATGATGGTTGTACAACTCTGGGAATATACTAAAAGCCATTGAATTGGGGAAAAAATCCCTAGGGATAGAATCTGAATGACCTGGTTTGGGCTATATATCTACCCCAGACCCATTAGCTATGGCCAGGAAGATGTTTAGTGAATATATCTGCTTCCATAAATATGTGGACAGAAGGATGCAGGGGGGGAAGGGGTAGTTTTCAAAAAGAAGCTGCCTAGATAGATAAGTAACACATCAGATGACTCAGAGCTAAATATTCTCTCTAACAGCACGTTAGTAGATTAGTATGATGAATATGAATACGTTATTTAAACTTACCCTCCCCTCTTTTTTATTTAGTCCATTGCAGGGTAGCTAGAACTTGTTAAAAACATTACTGGATAATATAAGCAATATTTTAACTTACAGACAAGTTTTGACTCAATATTATTTTTCTTTTGTCTCTGAAAAGATATTTTTAACCAAAGGCTGTTAGTGAAAAGGCAACTGACATTTGCTTTATTTGCCTGTCCTCTCAGAACACAAATACTCCTATGTGAAATGCCACCTGGAGACAGTGGCTATGGCCCATAAATTTAATTACTAACCTTTAATTCATAGCTGGCAAGATCAGTTCTGGAAGCATCTAAGCTAATCAGGCTTCTCTGACAATGCTAATCAATTGTTCAGCAGTCTACCTTTGGCTTAATTACTCTTGCACTACATTACATTTTCAAAATGTCAAGAATCCTCTTCTGGAAATGCAATAAATCATGCCTACATGGTGTAGTAGAGAGCCTGTTATTCCCTCACACCTGACCTTGGCTGCGTGAAGTTAAAATTGATCATTTACTGCAGTGGTACAATGTTATACAGAAAGGAGCTTCAATAAGAATCATAGCACAAAAGAAAAAAAGAAAAAAAATAGGGAGGCTTTTCAGCACATCCTTTCTTCACCTGAAATGAACCAGGTGCTGTCAGATGTTGTTTTTAAAGGTTTGTACGTCCGTAGTAGTATTTTCTGAAACAGATGAGTGTTGAGGCTTTTACACTTCTGAAATCGTTATGTAAGCAGCATAAATCTACCACCTCAGCAGAAATCCAATTTCAGTCTCACTATAAATTCAAATCCAAAAATGACTGCTTCTTTTTCTGCTACTTTTATGTAAATTTTCTTAAAAGTCATCCACAAATACTTTTCAGAAAATCAAAAGAAAGGAGTAAGGCAGGAGAAGAAGTTTCAATGTTGAGATTTAGTATACGGTTTAGAGTTGGACCTGGGTTCTATTCCTGTTGCACCACTCATTATCTGCATGAAGCAGAGCAGGTAATTTAACCTGTGTATGCTTCATTTGCCTCATTAGTGCACTGGGTGTAGTAATGGGTTCATGCCTCTAAAGAAGTGGTTAACCGGCAGGCGAGGTGGCTCATGCCTGTAATCCCACCACTTTGGGAGGCCAAGGCGGGTGGATCACGAGGTCAGGAGATCAAGACCATCCTGGCTAACACGGTGAAAGCCCGTCTCTACTAAAAATACAAAAAATTAGCCGGGCGTGGTGGCGGGCGCCTGTAGTCCCACCTACTCGGGAGGCTGAGGCAGGAGAATGGCGTGAACCCGGGAGGCGGAGCTTGCAGTGAGCCGAGATCGCGCCACTGCAGTCCAGCCTGAGCGACAGAGCGAGACTCCGTCTCAAAAAAAAAAAAAAAAGGAGAAGTGTTTAACCAGCGGTTATTTTGCCCTCGAGGAGACATTTTTGATAGTCACAGCTGCATGAGGGATATATCAAGTGAGTAGAGACCAGGGATGATTCTAAACATTTTACAGTGCACAAGACAGCCCTCATTACAAAGAATTACCCAGCCCCAAAGCCAATAGTGTAGGAGTTAAGCTCTGCTCTAAAGCACTTAGCACAGTTCTTGATACAGAAGAAACATTCAGTGAATCATTACTATTATTATTTTGATTTGTTTGATTTAAATAAAGCCACTCCCAGCACAAATAAAAATTCCCTCTCTCTCCTTAGCTAATTACTATTAATACATCTTCAATAAAAGAAAGAAATATTCTATCTGTAGATAATATTAGAATTCTTTTCTTAATAAATGAAATAGTGCTTTTTCTCTCTACTGGTATTAGTTTCTTTAAATGATCTCAAAATAGTGATTGAGATAGTGATTTTTCAATTTTAAAGTTGTCTACCATGCGTGAATACGTAGATCAGCTTTTAAAATCTCATTCAGTCTTTCAAGGACAAATCTTTCCTTGACTCATAGACTCTTGGAGGCATGTCACAGGATGATATAAATCTTAGATGTCATTGGGTCTGATCTAACACACAAAGCAGAACTCCGTTGGGTTTAAAGTAATTATTCCATGATTATAATAGAGCAGTAGCTCTGTTAGTTGACTTCTTAGCTTACTAGTTCTCACATGTAGGTTGGAAGAGAGAGAAGGCAGAGTTTCCATGGGTGCCCTGCCCAGTAGGCCTCACTACGAGTCACTCCCAGTGATTACCAGTACATCTGGCTTGGGTACTGTCCAGTTACCGTTCGCCACCCTTCCTCTTCTCTCCTCTCTATTACAGGGGTCTCTCTCTACCTATTACATTCTCTATGCTCCCTTGCTAACTGACCTCTGACTACATTAACCCATGACAGCCACTGATGGGAGACAAAACAGGAGAAGGCAGGAAGCCAGGGCGACGTCTTTCTGTCTCTCTCTCTGCTTCAAAAATCACCTCTCCATGGTCCCACCTCCAGCTAGGTGGCCCTGATTGCTGAATTCTGGTATCAAGCATCTCTTCACCTTGTCCCTCAGCCCAAGGGATGGTAGATACTTCCATTTTATTAATCCCTGAGTTGTCTCACCATCCCATTTGAGATCTTCCAGCATCTCTTTTTGCCAGCATTTATTTTATAAACTAATTTTTCCATGTTGAATATCTTCATTATATATGTTATATTAGAGAATATTTGATTCTGCAATAGGAAACAAACAAGTAAAAAAGGATAGATAGAATTAGGTATAGAAACAAATATCTTACGATGTGTTAGGCATAGAACGACCTTCTCCAACCTGTGGCCCATGGCCCACATGCAGGCCAAGATGGCTTTGAGTGCGGCCCAACACAAATTTGTAAACTTTCTAAAAACATTGTGAGTGTTTTTTTGCGATTTAGCTATTATTAGTGTTGGTGTATTTTATGTGTGGCCCAAGACAATTCTTCCAGTGTGGCCCAGGGAAGCCAAAAGACTGGACACCCCTGGCATAGAAAATGTAAGCCGAGCACAAGTGTGCTTAACCTAGATAGGAAGGCATAGAAGGACCAAGAAAACCTTAAATGTCTCTGAAGCACCCAATATTCACACTACACCAAATAAACATGAGGCTCTGGAAGCTCTCAATATCTGTGATGCTATAATTGGTGACACACATTCTGGCCCCTCATCTCCTCTGCCCACAAAGCACTGGCTGATTGATGAGTCACATCTATAGCCGGGTGCACTTGACCCTGCACCTCTCCCACAGAGCGAGCATGTTGGCTCTGAGCTCCTTCCACCTGCCAGGCCCTTCACTCAAACTTTAACTCTGATCCTTGTGGCCAGTGGGCAAGGCTGATGCAACACAGCTCCTAGCCTAGAGTAGGACATATAAACGTGGCATGTCCGTGGTCAGGTGCAGTGGCTCACGCCTGTAGTCCCAGCACTTTGGGAGGCTAAGGCAGGCAGAATGCTCAAGCTCAGGAGTTCGAGACCAGCCTAGACAACATGGCAAAACTCCATCTCTCCAAAAAAAAAAAAAAAAAAAAAAATTAGCTGGGTGTGGTGGCACCTGCTGTAGTCTCAGCTACTCAGGAGGCTGAAGTGGGAGGATCACTTGAATCTGGGAGGTCAAGGCTGCAGTGAACCATTATTGCTAATGACACAGGGAGACACTGTCCCAGAAAAAAAAAAATGCATATTCTAGGTGTCCTTCCAGCCCACTTGCACCCTAATCTAAGTGTTAGTCCTCATCTCTCTCTTCTTGCTCTTTGGTAAGCATTGTAGATTAATTCAAACCAGGTGCTTCCTGACTCTTAAGTAGGCCTATGAGCCTTTCTTTTCTATGGCTTCTAGGAGAGCTCTCCTCTTAGTGTACTGGGAAGTTACCATCCATCAAAGTAGTTTCCCACATGCCATTTTGAATCAGGCTTCAGTCCATGTAAAGACCCTGACATGTTTCTAGGGCCTGCATGTTGCCCCTCAGGAACCATCTCCCTGCTCCCAATAAGAGACATTTTCCATCAGCTTTCTGAAGAGTGAAATCTCAGCATGTCAGAACTCAACTTGGATTTTATGTTCTCTAGTAAAGCACTGGGAACCTAATCTGGTAGGGCTTTTGACAAGTATGGTCAAAAAGTTCATCCTCTATGAAAAGCAAACAGGCCTGAAACTGAAGGCTGTTCACCAAAAGAACATACATACTACATCAGGCTGGCCAATAGTCTTTAAAACCTGTTGTGGGTCTTGGTTGGTAGAGATGAGACAAACATCCCAGGTGAATAACAAAGAAACTAGTTTAATGAGGTCAACAATGTACCTAAAATGTGTCTAGCTTTGTACTGGGCACTTTATATAATTATCTCACTTAATCCTTGAATAATCCAAAAGGTAGATAATATATCCCTGTTTCACAGAGGAGGCATTAGAGGGTCTGAAAAGTTCATCCCACAGTCACTGAAGCAAGAAGTGGGCATTTAGCACTGGAAGCACAGATATGGAACCAGGCTGTCTGCGTTCAATTCCCAGCTCTGCGACTTTCTAGTGGATAACCTTGGATGTTTTATTTTGTTCTCTTGGTTTCTTCATTTGCAAAATGGCACTAATTACAGCTTCTACTTCAATTTCCTACTTCACTGAGTGAAGATTCGATTAATATTTTAAAAGAACATATAACAGCTCCTAGCCTAAAGTAAGAGCTAAAATGTTGGTTAAATTTTTAAAAACCCAATTTCCTTGACCCCAAGTCCACTATTCAGCTTTAGCTCACTCTGGAGCACTCTAGACTTGCTTGTCAGGGTATGGCCTGCAAATGTCTCTAGTGGGGTTCCTGGAAGCCTGGCTTGAGATAGGATTTCATATGGAAGTACAAGGCAATGCCCTCTGGAGAAATCTTTCAGGAAGTGAGGGAAGCAAGATAGAGGAAGGTATGTGGTTTCAGGTGAGGTTTAGCTCCAGCCTGCTCCCACTCTGCTGAGGAGCTCTGAAGCAGAAACTGTACCCTGAGTTTGGCCCATCTTGCGGCAAGGGGGCTGGGCTTTTGTGCCTCTATATCTGTGAGTCACTGGATACCAACTGCAGAGAATGAGGTGGTGGAGAGGGGTGAGACATTAACAATAGCCCAAGGGCAGTCCTTCAGAGACTTTAGCAGCAAAACAGATAACCACTGGGGAATGGGCACACTGAACCTGGTAAAAGGAATCCCAGTGGACCCATGTAAGGCACCAACAGCTAGACTCCTCCACTGCAGGAATCCGTGGCATTGGAATCACCTTTTGAAACAGGGAAAGTTTCCTTATCCCCCTTGCAGGGCAAGCGACGGGGGTGTGGCTCGCTTCGTTGGTGCCCCCCTGCTCCTACCTCTAGGGGGAGCATGCAGAGGGTCCGGTTGTGGGGAGTGCTGATCCCACAGCAGCGTCTAGGCTTGAGCGTTTACAGCTCTGGAGGCCCCAGTGGGTGTGTGTTACAGTGCGCGCTTTCAATTTTGCCATCTGCCGGCGGCTTGTGTTAGTCAGCTCAATTAGACCCTCTGCCTTATTGCAAGGACAGAGGCCTTTCTGTATCCCACCTTCTTGCCTTAGTGTACCAGAAAAATCCAATCACACGTGGGCTTGGAGAATGAGTGCAAGGTTTTTTATTGAGTGGTGATAGCTCTCAGTAAGGTGGTTGTGGAGGTCAGAAACGGAATGGGATGGGAAGGTGGTCTTCCCCTGGAGTCAGACCACCCAGCAGTGGGGGTCTCCTGCAACCGAATTCTCCTGGGCGTCCATGTTGTTCTGCCCTAGATGGCCTGCCGACGTGTGCCGGTGTGTTCCTCTCGATGTCCAGCTGCTTGTGTGTTCTTCTGCTAGTGTGTCCATCTCGACGTCCAGCTGCTTGTGTCTGTGCCCGCTAGGGTCTCGGGTTTTTGTTTTTTGTGTTTTTTTGAGATGGAGTCTTACTCTGTCACCAGGCTTGAGTGCAGTGGCAAGATCTTCGCTCACTGAAACCTCTGCCTCCCGGGTTCAAGCAATTCTTCTGCCTCAGCCTCCCGAGTAGCTGGGACTGCAGGCATGTGCCACCACGCCCAGCTAGTTTTTGTATTTTTAGTAGAGACGGTGTTTCACCATGTTATCCAGGATGGTCTCGATCTCTTGACTTCGTGATCCACCTGCCTCAGCTTCCCAAAGTGCTGGGATTGCAGGCCTGAGCCACCACACCCAGCCAAGTCTCTGGGTTTTTATAGGCACAGGATGGGGCATGGTGGGCCAGGGTAGTCTTGGAAAATGAAACATTTGGGCACAAAATCAGGAGTGCCTGTCCTCACCTAGGTCCAGGGGCACAGGCCTGAGGGTGGAACCCTATCCAGGGACCCCACCTTTCTCTGCTCAGCACTTCCCTGCCCCCCTCCTGTATCACTTTGAGTTTGTTGGAAACACAATTTCAGGATCCATCCCAGACCTTCTAGGTCAGTCTGTTTTACCAAGATCCCCAGGGGTTTGCTCGTTAGGGATTGAGAAACTCTTTTTTAAAGAAGTTTACATAATGTGTGTGTGTGTGTGTGTGTGTGTGTACACACATACACATGGATAAAAATCTTCAGTATTACAACCAACTCAAAAAACATTTCTATCAGAAAATACCCCTTATTTCCGTATTCCACTATTTGGTAAACCACACCTGTAGCATTCCCTTCAACAAAATGGATAAGGAGGCAACAAATATTGTGTCTTAAAAACAACAAATTAGAAAATAAGAACCAGATGACAAGCTTTAACAGGGATCTGTGACTAAACTTTGCAGAGTTTACCAGAGCTGGAAAGCCTCCAGGAGTTCAGTGAACCATATGAGTAGGACGTGGCATGTGCCAGCAAAACACATGCTCTCCAGGGCCTGGCTCTGACCTGGCTTTACAGCAGTGGTCGATGAGCTTCACAAATATTTGTATTCATTTTATTGGAGGCAGAGCTCTCCCTGACATGGGGCCAACTGAAATCTACAAAATGCCCTGGAAAGAAAGATCCAATTTAGAGTTCTGATCAGTGGAATTTTTACAGCCAAAGCAGGTGGCCAGTATTTTGGATCATAATGTTTGTGAGGTCTGGCCTAGGGATTTAGAACAGTCGTACTAAAAGAGGTGAATTCATAAGCCATCAGTAATTTTTGCCAGGCCTTTATACTTTAATAAGAATTTAGTGGAAAGGTTATTTGTGATATTCTTACTTTTTAACTACCCAGAATGTCTCCAAACTTCTTTTTCCCCCAAGATCCTACATTTCTGACATTTGCATACATCTTATAGTGATAATGCTTTAACTTTGTGCTTCTTGTAAACCAGCCATAAACACACAGAAGAGGTGACAAGTGCCCATCCATCTCATTTCTCACTTACTCCCTGGAGAGTAGATTTTCCAGGCCCTTTTGGTTTAGACACACCCATGTGATGCATGGCCAATGAAATGTGAGTGGAAGTAACACATAAACCTTTCTGGACGGACGCATCTAAGAATTGGTGTGCTAGCCCACATCCTCTTTCTCACTGCTGTGGCGACTGAACCCATCTGTTGATATGATAGTGATTCCAGTGGGAGACGATCTGGTTCTCTGTTTCACAGGACAGAGGGAGTGCCTTCTGACTGACCTGCGCTTGACTTTGCATGAGTGAATAATTTTCTTTGCTGAGCCACTGAAATTCAGTTTGTCTATTGTACAGTCTCGCAGTTCCTTACCCTGTTTATTACAACATTAGCAATCAAGACCATGGAATTTTGTTGGCTAAAATATTAAGATGCCTGAGAGTGGTGGATTTGGAGTCAGAAGACACAGATTCAAGTCTGAGCTCCAGCACTTACCAAATGTGTGACATTAAGAACACCATTAACAGTCTCTGGACTTAAGTAAAATTAGATTGAGTTACAAATCTCTAAGATCCCTTCTTCCCCAACTCTAGCATTCTATGATTCTTTAAAACCCCAAACCATGTTTTCTCTTTTAGACTAAAGCTACTCCCTACACACTTTTATTGGAAATGATTAAGTCATTGCATGTATACATGCAAATGTATACACTATGCAAATTTTACAAGGATATTCTCTATAAAAAGTCATGGAATCTGTTGGTGCCTGTAAAAATACAGTATTTTTTCTGTGGAGAAAGTTTTATAGTTATATAAGCTATATTTACAAGGCCATGCCTTATATTTCCTGACTTATTCATCTGCCTGATTCGCAACGGAGCCTAAAGGATCCATTATTGTCACATTGAGGGGTCCACCCAAAAACGAAACTCATATGAAACTGAGCTATTTTTGCTACCACTAAATGGATGACTTTCCATCTAGATTTAACCACAGTCCAATCTTCAACTTGAACACAGGAGATCAAGGTAGATTGCAGCTGACAAATGTATTCTCACTCAAATTTTAGGAGCTGTATTGACCCTGACACCTTTGAGCTGCAGGTTGCCACTTAATAAATTACTTCTATGTAGATTGATTTGGGGGTCTTCAAGTCTTCCTCTCCAAATCCTCTTTTTGTTTCCAATGCTATTGCCATGACATTGAGTCTCTCCTCCTCGTTCCACACATGCATTCACCACCTTCTCTTTTTACTCTTGCCTTTGATATGTCAGATCTTACACTCTGGAGTTAGGACTGCAGCAGACACCAGACTTCTTATTCACCTTTGAAAAACAGACACAAACATTCCACATTGACATGAAAAAGACAGCCTACTATAGGTTTTAAAACGCTGAGCTCTCAGCCAGGCACAGTGGCTCACGCCTGTAATCCCAGCACTTTGGGAGGCCAAGGCGGGCAGATCACGAGGTCAGGAGTTCAAGACCAGCCTGGCCAATATGGTGAAACCCCATCTCTAATAAAAATACAAAAAAATAACTAGGCGTGGTGGCAGGTGCCTGTAGTCCCAGCTACTTGGGAGGCTGGGGCAGGAGAATTGCTTGGACCCCAGAGGCAGAGCTTGCGGTGAGCCAAGATCGCGCCACTGCACTCCAGCCTGGGCAACAGAGTGAGACTCCATCTCAAAACAAAAACACTGAGCTCTGAATATTGATCTGAGGGAAAACTCAGGGGATTGAACTGGGGGAAGGGATAAATTAGGGTGAGGAGGGGAGCGTAGGAATAGTGCAGTGATTATTTCAGATGGTACATTGTTCATGAAATGAATATATCCTCCCAACTTGCTTCATCTTTTCAGAGTTCTTCTGAAAATAGAGTGTATTTGGTTGATGCAAAAGTAAATGTGATTTTGCCATTACTTTTAAGCAAAAACCACAATTACTTTTGCACCACCTAATATTTGCTTTCTCAGTGCCTATTTATGGTTTGTCCTCTCTGGGGCTGTTCCAGCCGCTGCAGCCTCCATCCCTGCTGCTCCTAGATTAATTATCTTGGGCCTCCTGTTTCAGTGAGCCACTATTTCAGAGGGAAGGCCCTTTTGTCCCAACCTTTTCCAGGTTCACAGCTCAAATGCATATTCAGGAGTCCCAGAGAACAAAAAGTACTTCCATCTACAAGGAAATGCAGAGGCAACTGCTTTTTTGCTACAGGGCAGAAAGAAAATAGATTTTTCTCATCTTTTCACAGTGGGTGAAGGTCTGTGAGGACAGACTTTAAAGTAGCAGACAGCACAAAATATTGGTGGAGTTTTGGGGATTTTGTTTTTTTTGCATTTGGTCCTTTTGTTTTTGTATTTCGGAACTCGATTGGAAATCTAGGTACCTCTAAGTTGTTCTTTATCAAGTTTGGATCAATAATAGCTACTGTTGTAAAAGGGAACATTTTTCCTAAACACTCATGCTAAAAGGAACATTACATTTAGTTGTGTGTTCTACAGTAATTTACTCTCCTATAGTCTCTGAAGTCCTTGTAATCTTTAGAGCTAAACTTCAATCTTATTTTTATTCTTTGGCTTCAAGCACACATTTGTTGTTATTGAACCCCCTGATTTTGTCTTTCCCCATATTCAACAGACTTTGAAATTGTCTTTCTGTCTCTGCAGCTTTCTATTGCCATCAGTCCTCTAGAGTTTGTTGTCTTCCTTCCTTCCTTTTTTGGAAACATTTCAATGTATCTCTTCTTTTAAATATTGTTTTGTTCTACGCCCCTTTCCTGTCTAACCCTATTTCCAAGTTCTTAATTATTCTTTGCCTTTTTCTTTCCAATTTCTCTCAGAATCCAAACCAAATCTACTTGCTTTTATCCCACTGTTAGTTGTTACGAATTATATTAGAGTGTAGAATAACAATGTATTTGACTCATTTGTTTACCAAGAAATTTAAGTGTATGTGATTCTTGTAAGGATAACGTTCCTCCTGTGTGCTGGTAGCATAAGGAAGATAAAATTCCATCAAACCAAACTCACCATAATCTTATTCTTCATGAAATATCGCTAATTTATCTTGATAGCAAATTAAAGATGACCAAAAGTGTTTGATCTCCCATTTAGAAATGGGATCTCCTCCTGAATTGGGATGGACTCTGACTTCTTTGACCCATAAAATTTGGTAGAAGTTTGACTGTGCTCAAACAAAAGTTTGACAGTATGAGGGCTCAGGCCTAAGAGACTGACAGCTCTGCATCCTCTCTGTTGGGACACTCACTCTTGAAGCCCTAAGTCACGGTGAAAAAAAGTCCAACTCCCCTTGATGGTGCTGGAGAAGCCATGTGTAGATGTTCCACTCAGTCGCCCCAGCTGAGCCCATCCTTCTGTGCAAGGCTCCAAACACACAAGTGAAGCTATCATGAGCTCCAGACCAGTCCATTCGTCAGCTGAATACCACCCAGGAACTTCCAGTTAATGCCATAGGGAGCAGAGGAAGCACCCTGTCAAGCCATACCCAAATTTCTGACCCACAGAATTCTGGAACATAATAAAATGGTTGTTTTGAGACATTATGGTTTTTTTTTTATTCTTTTTATTATTATTATTATTATTATTATTATACTTTAGGCTCTATGGTACATGTGCGCAACATGCAGGTAAGTTACATATGTATACATGTGCCATGCTGGTGCACTGCACCCACCAACTCGTCATCTAGCATTAGGTATATCTCCCAATGCTATCCCTCCACCCTCCCCCGACCCCACAACAGTCCCCGAAGTGTGATGTTCCCCTTCCTGTGACCATGTGTTCTCATTGTTCAATTCCCACCTATGAGTGAGAATATGCGGTGTTTGGTTTTTTGTCCTTGCGATAGTTTACTGAGAATGATGATTTCCAATTTCATCCATGTCCCTACAAAGGACATGAACTCATCATTTTTTATGGCTGCATAGTATTCCATGGTGTATATGTGCCACATTTTCTTAATCCAGTCTATCATTGTTGGACATTTGGGTTTGTTCCAAGTCTTTGCTATTGTGAATAATGCTGCAATAAACATACATGTGCATGTGTCTTTATAGCAGCATGATTTACAGTCCTTTGGGTATATACCCAGTAATGGGATGGCTGGGTCAAATGGAATTTCTAGTTCTAGATCCCTGAGGAATCGCCACACTGACTTCCACAAGGGTTGAACTAGTTTACAGTCCCACCAAC
This sequence comes from Pongo pygmaeus, assembly GCF_028885625.2. Taxonomy (NCBI): domain Eukaryota; kingdom Metazoa; phylum Chordata; class Mammalia; order Primates; family Hominidae; genus Pongo; species Pongo pygmaeus. The sequence continues at coordinate 86,629,153 of NC_085930.1, forward strand.
AGTGTAAAAGTGTTCCTATTTCTCCACATCCTCTCCAGCACCTGTTGTTTCCTGACTTTTTAATGATTGCCATTCTAACTGGTGTGAGATGGTATCTCATTGTGGTTTTGATTTGCATTTCTCTGATGGCCAGTGATGGTGAGCATTTTTTCATGTGTTTTTTGGCTGCATAAATGTCTTCTTTTGAGAAGTGTCTGTTCATGTCCTTCGCCCACTTTTTGATGGGGTTGTTTGTTTTTTTCTTGTAAATTTGTTGGAGTTCGTTGTAGATTCTGGATATTAGCCATTTGTCAGATGAGTAGGTTGCAAAAATTTTCTCCCATTTTGTAGGTTGCCTGTTCACTCTGATGGTAGTTTCCTTTGCTGTGCAGAAGCTCTTTAGTTTAATTAGATCCCATTTGTCAATTTTGGCTTTTGTTGCCATTGCTTTTGGTGTTTTAGACATGAAGTCCTTGCCCATGCCTATGTCCTGAATGGTAATGCCTAGGTTTTCTTCTAGGGTTTTTATGGTTTTAGGTCTAACATTTAAGTCTTTAATCCATCTTGAATTAATTTTTGTATAAGGTGTAAGGAAGGGATCCAGTTTCAGCTTTCTCCATATGGCTAGCCAGTTTTCCCAGCACCATTTATTAAATAGGGAATCCTTTCCCCATTTCTTGTTTTTGTCAGGTTTGTCAAAGATCAGATAGTTGTAGATATGTGGCATTATTTCTGACGGCTCTGTTCTGTTCCATTGATCTATATCTCTGTTTTGGTAACAGTACCATGCTGTTTTGGTTACTGTAACCTTGTAGTATAGTTTGAAGTCAGGTAGTGTGATGCCTTGAGCTTTGTTCTTTTGGCTTAGGATTGACTTGGCGATGCGGGCTCTTTTTTGGTTCTATATGAACTTTAAAGTAGTTTTTTCCAATTCTGTGAAGAAAGTCATTGGTAACTTGATGGGGATGGCATTGAATCTGTAAATTACCTTGGGAAGGATGGCCATTTTCATGATATTGATTCTTCCTACCCATGAGCATGGAATGTTCTTCCATTTGTTTGTATCCTCTTTTATTTCCTTGAGCAGTGGCTTGTAGTTCTCCTTGAAGAGGTCCTTCACATCCCTTGTAAGTTGGATTCCTAGGTATTTTATTCTCTTTGAAGCAATTGTGAATGGGAGTTCACTCATGATTTGGCTCTCTGTTTGTCTGTTATTGATGTATAAGAATGCTTGTGATTTTTGTACATTGATTTTGTATCCTGAGACTTTGCTGAAGTTGCTCATCAGCTTAAGGAGATTTTGGGCTGAGACAGTGGGGTTTTCTAGATATACTATCATGTCATCTGCAAACAGGGACAATTTGACTTCCTCTTTTCCTACTTGAATACCCTTGATTTCCTTCTCCTGCCTAATTGCCCTGGCCAGAACTTCCAACACTATGTTGAATAGAAGTGGTGAGAGAGGGCATCCCTGTCTTGTGCCGGTTTTCAAAGGGAATGCTTCCAGTTTTTGCCCATTCAGTATGATATTGGCTGTGGGTTTGTCATAAATAGCTCTTATTATTTTGAGATACGTCCCATCAATACCTAATTTATTGAGAGTTTTTAGCATGAAGGGTTGTTGAATTTTGTCAAAGGCCTTTTCTGCATCTATTGAGATAATCATGTGGTTTTTGTCTTTGGTTCTGTTTATATGCTGGATTACATTTATTGATTTGCATATATTGAACCAGCCTTGCATCCCAGGGATGAAGCCCACTTGATCATGGTGGATAAGCTTTTTGATGTGCTGCTGGATTCTGTTTGCCAGTATTTTATTGAGGATTTTTGCATCAATGTTCATCAAGGATATTGGTCTAAAATTCTCTTTTTTTGTTGTGTCTCTGCCAGGCTTTGGTATCAGGATGATGCTGGCCTCATAAAATGAGTTAGGGAGGATTCCCTCTTTTTCTATTGATTGGAATAGTTTCAGAAGGAATGGTACCAGCTCTTCCTTGTACCTCTGGTAGAATTCGGCTGTGAATCCATCTGGTCCTGGACTTTTTTTGGTTGGTAAGCTATTGATTATTGCCACAATTTCAGCTCCTGTTATTGGTCTATTCAGAGATTCAACTTCTTCCTGGTTTAGTCTTGGGAGGGTGTATGTGTTGAGGAATTTATCCATTTCTTCTAGATTTTCTAGTTTATTTGCGTAGAGGTGTTTGTAGTATTCTCTGATGGTAGTTTGTATTTCTGTGGGATCGGTGGTGATATCCCCTTTATCATTTTTTATTGCATCTATTTGATTCTTCTCTCTTTTTTTCTTTATTAATCTTGCTAGCGGTCTATCAATTTTGTTGATCCTTTCAAAAAACCAGCTCCTGGATTCATTTATTTTTTGAAGGGTTTTTTGTGTCTCTATGTCCTTCAATTCTGCTCTGATTTTAGTTATTTCTTGCCTTCTGCTAGCTTTTGAATGTGTTTGCTCTTGCTTTTCTAGTTCTTTTAATTGTGATGTTAGGGTGTCAATTTTGGATCTTTCCTGCTTTCTCTTGTGGGCATTTAGTGCTATAAATTTCCCTCTACACACTGCTTTGAATGCATCCCAGAGATTCTGGTATGTTGTGTCTTGGTTCTCATTGGTTTCAAAGAACATCTTTATTTCTGCCTTCATTTCATTATGTACCCAGTAGTCATTCAGGAGCAGGTTGTTCAGTTTCCATGTAGATGAGCGGTTTTGAGTGAGATTCTTAATCCTGAGTTCTAGCTTGATTGCACTGTGATCTGAGAGATAGTTTGTTATAATTTCTGTTCTTTTACATTTATTGAGGAGAGCTTTACTTCCAAGTATATGGTCAATTTTGGAATAGGTGTGGTGTGGTGCTGAAAAAAATGTATATTCTGTTGATTTGGGGTGGAGAGTTCTGTAGACGTCTATTAGGTCTCCTTGGTGCAGAGCTGAGTTCAATTCCTGGGTATCCTTGTTGACTTTCTGTCTCATTGATCTGTCTAATGTTGACAGTGGGGTGTTAAAGTCTCCCATTATTAATGTGTGGGAGTCTAAGTCTCTTTGTAGGTCACTCAGGACTTGCTTTATGAATCTGGGTGCTCCTGTATTGGGTGCATATATATTTAGGATAGTTAGCTCTTCTTGTTGAATTAATCCCTTTACCATTATGTAATGTCCTTCTTTGTCTCTTTTGATCTTTGTTGGTTTAAAGTCTGTTTTATCAGAGACTAGGATTGCAACCCCTGCCTTTTTTTGTTTTCCATTTGCTTGGTAGATCTTCCTGCATCCTTTTATTTTGAGCCTATGTGTGTCTCTGCACATGAGATGGGTTTCCTGAATACAGCACACTGATGGGTCTTGAGTTTTTATCCAATTTGCCAGTCTGTGTCTTTTAATTGGAGCATTTAGTCCATTTACATTTAAAGTTAATATTGTTATGTGTGAATTTGATCCTGTCATTATGATGTTAGCTGGTTATTTTGCTCGTTAGTTGATGCAGTCTCTTCCTAGTCTCGATGGTCTTTACATTTCGGTATGATTTTGCAGTGGCTGGTACCGGTTGTGCCTTTCCATGTTTAGCGCTTCCTTCAGGAGCTCTTTTAGGGCAGGCCTGGTGGTGACAAAATCTCTCAGCATTTGCTTGTCTGTAAAGTATTTTATTTCTCCTTCACTTATGAAGCTTAGTTTGGCAGGATATGAAATTCTGGGTTGAAAATTCTTTTCTTTAAGAATGTTGAATATTGGCCCCCACTCTCTTCTGGCTTGTAGGGTTTCTGCCGAGAGATCCGCTGTTAGTCTGATGGGCTTCCCTTTGATGGTAACCCGACATTTCTCTCTGGCTGCCCTTAACATTTTTTCCTTCATTTCAACTTTGGTGAATCTGACAATTATGTGTCTTGGAGTTGCTCTTCTCGAGGAGTATCTTTGTGGCGTTCTCTGTATTTCCTGAATCTGAATGTTGGCCTGCCGTGCTAGATTGGGGAAGTTCTCCTGGATAATATCCTGCAGAGTGTTTTCCAACTTGTTTCCATTCTCCCTGTCACTTTCAGGTACACCAATCAGACGTAGATTTGGTCTTTTCACATAGTCCCACATTTCTTGGAGGCTTTGCTCGTTTCTTTTTATTCTTTTTTCTCTAAACTTCCCTTCTCGCTTCATTTCATTCATTTCGTCTTCCAGGGCTGATACCCTTTCTTCCATTTGATCGCATCGGCTCCTGAGGCTTCTGCATTCTTCACGTAGTTCTCGAGCCTTGGTTTTCAGCTCCATCAGCTCCTTTAAGCACTTCTCTCTATTGGTTATTCTAGTTATACATTCATCTACATTTTTTTCAAAGTTTTCAACTTCTTTGCCTTTGGTTTGAATATCCTCCCGTAGCTCGGAGTAATTTGATCGTCTGAAGCCTTCTTCTCTCAGCTCGTCGAAGTCATTCTCCGTCCAGCTTTGTTCCATTGCTGGTGAGGAACTGCGTTCCTTTGGAGGAGGAGAGGTACTCTGCTTTTTAGAGTTTCCAGTTTTTCTGCTCTGTTTTTTCCCCATCTTTGTGGTTTTATCTACTTTTGGTCTTTGATGATGGTGATGTACAGACAGGTTTTTGGTGTGGGTGTCCTTTCTGTTAGTTTTCCTTCTAACAGACAGGACCCTCAGCTGCAGGTCTGCTGGAGTACCTGGCCGGCCGTGTGAGGTGTCAGTCTGCCCCTGCTGGGGGGTGCCTCCCAGTTAGGCTGCTCGGGGGTCAGGGATCAGGGACCCACTTGAGGAGGCAGTCAGCCCGTTCTCAGATCTCCAGCTGCGTGCTGGGAGAACCACTGCTCTCCTGAAAGCTGTCAGACAGGGACATTTAAGTCTGCAGAGGTTACTGCTGTCTTTTTGTTTGTCTGTGCCCTGCCCCCAGAGGTGGAGCCTACAGAGGCAGGCAGGCCTCCTTGAGCTGTGGTGGGCTCCACCCTGTTCAAGCTTCCAGGCTGCTTTGTTTACCTAAGCGAGCCTGGGCAATGGCGGGCGCCCCTCCCCCAGCCTCGCTGCCAACTTGCTGTTTGATCTCAGACTGCTGTGCTAGCAATCAGCGAGACTCCGTGGGCGTAGGACCCTCTGAGCCAGGTGCAGGCTATACTCTCCTGGGGCACCGTTTCCTAAGCCCGTCGGAAAAGCACAGTATTCGGGTGGGAGTGGCCCGATTTTCCGGGTGCCGTTTGTCACCCCTGGAAAGGGAACTCCCTGACCCCTTGCACTTCCCGAGTGAGGCAATGCCTCGCCCCTGCTTTGGCTGGCGCACGGTGCGCTCACCCACTGACCTGCGCCCACTCTCTGGCACTCCCTAGTGAGATGAACACGGTACCTCAGATGGAAATGCAGAAATCACCCGTCTTCTGCGTCGCTCGCGCTAGGAGCTGTAGACCGGAGCTGTTCCTATTCGGCCATCTTGGCTCCTCCCCCGAGACATTATGTTTTGGAGTAATTTGTTACCTAGCAGTTTATAACTATCACACCTTTCTTTAATGCCACCAAACTTGACCATGAACTGGTGGGCCTAGAGGTACTCTTGAAGGAAGCATAGTTTTTCCCTTGGGCCCACATGGAGCCAGAGAAGAACTTGACCATACTTCTTCCTGGTCACTTGAGCAAAAGGATTATATCCTACTTGGCCTGAGACCACTCTAGGTGATTTGAACCTCAATCTGCCATGTCATTGTGTGAGAGATTTAAGTTTATTTTTACCCAAACAACTTCTTTAAGCTTTTATTCCACTTGCACAGTGATCATGGAATCCTTCCCTAACCCGGGATCAGCGAACTATGACCTATGGGCTGCCTGTTTTTTTTAGGTCCTCCAAGCTTAGAATGTTGTTGTTATTGTTTTACATTTTTAAGCTGTTGTTTTAAAAAAGAAAGAAAGAAAACTATGCAGCAGAGACAATATGTGGCCTGCAAAGTATAAAATATGTGCTATCTGACTAGTTACAGAAACAAGTTGCTAACCTTTGGTAATACCATGGGTATTGAGAATGATACATTGAAGAGTGCGATGGTGAATATTTAGTGTCAACTTGACTGGATTGAAGGATGCAAAGTATTGTTCCTGGATGTGTCTGTGAGGGTGTTGCCAAAGGAAATTAACATTTGAGTCAGTGGACTGGGTGAGGCAGACCCACTCTCAATCTGGGTGGGCACCATCTAATCAGCTGCCAGCCTGGCTAGAATAAAGCAGGCAGGAGAAGCTGGAGAGCAGAGTTGCTGAGTCTTCTGGCCTCCATCTTTCTCCCATACTGGAAGCTTCCTGCCCTCATACATCAGGCTCCAAGCTCTTCAGTTTTTGGACTCTTGGACTTACACAAGTTTTGCCAGGGGCTTTCGGGCCTTTGGCCACAGACTAAAGGCTGCACTGTCGGCTTCCCTGCTTTTGAGGTTTTGGACCTTGGATTGATCCACCACTGGCTTCCTTTCTCCTCAACTTGCACATGGCCTGTTGTGGACTCTACCTTGTGATTGTGTGAGTCAGTTCTCCTTAATAAACTCCCTTTCATGTATACATCTATCCTATTAGTTCTGTCCCTCTAGAGAACCCTGACTGCTACAAAGAGGCTCTGGATTCTGTTTTGCCCCTTTGAAAACTATTGGTTATTTTTGTAAGGAGCAAGTTAACTTTGCTGAACACAAAACTGCAAACTATTTCTCCCCTGCTGTGAACAGCAGCTGAAATCTTAGTTCAGTTCATTTAGTCTTAGCTGGATTTCTGGGCATCTGACCCATGCATATATGACTTGGGACCAGCCACAGATTAGGACAGGATTTATATACAAAATTTGTAGCTCACTCTCTGTGGCTTTCTCCTTCCTGATATATACCACACCCTTACCCCCAACCCTGCCATTTTCCAGCTACCACAATCCCCTCAGACCCTGACATCTGATTTTTCAAGCTAGTATAACTGCAAGTGTTCTGAGTTTGAGTTGCCCTACATAGTAGACTAGAGACTGCCCTCAGGCAAAAAAAAAAAAAAAAAAAATCTAAAAATATGGGAAACTTACCAAGTGCCATTCCCTTTTTTTGAGTGTCAACTCCAATGCAGTATTTGCTTTCTTCTGATTTTTGTCCCATGCCTTTAGATAGTTGTTTTGTTGCATTTTGTCCAGAGTTTATAGTTGTTATCACTGGTCAAATTAAAAATACTCAAACAATGCCCAAAACAGAACCCTCCCACTCTTTTTATAATTCTTCAATTACTCATATATCTTCCATTCATTGGAGAGCCCTTTACGAGGCTGTATTTTGTTCATCTGTATTTATGATGCCAAGAGTCTTGCCACTCATTATGTGATCCCTGGACCAGAAGCACTGGCTTCACCTGGGAGCTTATTAGAAATGCAAAGTCTCAGGCTCCATCCAATAACTACTAAACCGGAATCTGTGCTATAACAATGTCCCAGGTGATATCTTTGCTTATTAAAATTTCATAAGCACAGACACAGGGCACACTAAGGGCCACATCATGGCCACTTGGAAAATGTTTATTATAAAAGTAAATAAATTCCTCAGCTCAACATCTTTTTTCATTTTTTATAGTTTTATTAAGGTATTATTGACATACAGTAAATTACACATACCTAAAGTATAAAGCTTAGAGATTTTTGACATGTTTATTCTGTGAAACCATCACATAATCAAAGTAATAAGCATTTGTATACATCCAAAAGTTACCATTTAATCTTTGTTATCTTTCTGTCCCATTCTACATCCCTTTGAGGCAGCTACTGATCTGCTTTCTGAGATTGTGTATTAGTTTCCATTTCATAGGTGTTGATATGACTTAAATTGTGTAGTAGACACTCTTTTCTGTCTGGCTTCTTTTATTCAGCATAGACATTTAAGATTCATCTTGTAGTAGTATGTATCAATGGTAAACTTTTATCGTTGTGTAGTATTTCCTTATGGGGATACATCACAGTTTGTTTTATCCATCCACCAGTTGATGGACATTCAGGTTGTTTCTAGTCTTTGACTTTTGCAAGTAAAACTGCTATAAGTTTTTGTCTGAATATGTGGTATATCTAGGAATAGAGTTCACTGGGTCATACAGCAAGTCTATGTTCAACTAGTTACAAGCTGCCCAGTTGTTTTCAAAAGTGGTTGTATCATCATACATGTCCACCAACACTGTGTGAGAGTTGGGTAGAAGAATAACCTTGTTTTTCTCAAATCATAATCAAGAATTAGTACCTGGCTCCTCAGGGAATAGAAATTAAAATCCTGGGTAATAGTCCCTTGAGGACCTTTTGTCTTCTTTAAAAAATCATGTGCGGCCGGGCGTGGTGGCTTACGCCTGTAATCCCAGTGCTTTAGGAGGCTGAGGCAGGCAGACTGCCTGAGGTCAGGAGCTTGAGACCAGCCTGGCTAACATGATGAAATCCCATCTCTACTAAAAATACAAAAATTAGCCGGGCGTGGTGGCACACGCCTGTAGTCCCAGCTACTCCGGAAGCTGAGGCAGGAGAATCGCTTGAATCCAGGAGGTGGAGGTTGCAGTGAGCTGAGATCATGCCACTGCACTCCAGCCTGGGCGACAGAGCAAGGCTCCATCTCCAAAAAAAAAAAAAAAAAAATCATGCTAAATGTACCAAGCAATGTCTCCTGGAATGAAAATTTTTTGATTCCACACAAAAATAAAAAATACATTTTGAATAAATTAAATAATTTGCTAATTATTTTGGAGATTGTTGACTAAGCCATGGAAATGCCTCTTCAGAATGGCTCATATCTTCTGAGGATCTCAGGTCACCTTTTACTACTAAGTAAGGCATGCTTGCATTAAGAAATCATTTCCCTTTCAGATTTCAATGTCAACATCTAATGCCAATATATTTTCCTCATCAGAAAACTCTTCCTAAACAGGTGGGAAATTTTGGTTGATAAAAATGGGTGTAAACAATAAAGCAGAACTAGTTTAAAGTTCCGTCTAAACACGGAAAACATGACCAATGCTGGCCACTTTGTTTAGAGGGGTCCCAACATCGTGTGTGGTTGTAATTGAAATGAGAAACTTTATGGATCAATTTTTCCATCTACTTTTCTAAAAAGCTTTTCCCCCAACCTCTAGGCTGGAGATGAAAATCTCTCTCAAAAAAGAATCTTCCACTCCCACTCAATGCATAAATTCACCCAGATAAAAGCATTCTTCTTCATTGGCAAGCAAAGCTGATGATAATTATGGTCTCTGGCAAAGCAAACCCTGTCATAAAAATATTTCTGATATATGTTTATAGTTTAGGAAACTACAAAATAATTTGCAAATACAGAACACAGAAAAAGCTTGACACAAACCAACTGAGTGTACTCCCTTTACATTTAAAAATGATCCTACCCAGTTAAAATTTTCTTCACTTGCCTTCACCTAATGGTATCCTTGATGTGATTTTATATGTTGCCTTCTTTAAAGGAAAATTATAATTTAGGAGCATCCAAATGAAAAGCCATGCCAGTGAACAAAAAGAACCAATAAATAGTGAAAAGTTACAGGAAAGCAGACAAAAGAGACTCATCAGGAAGAATCTGTAAAATATATACAAAGAAGCAACAAAAACGTGTTTGTGTATCTGAACCTTGATCATTGTTTGGCCCACGAACAAGATGACAATGTCAAAATTCTTACCCGTAATGAAATTAATTAGTCTGACATTCCTCCCTTTCAAAGTGATCTGTAATTCCTATTACTACATAAGCTAAAGTACTTTTTTTTTTCGGGCATATAATGTTATTATGTAAGAATGATTTGTAAAAATGACGCTTCTAAATAAGAATGGAACAACACATTTAATAATAAACTCTCTTCAAGATAAAAAAAGTCATTTCCATTTGAATGTCAAAGTAAATTCCTTTCTTAAAAAATATTTGAAATAGCTATCAATATTTGCAATCGGCCAATACTTGGTAGCCATGAATTCTCAAATTCTAGAAAAGGAGAAGCAACGGAATGACTACAGAAATGAAGAAATAAGTTGTCAACATTAAAATGGACAATTTTCAGTTTTTAATCAAAGTGGGCATTAGGATTGGCCAAGAACATAACTGTTAGCTTATTGCACTAATTTGTTGAAAGTTTCAGCCAGATCCCAGTGGACTGAGGGCACAGAATCCCTTCCCCTTGACTTTCAGTGGGCTCACTGCTAATGGAGACTGGGGGTCCATTTCTATGGATTTTCTATTATTGAAAGATCATGAGTTAGGAGCATGAGTTCTAGGGTCAAACAGTTTAAACTGGCTCTACCGTCTATTAACAATTTGACCTTCTGCAATGTAATGAATTATTGGTTGATTGTTTAAGACAAGGTCTTTCTCTGTAACCCAGAGAATTGATAATTGAGTGCAGTGGCATAATTATAGCTCACTATAACCTCAAACTCCTGGGCTCAAACAATCCTCCTGCCTTAGCCTCCTGAGTACAATGTAGTGAACTCTTAAACCTCCATTTATCTTTAGAATGGGGAGGAGTTATAATCTCCCTTATGTCATAGGACTGTTGAAAGAATTCAATGAGACAATTAATGGAATGTCGTTACTATATTATTACAGTGCTTGACACGAGTCAGCACTCTATGAGTGGTTTCTCCTCCTCCTCCTCCTTCTCCTCTGTCTCTTCCTCCTCTCTCTGCTCTTGCCGTAAGATTTTCAGAATGTAAAATCTGTTCAGTGGGTGGTAAGTGATATGGAGGTAGGAATAATTTCACACTAGGTGCCAGCCTTAATTCTAGAATAATGTCTAGAGCAGCATTGTCCAACAGACTCCCTGTGATGATGGAAATGTTCTAATCTGGGTTGCCCAATATGGTAGCCACTAACCACATAAGTGTGGCTAGTGCAACTGAAGGGCTACATCTTAAATTTTATGAATTTTAATTAATTTAAATATAAATGCAACCAGCTACACGTGGTTAGTGGCTACCATATTGGACAATGTAAATCTAGAGCAAGAATCACAAGCTCCAGTGCATGACAAGAGCAGACAAGTAACATAAATGAATGCAATGTGTTCAGTAGATAATAGGGCTGGTGGGACTTGTGTAAGTTACACACACACAGCTTGTCTAAGGGAGTCAGCCAGTCTTAGCTTCAGCCAGTGCTGCTAGGTAGGTATAGGTCCAGTTTTCTAATGTTTGAGAAGAAGCTAGAAATGCATGTTTTCATGCAAGGTCTCCCTATTCTTTCAAGTATCAAATAACTAAAAAAATTTTGGAACACAGTGCAGGCCAAACAAAACATATTTACTAACCAAACGTAGGCCACAGAACATCAGCATGCATCCTTTACTTTGGAACCTTTCCCTGAAATCACAGAAAAGTCTTCAAATTAGACTGTCTTAGGGAAAAGCAGGGAGCATCAATCTTGTTACACATGAGGCCGGATTTGGGAACTGCATTAATATTGGCCTCACTGCCTACAGCAAACCTTCAGAAGCTATGTCAGTCCTGGGACCTCCTGAAAACAGCTAGTCTTAGAAGAATCTTGCAAAGACATTAGTGCTTCCTGGTCCAGGTAATCCCCAACACTGAGTATCTGCTGATGTCAGCATCTCCCCCAAAGAGGAGAGTGAGAGGGACAGTAACCAGGTCAGACCTCCATGTTGGAAATCCTTAGGACTTGAAGGCAACTAACTCCCAATTGATGGAAAAATAAAAAAGATTTGTCTTGCTTTAAACATGCAGCTAACTGGAAACTATTAAGCTAGCAGAGTTCCCTCCAGTGTATTTACTCATTCCTTCATTGATTAAACACAATTTTTTTAAGCAGCCCTTCTGAATCACCAGAGCCATCTCCATGCGCACCACATGGATCTGAATGGTCACAGAGTCAGCTTTCAGCCTGGTTTTCCTGGAGGAACTAGATACAAAGGGAACAGAGCACCGAGGTTGACAGCATTGTCTCTGGCCTCAAACAGGCCTGAGATTCAGATTGCACACGTACTATCTATGTGGACTTAAGCGAGAGACATCTTTGCTTCTTAGTCACTCATCTACAAACTGGGAAAAGTAAGAGTGCCTTCCTTATAAATTAGTGAGTAGATTAAATGAGAAAATTGTGTAAAGGGCTTAGCATAACCATAACAAGCCCTCAGTAAAGAAGACATTTCCAGTTAATAGACTAGTCTCTGCTCCACACAGTTGCATACTAAGGGGAGGCTGTGATGGGCGTTATCTGCCCTAGCCAGGAGGGGTATTTTTTCAGTGACTTTATTTAGAATTGCTGGTGTAGGTTGGTCCCCCTTGGAATCATTGGTCAGTTGTGTATATACTGGTGAGTTGAAAATAGGTGTCATGCAAATGTAGACTAAGAACTTGGGACATAAAGTGACCAATGTGTACCAGCGTGCCGGAGACTTTCTCACATCGAGCACTGAGGGTCCCATGTTCCCTCAGTCCTGTACAATGGTGACAGTTGGTTACCCTGGACCTGTCAGGCATTAAGTAAAGATGGTGGGGAAGATAAGAAGCCTGAGTTCAAATACCAAGAGTTTGAATGTCATTTGTATAACAACAAAGGAGAAAGAACTACTCACTAAATGTGTGCATGCATGTGCGCACACATGCACACACTCAGATATATAAGTTGCAGAGCTTGGCTCACATAGGCTTTGCCAGATCCCCTTCCTTTAGCCTCACACAAATGTCTGTCTCTACCCACTGATCACCTCCATATGCGCAGACTCGTTTGGCTGAGACTGGAAGTAGTGAGTTAGCAACCATCTCCTCATGCCCTTTCTTGTCTCATGTGTTTTGATGTGCCTGCTAAGGGAATGTTCAACACGTTCTCAAGGAGGCCACACAGACATGCAGCCTGAGCCAAACTGATCATTGCATAATTGATAATAGGCCTTTTGTATTCACATTCTATTTAGATTATTGTATGGAACAGGTGACAGGTGTTCGGAGAACATTACCCAAGCTGCCTGTTGCCGAGAACATCCTGAGACCAGCTGGGGCGAGGAGCCCAGAGGAAATCCCCATAGTAATTTAATAGTTCACAGGGCTTTGGGTTTGTGAGGATTACAATGAAGAATTAAAGTGATATTGACCACCCACTAAAGAAGGGCCTTTGTGCTTTTCCCTTGATATATCTACACTTATTATTTTGTTCCCAAGGAAATTGCTACAGGGTGACCAAAAGCAAAAAAAAATTTTTTTTTTTTTTGCAAAGGATGTATATTGTCACTTAACAGGAGAAACAGAAACCATGTATTAATGTAAGTGAGAAGCCTGCTTTGAAACAACCAGCTTAGGGTATACTAGTTTAGGGGTGATAAGGATTGCTAACTATTTTTTTCAAAGGATTTGTACCAGAGCCAGATATTTAAGGAAAATCGTAGAATGTGACTTTCAGAATTAGAGGTGAGTTCTGAAACAGAAGTAGGAGGAACATTTCACTTGATTTCTCACAACTCGTACTCTGGGTTCACAGACGCCTTTTTCAAAGTTGATAGAGCCACTACCTGGCACTGCATTCTAAAATTTAGTTTCAATTGGCCTCCCCTGCTTTCACAGGCAGCTTGGTTACTTAGAACAAGTTTGGGTCAGAATTTATTCATTGGCTCATTCCACAAACATTCGACAAGTGTGCCAACTATATTAAATCCACTCTGTGAGACACAGTTCATTCAATATTCATCTCAGACATACTTCTGCAGCATCAGCTGTGTGACACACCCTCAGCAAGCCAAGCGCTGGAGACACAGTCTGCACTTGGAGCTTACGTTCAATGAGGCTCATGGAAACTTCTGATGATACTTGCTTTGGAGAAAAATTAAGTCAGGTAAAGAAAGGGGGCCGGGCACAGTGGCTCACGCCTGTAATCCCAGCACTTTGGGAGGCCAAGGCGGGTGAATCAGGAGGTCAGGAGATCGAGACCATCCTGGCTAATACAGTGAAACCCTGTCTCTACTAAAAATACAAAAACAAAATTAGTGGGGCGTGGCGGCAGGAGCCTGTAGTCCCAGCTACTTGGGAGGCTGAGGCAGGAGAATGGCTTGAACCCAGGAGGCAGAGCTTGCAGTGAGCCAAGATTGCACCACCTCACTCCAGCCTGGGCGACAGAGCAAGACTCCGTCTCAAACAAAACAAAACAAAAACAAACAAAAAGGGTAGGAAGTGCTGGAGTAGGGAAACAGAAGGTAATATTTGAGCAAAAGCTTGAAAAAGTGAGTGAACTAGCTAAGTGGATATTTGGGTGGGGGAAATGTTCCTGACAGGGCAAAAAGCCTGTGTAAAGGCCCCAGGGCAGAGAATACCAGCATGTTTGAAGCCATTGTGAGGACTTCGGCTTCACTCTAAATGGAAAACCTTCATGGGGTTTGGACAAAGGAGTAGTGTGATCCAAGTGAGGTTTTAACAGGATCACCTCAGGGTGCTCCTTGAGAAATAACACAAGGGGAGAAAGACATATTCCACCCCTCAACAGGCAGAAACGGACATTTGTAACATTTTATTTTAAATGAGGCAGAAAGAAATAACAATGAAATAATAAAAAGCCTGCCGAGGAAAGGATGGTTAATTTCAAACATGAGGGACACCTTCTTGGAGGAGGTGACTATTTTTTCCTTCTCATTCTGTAAGTCCTCACTTCCTCTCTCTCTTCCTTCTTCCCTCTCTCCATCTTCCCATATGTCTTTCAAACATTCTCCAAGTTGATAGGTATGTCGGTCCATCTACTTTTGTGAATGTCTGAAATTTTCTCTAATAAAATGTTTTTAAAACTCATTAGGTCATTCTCATGAAAAACTGCAATCCATAACATTAAAGGCTTGGCATGTTTTAGAAATTATACTTCTGAAAGCCTTTTTGTGGGAATCAATCTCTGAATGCAGTGGTTCATAAGAGCAAACATTTCAGGAAATAACCATTTTAAATACAGTCATGAGCCATATGATGATGTTTCAGTTAGCAACAGAGCACATATACAAAAATGGTCATCTAGCAAACTAAGATCAATTTACTGTTGAAGAAAGAAAAGTATTTTTAATAAATCTAGAGTAACCTAAGTGTACAGTGCTTGTAAAGTCTACAGTAGTGTGCAGTAATGTCCTAAGCCTTCACATTCACTCACGACTCACTGACTCACCCAGGGCAACTTCTTTTTTTTTTTCTCAATTTTTTTTTATTATACTTTAAGTTCTGGGATACATGTGCAGAACATGCAGGTTTGTTACATAGGTGCACACATGCCATGATGGTTTGCTGCACCCATCAACCCGTCATCTACATTAGGTATTTCTCCTAACGCTATCCCTCCCCAGCCCCCACACTCCCCGACAGGCCCCAGTGTGTGATGTTCCTGCAAGCTCCATTTATGATAAGTGCCTTATAGAGCTGTATCATTATTTATCTTTTATACTGTATTTTTACTGTACCTTTTCTACATTTAGATATGTCTAGATACACAAATACCATTGTATTACAATTGCCTGTAGTATTCAGGACTATTATATGCTGTACAGGTCTGTAGCCTAGGAGCAATAGGCTATACTACATAGCCTAGGTGTGTAGTTGACCATCTAGGTTTGTGTAAATGCACTCTGTGATGTTTGCACAATGACGAAATGACCTAATGATGCATTTCAGAATGCATACCTCAGAACATACCCCCATCATTAAGCAACACATGGATGTATATAAACAGGATAGTGCGTGTTTTTCTGTGTCTCTTGATTTAACTTAGTGATGTGCCACCCCTTATTTTACATTCTTAGTTCCGTGATATTGTCTTAGTTCCATAATATGTAATGCATACCCAACAGAGGTCCTTCAAAAAAGAAGGAGCATGGTTTGAGGCAGTCGTAGAATGAGGAAGATCTTAATCACCAGGTTGTAGGACTTGGTAGATACGTAACAAATATTTGTAGAAGTGATCTTTGAAACAATTTGTATACAAATATCTAATCACTACTAGACTTAGTCTATTCTTAAAAGAACAGAACACTAGAGGTCAGTCTTCACATTGAGAAAGAATGCAAAATACAGAAAGTGACGAGAAGATAACATAATCTCTTTGAGTCTTTAAATAGTGAGAAAATTATGTTAGAATAACCTTCACAAATATCATGCAACTTTCATTATTAATACGGTTTAGAAGTACTAAAATCATTTAGATACACAGTGTATAAATGTATATGTGTTTACATTTTCATAGAGTATATGGGAAGTATTATATCACAAATTGGATTTTTTTTCAGCATTTAGTCTAATACAACATATGTTAAGAATCTTTTTTTTTTTTTTTTTTTTGAGACAGAGTCTCATTCTGTCACCAGGCTGGAGTGCAGTGGCACCATCTTTGCTCACTGCCACCTCTGCCTCTCAGGTTCAAGCCATTCTCCTTCCTCAGCCTCCAAGTAGCTGGGACTACAGGCATGTGCCATAACACACAGTTAATTTTTGTATTTTTAGTAGAGACAGGGTTTCACCATGTTGGCCAGGATGGTCTCGATCTCTTGACCTCATGATCCACCCACCTTGGCCTCCCAAAGTGCTGGGATTACAGGTGTGAACCACCATGCCAGGCCTATTTTAAGAATCTTAAGCCTAAATTAGAAGACGGCAAATTGAAATGCAAAGCCAGACAGGTTAAATAAACTCTTTGCAAATGTACACTGTGAAATCCAGAGCAGTTTAAATGCTTCAGCAGAGACTGGCTTCTGTCACTGCTTCGTTTGAACCAATTTTTCTTCCCAGGTAGTAGCTGGGATGGACCCGGGGCCCTCAGTTCCTCAGCTTCCAGATAACTAGACCTTTACCAGTTGTTTAAGGCTACCAGATTCTTCTCTCTTCAAATGCCCCATTTTCTTCCCTTTACACAGACTATATCTACCAAAGTCTTGGACACTAGCATATTTTCTCTGCTGAAATTCTGTCCATTTTCTTTTTCTGTACTAAAAGAGTCTTCATTGTTAACTCTGCTGATGCTGAGACAGCATGTTAAATTCACACAGAGTAATTTCTCATTCTCTTATGAAACTATGTTCCTAATAATCTCCTAAGAGGAAAAAAAAATCTCTTCATTCTATATTTACAGATCTGAAAGAGAAACAAAAAGCACTTTAAAAGGCAATAAATGTTAAATTACTAGCCAGGTGTGGTGGCTCACAAGTTTAATCCCAGCACTTTGGAAGGCTGAGGCAGGCAGATTGCTTGAGCCCACCAGTTTGAAACCAGCCTGGGCGACATGATGAAACCCCATCTCTACAACAAAATACAAAAGTATTAGCCAGGCATGGTGGTGCGTACCTGTAGTCTCAGCTACTGAGGAGACTGTGGTGGGAGGATTTCTTGAGCCCAAAAGTTCAAGGCTGCTGTGAGCTGTGATTACACCACTGTACTCAAGCCTGGGCAACAGGGTTAGATCCTATCTTAAAAAAAAAAAAAAAAAAAAAAAAAAAATTGCCTGGGTGCGGTGGCTCACACCTGTAATCCCAGCACTTTGGGAGGCTGAGGCAGGCAGATCACCTGAGGTCAGTAGTTCAAGACCAGCCTGACCAACATGGAGAAACCTCATCTCTACTAAAAGTACAAAAAATTAGCCAGGCATGGTGGCGCATGCCTGTAATCCCAGCTACTCAGGAAGCTGAGGCAGTAGAATTACTTGAACCCAGGAGGCGGAGGTTGCAGTGAGCCGAGATCGCACCATTGCACTCCAGCCTGGGCAACAAGAGCGAAACTCCATCTCAAAAAAAAAAAAAAAGTTAAATTACTAAGAAAAAATGAACATAGTTATTTTAATGCCTCAGAAACATACCTTTAAACTATAAGGCAAATGTTTCCTGAGAAAGCCTAGTTAAAGTGGGTGGGAAGACAAGCTATAGACTGGGAGGCAAATAAGTATATGAGGAGCTCTCAAAACTCAACAGGAAAAAAAAACCAATCCAATTAGAAAATAAATAAAACACAGAAATAGACATTTTTCACAAAAAAGATGTACAGACAGAATATGAAAACATGTCCAAGCTCATTAGCCATCAGAGAAATGCGAGTTAATGAGTTATCACTACCCACCTGTCAGAATAGCTAAAATAAAAAGAGCAACAGCACCAAATGCTAGGGAGCATGAGGAAAAACTGGATCACTCATATATTGCTAATGACAATGTAACGTGGTACCCTTACTCTGGTAAACTGTTTGGCAGTTTCTCATTAACTAAATATAGTTACCAGAAAGCCCAGCAATCATACTTTTAAGTATTTATTCTAGAGAAATAAAAACTTATATCCACGTGAAAACCTAAACAGGAATGGGCATAGCAGCTTTATTGATACAGTCTCAAACTGGAAACAACCCAGATGTCCTTCACCAAGTGGACAGTTAAACAGGCTGTGGTGCATCCATACCAGGTGATATGGTTTGGGTCTGTGTCCCCACCCAAATCTCATGTCAAATTGTAATCCCCAATGTTGGAGGTGGGACCTGGTGGGAGGCAATTGGATCATGGGTGTGGTCCTACACGAATGGTTTAGTATCATCCCCTTGGTGCTGTTGTCATGATAGTGAGTGAGTGAGTGAGTGAGACAGAGAGAGATCTGGTTGTTTAAAAGTGTGTAGCACCTCCCCACTCTCCCTCTTGCTGCTCCAGCCATGAGACATGCTGGCTCCCCTTTCACCTTCCACCTTGATTGTAAGTTTCCTGAGGTTTCCCCAGAAGCTGAGGAGATGCCAGAATCATGCTTCCTGGACAGCCTTTGGAATCATGAACCAATTAAACCCTTTTTCTTTATTAATTCCCCAGTCTCAGGTATTTCTTTATAGCAGCGCAAGAATGGATTAATACACCAGGGAATACTACTTAGTAGTAAAGAAGAACAGACTATCAATATTGCAACAACTTGGATGAGTCTCCAGGGAGTCTTGCTAAGTGAAAAAAAAAAAAAAAAGCCCAAAAGATTACACACTGGTGGCTCCATTTATAGAACATTTATGAAATGATAAAAATTTTAGAAACTGAGAACAGATTAGTGGTTGCTAGGGAGATAAGAAACCATGGGAGGAGGACAAAGAGAGGGAGGGGGTCGGATGTGGTTGTAAAAAGTCAACATGGGGGATCCTTGTGGTGATGGAAATGTTCTCTGCCTTGACTGTTGTGGTGAATATATGAACCTGCAATGTGAAAAATTATATAGAACTAAATACAAACACAGCAGCACAAATGAGTCCAAGTAAAACTGGAAAAATCTGAATATGATTGGTGGATTATATCTATGTCAAGTATATGGTTGTAAAATTATACTATAGTTCTGCAAAATGTCAGCATTGGGGGAAACTGGGTAACAGGAATACAGAATCAGTCTCTGTCTATTATTTCTTACGCCTAAATGTGAGCCTTCAATTATAGCCAGAAAACTTTCAATTAAAAGTATATATAAAACAATGGTTAAATAATTCAATCAATGCAGCCAGTTGATGAATGGAGATTTAAATATGGCTTCAGACTCTTAAGCAATTTTTTCTGCTTGTTCAGACTTAAATTCTGTATGACATTATCTGCAAATTGGTTGTTTCCATGTCCTGAGATTACTGCTAAAGTGTTGATCAAAATAATCTGAGATGACAGTTCTCTAAGGCAAAAGAAAAAAAAGTAATTTTCCAAGTAGATTGGTCATTTGAAGAATTGCCACCAAAATTACAGTACTAGAGAAGGAAAGTGGTAATGTTGTGGCAGCACAAATCTTTCCTCGCTTATTATGCTTTCAGAATATTTTGCCAGGCTGTGTGGATGAGAACGAGAAATGGAGTCTCTAATTGGCATGTTCATTCACGTCATGTGGGGAGTGTTGGCATTAAAATCTTTTTTTTTCCTCGTCTTCCACATAATAAGCCCATCTAGGCTTCTGCCGCCACCCTTCTTCTCACATTATTATCAGGTCTGTTAAACACCGAATTTCCCAGGCATTCACTTCTCAAGAGGCCTCACTTTCCCAAACCAATTCAAGTAACATAAATTGTTTTCTAAATACCTAAAAGCAAAGGAAAAAGTATACATGTTTCCCCCAACCCCTCCTACCATCCCAGAATCACCTCTGATCTCCCAAATGACCAGAAGAAACACTTTAATCAGTAATTTCTGGCCAAAAGATGACTTTCCAGGAATCAGGTGGCCTTTAAGATCACACCTAAATGTGGAAGAGGCTGGGTGGATCAGGCAGGGTAGGGAATCTCTGCCATGATAATAACATCAAAATCTTACAATGACAGGGTTAAGCTGTACATGGGATCAAATCACATAGTACCTCCCTCTCCCCCACACACAAAGGACTCCTGGTAAAACTGGGAAAAATTGCATAAAGTCTTTAGCTAATAGTGCTGTACCAATGTCAGTTTCCTGGTTGATATCGTACTACAGTCATATACGATGTCACCACTGGGGGAAGCTGGATGAAGGGTTCCTGGAACACTGCATACTATTTTTGCAACTTTCTGGAAATCTATAATGATCCCAAATAAAATATGCCAGGGTTTCCTTCTCACTCACACAATTCTCCCTCTGCAATGTGGCCAATTATTCTCTAGGCTCAGGCTGAGAGGACAGTTCCCATGTGAAATGTTGCCCAGGGAAAGCAAGCTTAGAAGTATCCAGCCCTAGCCAGAAGCAGCACGCAAAACCATTTCTCACCACTTGTTGCCTGATCTCCTAGTCACAAGGGTGGGCAGAAGGGGCAAGGAGGAGGGAATTATGTAATCTTTCTAAGTGCTCAGAAGGTAAAAACCTGAGAATATTTGGTGAATGGCGCAAAGTATGAACACACTGAATCAAGCGACAAGCCGAAAAACAAGCTGTCCCTGTTCTAAATATAAATTCTGAGTCCCTAAAAAAGAAATTAAGAAAGGACCTACTCACCTTATTAGAAAATAAACCTATTTTTCCCCCTAGGTGAATTCAGGTTTCACTACTTATTAGCGATGTGACTTTGAGCATATTGCATATACCAGGTGCCTCTGACCTTTAGTTTCTTCATCTGTGAAATGGGCTTGTGGGGAAGATTAAAGGAGATGATATATGCAAAATGCTCAGTGTGGAGTCTGCAGGGAGGCATTCAAATAGTAAATACACAATACATGTTAGCAGTTACTGTTACCATTACTATTTTGCTATCATTATTTTGTTATTAATTGTCTGCACTATCACTTCCACTTCCAGGAAGCAGTTAGAACCCAGGACTTAATATTGAAGGAGAAAAAGGGAGAGGCACGCTGGAAGTTGAAGGACGTCCATTTATAAATAATTTGATCAAACTATTATTCACTCCTCTTAAACCTTGATTCTTATACTCTCACACATCCAGTGCAATCTCCCTGAAACCCTATGAATCTTAGTATATTAGTAATATTAATATGGTAAGAAGGAATATAGAACAGTGGTTAAGATTGATTCTGCAGTCTCACCACCTGGGTTTGAATGCACTTTTGTCATTTATTAGCTATGTGACCCAGAGCAGGTTACTTAACCTCTCTACATCTCAATTTCCTCATCTAGAAAACTGGCTGTTATGAGATTAATTTGGGTTTATATTTTGCACCAAATATCAGGGAAACAGCATCAGCCACGCAAGGCATGATGTCCATTTCTCCTCTCACTGATCAAATAGACAAATATTCGGAAAACACACAAATTCACTCATACATAATGGTACAGTTCTCTCAAAATTTAAGAACTCCAGTTTTAGGTGGTGAGAAAAGCAAAGGTGTATAGCTGAATAGAAAGGAGCTGATTTTAGAACTTTTTTTGTTTTTTAATTAAGGAAACCTAGGATTCACTCTGGGTGGTGAACAATCTCAGAGTTCACAAAAGTAACTCCTTTTTTTGGTTAATGGTATGTCACCTTTGCACAAGACAGGAATGACCATCTTTATTCTGGAAGAAAAGGGACTGCTGTTTCCGTGTCACGGTGCAGAGGAGTAACACCTGTTCACAGGTAGAAATCCTCTGGAAATGCCCCTAGGACTCCTTTAGTTCCTCATGGCTGCTGGTGGAGTTGGAGGCTAGTCCCGGAACCTTTTATTCAGATGACATTTTAACAACTGTGTCCCCTGTGCTCTTGCTGCATTTCCTCAAAGGCTAAAAAAAAGCCTATCTAATCTGTCAGAAGGGCCAATCTAATCTGCCTTGTTAACTGTGTTTATGGAATAAAATGTTTTATAACATTATATATCATAAAACTCAACACATAAAGCAGATGCAAAATGTCCCTGAAATTGCAAATATTGACCAATCTCTTTTCCTCCCCAAGCAGATAAATGTGTGACATGAGAAATATATTATCTGTCATCAAAGGAGAATAATAGAGAAAGTCACAGTTGGACTGTTTCACCCACCACATCCACTTATTCAGTAATGGCCGTTATGGCCCAGGCTGCCTGGAAACATTTTATAATAAAGCACGGTTTTTAAATGTTTTTTCAAAATTGGCTACTTTAAATCTGCATGTAGTCAAGTGCACCATATCTAAAGCTCTAGTCAGATGTTTCCCATTACCTACTATTATTTCTTCACCTCCAACCTAGTTTCTCTCAAAGTATAGCCCACCCAGCTGAATAACTGGGGAAGCTTGTTAAAGACGCAGGGTCCCAGACCCTCTGAATCAGAATCTCTGGGATTGGGGCCCAGGAAACGTCATCTTGGAATTGTTGCAAGCCCACCAAATATTTAATAATATATTAATGGTTATAATTTAAATATAATTTTAAGTGTTTTAAATAGATAAATTTGTACATTTCCTCCTTTAGAAAATACCTTTTTGGTTTTTACCATTTCAAGTCTCCGTGTGCCTTGTTAATTCTTTTGCATACATCATCTCTTTCAGTCTTCTCAACAAACCCGTTTCACGATGAAGAAACTAAAGCTCAGAGACAGCTGGTGTAATATGCTCAAAGTCACATAATTAATAAGTAGCAAAGCCTGAATTCACACAGGGAGAAAAGTAGGTTTATTTTTTAATAAGGTGAGAAGGTCCTTTCTGAATTTCTTTGTTAGAGGCTCAGAATTTGTTATTGTTAATTCTTTCTTAGAGTTATATACTTTACCTTATAGACCATATAAACACTATGGATAGATAGATAGTAATAAATAGCTATGAATTTAGATGGCTATATAGAGAACTTTAGCTAACTCTAAAAATTAAATTCCCTACAGTGCAAATAGTAAATACTTTTTAAAAGTAAAAATAACAACTACATTACCCAAAAGTAAGTTATTTTTGGTGACCCTTATTAAGCCTAATAAGAACATGTATTTTTGAAATTTAAGAGACTAAGGGGATTGTTGTTAGTTGTTGTTATTGTTTTTTATTTTCTTTTGTTTGACTTAAGGCATTTTCTCTCATGAGCAGTGTGGTAGTTTTAAAAAGATTAAAATGCTAAAAAAAAAAAATCAGTGACTTCAATTAAAATGCAAGTCTTAGTAAAAAGAGAAAGGGCAATTATCACCCTTAATTTTGCTGAATGACAGCTCAAGTCTGGTGACAACATCATCCTAAACCAATGCTTTTCAAAGCAGTTTCCAAGAACACTGGCCCCATGGGGTGCACGTCTAGGGAAGAGTCCCTGTGCCCAAATATGTTTGCAAATTGTGCCAAACTCTCTCTCCTGTCCCCCACCACAGTGCTTCACAAAAGTATGTGTTCACACGAACGTCTCTGTAAAGTCCTGCAGTAAAGCAACTTGGTGAATTTTGATCAGGCAAGCATTTTTCAAGCTTATTTGTCCCCAAACCCCCCTTATTTTAAATTGCTTATATCACTTTGTGAACAGTTCTGCAGAGCAAGGGTAGTTTGAGGTTGCGATAAGCAGCTCTGAATGTATCTGTTGAGTCAGGGCTGTGGGGTTAAATTTCATTTCTGTAAGCGTCAGTTGGATAAATCCTGTTCCATAGGCAGAGACTTTACCCTTCCCCCTCATCTTTTAAATCCAGGCCACTGGTCATTAGTGGCAGGAACCTCCAAAGCACCCACATTCCCACTGCCAGAAAGCAGGCTGGAAGCCCGTGCCCTGTTTACCAATGACACAGCCTGGCACAAGCAGGACAAGGTGTCAGCATTGTGGCTCTAGGCTGATATCTAGACCTCTTTAAGGACTCCCAAAAAAGTGATTTCCTAGGCTCCCTTCCTAAAGGATGTATCTCATTTCTCTCAGAAATCAGAGATTTCTGTGTAATAAGCTCCAAATTACATGTGGTCAATGTGATCACCTAGGGCCATACGTTCCAAGGCCCTGTATTAGCAGTTCTGGAATAGCTGAGTTGTGAAATACTACACGTGGGTAGTCTTTCAACTTTGCAGTTTAATACTTCTTAAATGATCTGTCTAGCTCTGGGGTCCAACAGCAAGAACTTCCCCCCTACCCATAGTCCATTGGATTTCCAGTTTTTGTCAGCACATCTTGTTCACCACTATCCCTGGTTCCTGGAACAGTAATGTAGCCTGTAATTGGCATATAATGGACATTGGATGAATATTTGTTGAAATAATGAATTAAGCAGAAAGGCTCTTAATCTAGAGCAGGGATCCCTAACCCCCCGGCTCTCCCCACACCCCCGGCTATGGACCAGTACCAGTCTGTGGCCTGTTAGGAACTGGAACTGGGCTGCCCAGCAGGAGGTGAGCAGCAGGTAAGGGAGCATTACTACCTGAGCTCCACCTCCTGTCAGATTCGCAGCAGCAGTAGATTCTCATAGGAGCACAAACCCTATTGTGAACTGTGCATGCGAGGGATCTAGGTTGCGCGCTCCTTACAAGAATCTAACTAATGGCTGATGATCTGAGGTGGAACAGTTTCATCCTGAAACCATGCCCCCTGACCTCAATCCATGGAAAAACTGCCTTCCACAAAACCTGTCCCTGGTGCCAAAAAGGTTGGGGACTGCTGCTCTAGAGCATCTCTGGGGCTGACCCATCAAAATCATGCCTATTTCCTTAGGACGGGCAAACCTCCTGAAGCTTGTGGCCATCTTCCATACACTCCTTCCACTTCCACAACTCTTGTTGCCTTAGGGCAGGGGCGGTGTCCTTAAGATCCTGTCTGAAGGCCCCTAGAGTACTGAGTGAGTGTACAAAACCAATGCCTGCAGTCAAATGAATAAAACTGGTTCTTGTTCCATCCATCACTAAAGGAAAATCACTAAGCAAATTCAGTGATTTATTAGAACAGGATAAAGGAGAAATAAAGTCCAGATTGGAGAAATGACCACTGGGCTGCCAAGAGTGCAAAGGTCTTTATGCAGCCAGGCTCTCTCTTGAACCTATGTCATGCCCATGTCCACCAAAATATGCTGGGGCATGTCTGGCAAACTGATGAAGGAGCTCCACATTTTCTCTGATTCTGGGCTTTTTTGCTTCCTCCAAGAGGACTCCCCTCAAAATAAAAAGATAAGTGGCACAATAAACTAAATAATAAACCTAGTAATCAGAGGACTGAAAAGATTCCAGGGAAAGCTTGTTGACCATTACTCCAGGGACTCATCTCCAGAGGAGCCCTCTGAGGACATGTTTAGGTTCAAGAGAGAGGGACTCTGGTAAACACTGGAAGTGCCATTTCCCTACATTTTAGGTCAAATTAGTAGAGAATCCCTATATGGGGCCTTGTATTAGTTCATTTTCACGCTGCTGATAAAGACATACCCAAGACTGGGCAATTTATAAAGAAAAGGAGGTTTCAAGTACTCACAGTTCCACGTGGTTGGGGAGGCCTCACAGTCATGGTGGAAGGTGAAAGGCACGTCTTACATGGCAGCAAACGAGAGCATGAGAGACAAGCAAAAGGGGATTCCCCTTATAAAACCATCAGATCTCGTGAGACTTATTCACTACCATGAGAAGAGTATGGGAGATTCCATACCGATTCAATTATCAGTATGGAATTAGCCCCCACGATTCAATTATCTCCCACTGGCTCCCTCCCACAATATGTGGGAATTATGGGAGTAACAATTCAGGATGAGATTTGGGTAGGGACACAGCCAAACCCTATCAGGCCCCTTTAATAGAGCATCACAAAAATGAAAAAGTCATTCTTTTCTCCTTCCCCCAGGCTCATGCACAATTTTTGTGCGTGGTGGGCTCAATGTGGCTCTCTCGGCAGGGAGCTGCAGTTTTTGACAGATCAGAAGGAGTGCTTCCTTCCTTGAGAAGCAGACTAAGTTCTTTATAGTTCCTGGAGGCCGGGCAGCCACCACCTGCAAAGAGCTCCCTGCTCAGGAGAGCAAAGACTGGTGCTTGAAGCCTCTCAGATACCATAGGGTAAACTTGTTCCCACAGATACTTGTGGGGAGGACTCTGTGGGAAGGTGAACATCTTGTATGTGCACAGGCACAGGTAGGGGCCAGGGACTGGGTTGTTTCATTGCAAAATAAGAAATTGACTTTAGGATGACAAGACCTTGATAGCCAGTAAGTTTGGGCTTTAAGGACCTCCTCCTTTGGGATATCTTGGGCATGTCTATGTGGATTGGGAAACTAGCGTTTTAGAATAAATGTTCTCAGACAGGAACTACAGACTCTGGTTACAAAAATCAAATAATCTCAGTTGTAAGATGGACTTTGAAGGTGATTTCATTCAAATATGTTCTTTTACAGATGAGGAAACTGATGCAAAAAGGGAGGCATGGAAGGTCATTTAGTTAGGGGAAGGAATAACTGCTTTTTCCTCAAAACCATAGTATTAAGTGATGGTTCTACTTCAGTGAATCCTGCCATGGCCCTGACATTTCAAGCTGGGCTCTGGGCCTGGTGGTAGACCACTGTGCAGCATATAGAGCAGCCAATGCGATTAATACAAAGTTCATCAATGGGGAAAGAGCCTTGTTGCCCTGGAGATATCTAAGCCCACAGTCATTGATCTCCAGAGCAAGGCACCTACTCCAGGCATAGCGGGAAACACCACCCTTCAACCCTAAGTCCAGAGTTCTGCTAGAAAAGCTGCTTGTGACTGCAGTGCCAGCCAATTGGCCCCAAGAGGTGTCCTGGGAAGTCAATGCCTCTGGTAACACACTAAGCTGCCCACTATTAGAACCCCCTGGGCCCCTGGGTTATGTTAGCACAGGAATATACTTCTCTTTCCTTTCCCATGTGAGCGGCACCATGGCAGTGAGTTGGAGTGAAACAAACCCTTGGCAGCCATCTGCAAGGGGTAAAAAAGACTTCAGCTAATCACACTTGCAGATAAAAGGTCCAACTCCTCCCTGATCCCAGGGGAATCTTTAAAAAGGCTCTTGCTTGGGTCAGGCACAGTGGCTCATGCCTATAATTTCAGCACTTTGGGAGGCCTAGGTGGGCAGATCACTTGAGGTCAGGAGTTTGAGACCAGCCTGGCCAACATGGTGAAACTCTGTCTCTACTAAAATTACAAAAATTAGCCAGGCATGGTGGCACATGCCTGTAATCCCAGCTACTGGGGAGGCTGAGGCAGGAGAATCACTTGAACATGGGAGGTTGCAGTGAGCCAAGATCGTGCCACCACACTCCAGCCTGGGCAACAGAGTGAGATTCCATCTCAAAAGAAAAAAACAAAACAAAAAAACGGAAGGCCCTTGCTGGGCCTATTCTGGGAAGAGTCCTCCAGCAGACCCAGAGAGAAATTGTGTGGGGGGTTCTCTTAAGCATTTCCATACTAAATGGAAATGGTTCTCTCCATTATCTCCATACTAAATGGAAATGATTCCATACTAAATGGTTCTCTTAAGCATTTCCACACTAAACCACTCATGGCTTTGTTGCAGGCCTCTGCAGAAATTAAAAATCATACAAATTTGAAGAACAGACATCGTAAGGTTCACAGGAGGATAAGCACACAGAGAGGATCATTTGGGGTCTAGGCATCACAGACCCACTCCGCCAGCTTTTTTTTTTTTTTTTTTTAAGAGACTGGTCTCACTCTGCCGCCCAGGCTTGACTGCAGTGGCATGATTACGGTTCACTGTAACCTTGAACTCCTGGCCTCAAGCGATCCTCCCACGTCAGCTTCCTGAGTTGCTAGAATTACAGGCACATGCTGCCACACCTGGCTCCCCCATCCCCTCTTCTACCAGTTCTCCACCTGCACAAACTGGATCTTCTTTAACTCTCATTTTTTTTAAGAGAGAAAACTTGCCCAGTAATCCATTTATCCATTCATTATTTATTTAGTGAGTCCCAGACACAGTGCTAAACATCAGGGGTGCAACCATGACACGACATATGTTCCTGTCCGCAATGAGCCTGCAGTGTGCTGGAGATCTCGATGACTGCACCACAGGTAACAAATGCTGGGATTGGCATCAGTAGAGAATGACAGGATAATGCACTGGAAGGGCACCTAACTCAGTCTTGGAGGGTCAGGAAGGGCATCTTAGAATAAGTGATTTTTTAACCAGGATCTTAAGAGTAATCCAGTCACTTGTCAAAGGTGAAGGTACAAGGATGATATAAGATGGTGGAATTGCACATAGAGGAAACAGTTTGTAAACTAAAGCTCAGAGGTGAGAAAGGATTTCTAGTTCATCCAGAAATCTGAAAGATTAAGATGATTTAGATTAATAAAAAGAAACGAACATAGAGATGGGAGTCCCAGGTCCATGGCTCTGGGGCTGGCACAGTGATGTGCTAGCAGTGTGACCTTACACAAGTCACTTCTCTTGGGGCCTCAATTTCCTCATCTGTAATACAAAGGGATTGGCCTAGGAGACAGTGGAGAGTAGAGGAACATAAAGCCCCCACCTCATGTCCCTGGCACAAAGATCCTTGAGGGACTTGTGTTGGAGGGGCAAGGTCGGTCACCCTATTCTCCGTCTTTGGAGCTACTTCATGTTCCTGCAGTCGTCTGGGAAGGAGGGCACCAGGGAAGCAGTGGAAACTTTCCCAGGACCTGGGCCACTGAAGTCGCCACAGAGTTCTATTATCAGAAGGAGACATTTGTACAGTCCTCGTTCTTTGATAGTCTGTGTCTAAAATGTTTTGTTAAGCCTGGAAAAAGGCAAATACTTACGTGTGATTAGATGGCATGCTGAAAGAACTTTCAATGTTTAATGAATGGAAAGCAAATATTGATTGGAACTTTTAAAATGGTGTATAGCATAAAAAACAATGTTTACTAAGGCACTTACACTTGTCCTACACATAGTAGGTGCTTAGTAAATGATTTTGGCTTGATTTAAATAAATGTATAATACACCTAGTAACCCTGATACTAGATGTTTGTTACATAGAACTTGTTACTATTTGATTTCCCAAAAAAAAAAAAAAAAAGCCACCTCGTTTTAGGGCAAGTTCCCAATGTATTAACTTAAACTCATGGGATGTTTTTCTCCATGTAAATTTCTTCTGACTTGAAACAGTACCCGTGGCAGTGGCCAAACAAATGTCAGTCAAGGCAAAGCCATATCGTCACATCACAACATGTTGTAATCAAGGTCATAGACCAAACTCATGCTTTATCTCTCATCTACTAAGGTCTTTGTGCTGCTGAGAACAACTGTTACAAATACTGGAAGATATTGCTTAAAGGTAAACAGAATGAGTACTTGGAGGAGTTGGCCCCATAAATGATATATTTGATAACTGATTCCACTTTCAAAGGAAACTGCTTCTGTTGTTAAATACCCATGAGATTGCCCCCTGCATAGCTATAACCTATAGTCTTTTAAACTACACATAAGAACCATTTAAAATACTTTAGTAGGTAAGACTGCGTTAACAGAAACAAAGAGGTTAATTTGGGAAGGTTATACTTTGGTTTCACGAAAACACGTCAAGCTGTTCAGCCCACGTTACACCTGGTGCAGACATCACACCGTAATCACTCAGGCCATGCGTCATTTCATCTCCACTCACCCAAAACAAGAGATGTCACCAGTGAAAGATATTTTCTGGGTGGGAGAAGTTCAGGTAAGTATTTCAGAGGCAAGAGAATTTAAAAGCAGCTAGTGTGAACTTTTTCTCAAAAAACCCTAAAAATTAGAGAAGGCCATATGCACTCTTTGGAACAGACACGTAACTGGAATGTCACCACCCCTTTCTTAAGTTTGAGAGACACCAATATGCGTTCCCAGACCATGTGTTTTCAAGCACCCTTACTTGTCTAAGAGCCAGCTAGTAGACAGCTGATAACAGCTCCAGAAATCACCACAAGGGGGAGCATTGACCTGGCGAGTCAGGTGGAGTCTATACTATAGTCTGGACTTTTAGGGCACGTCATGAAGCCAACTTCCATCATTCACAGATTCAGCCATTACCCAAGCTGGAAGCCAGCTCTGTAACACTTAGTCCGTGTGAGCTGAACATCTACCACCTTTTAGGATCCCAACCAAACTCTTATCCTACAAGTCACCCCAGGGGTCTGGAAGCTTTTCAAGCAAAATGTTTTGTTTACTCCCTGTTCTGAACATTGGGTGTGTGCTGCATAAACCTCCCAAGAAAGCTCAATTCAGATGTCTGCAATCCTTCTTAGAAAGGGGAGGATCTGTCTTTTGGGCCTTGCGGGTAATTCCTCTTCCTAATACTGACCACGGGGACTCCCCAAGAACACTTCCACTACAGCAAGAATGTTGAACAATTTGCGTAACCTTTCCCAGGTACCTGCTAGAACCCATTCTAGAAATCTAAATAGAAAACTCTATCTTTCCACTAGTGTCAATGCAAGGATGGTGCATTTCTGCCAAAAATAAGTTTGGGGTCTGGCATGTTATCTCCAGTTGATTCTTAGAAATGACTGACCAAAGAAAGTGAAAGAGAAAAGAAAACAATTAGTGGAAAACTCGTAAATAACTCTTTGTCCCCCTCCCCCAAAGCTCTGTAAATGTAAAGAACACAACATATATGGAAAATACACCCAAATTTAATGTGCAGTTTGGTTGCCATGTAACTGTTCATACATATTTTGCCACCTGAAGAAAACTGTGAGGCTTCTAATTGTTTTGTTCTGTTTTGTTTTGTTTGACACGGAGTTTCGCTCTTATTGCCCAGGCTGGAGTGCAATGGCTCAATCTCGGCTCACCACAACCTCCGCATCCCGAGTTCAAGTGATTCTCCTGCCTGAGTCTCCCAAGTAGCTGGGATTAAAGGCATGTGTCACTATGCACAACTAATTTTTGTATTTTTAGTAGAGACGGGGTTTCTCCGTGTTGGTCAGGCTGGTCTCGAACTCCCGACCTCAGGTGATCCTCCCACCCCGGCTTCCCAAAGTGCTGGGATTACAGGTGTGAGCCACCGTGCCTG
This sequence comes from Pongo pygmaeus, assembly GCF_028885625.2. NCBI lineage: Eukaryota > Metazoa > Chordata > Mammalia > Primates > Hominidae > Pongo > Pongo pygmaeus. The sequence goes on from NC_085930.1 coordinate 86,660,323, forward strand.
GCCTCTAATTGTTATTGTGATATATTTTCTTCTGGCTTTACAATTTATTTTTGTAACTGAGGCCTTAGACCCTAGGTGCTAAGACAGTGCAGGTCATTTTTGTGTAGAAAGTTACACTAATCTTGACAATTCACTTTCACTTGACAATTCACTTGTTGGCCAAAGAGGAAATAAAAAGAAAGTATATTGGTGTGCAATATACTAGCTTTGGAAAATGAGAGCAGTTTAAGGATCTGGTTAGAATTTACATGTCTCCCAACTTAAAACTCACTGTTATTCCTATTATTGCAGTTTCATTGGAGCAGAAAATTTAACCCAATGACCAGGAAACTGAAGAGACTCAGTAGCCTAAGAAGGGGATTATTCAAAGGAAAAAGGTCCTAACTTACGTGTTGAAACTCTGTTCAAAATCTTCTAAGGGAAAGAATAGGTCATGTAGGAACATTACTGATATTGGTCATTTGTATTTCTGAAAACTCATCACAGTAAACCACCTCAGCATATGTTGATACTTTGAATTTTCACAGCAACCCTGAGAAACTGGCTCAAGGGCAGTTATTATTCTTTACAAATAAGGAAATTGTAGATGTCAGGCTCACAGTCACCCAAATAACTGGCAGAATTAGCCCTCAAGTCCAGACCTTCTGAATTTGAAAGTTCACTGCTTTTTTTGTATTCTTGCTGCTACTTTCTAAGAAGCAGAAAACAGGCTCATTTGATTGTGAGACCTTTCAAGGTAACTATACTTGCAGGCAAATAGTGTCTTCACAATAAAGCTGCCTACTTCTTTGCAAGAGATTTCACAAAAAAGGGCTTTTTCTACTCATGCTTACTGTCAGCGATGAGACATAAAACTGAAAATGTCTTAAAGGACTAAGTTAGCATTTTGATGCTGCGAGCCTTTTAAATACCCCATTGTCTCTGAAGAGAAGGACAATCAGCCTTTGTACTGCTAGGGCATTTTTCATCCATCCCGGATCCCTGGAAGGCCCCCATTCCTCAGAAGGGCTGTTGTCTTTTTCCTGCCACAACATCAGTGCGACATATCTCACACTTAAGACGGCAGCCTACTCAGTCCCCATTCATAGATTCCTCTGGAAATTAATGTCTGCTACCTCCACCCCCTCAAAAAGAAGAAAAAAAAAAAAAAGCTCTGGCTTTGTCAAAAGAGTTATTGGAAATAGAATTTGTGAAAAACCCTTACTATGCAATGGGAACTCAGACAATAATGTTTTGTAACAGTTCTGTTTGATGTGTACTGACGGGAATTAATCATTTTAGTTAACAGAATTGCTCTTTGTTATGTAAACTTTGTAAAGTCCGCCTCATATGACCTCTTGCATTTGGGGAATCCAGTGTTCAAAACTGTCATCTTTCTGTGGACAGCAGTATTCCTATGGCAACTTACGGGACCACATTGCTACTTGACTTCAAATTCTGTCCCACTGCTGGGTTGGATGCCAAGCTAAGCAAAGATGAAAATACTGTAAAATATGTACACACACAAGTCCCATTCCCCAAGAATTGATTAAGTGGAATGAGTATTTGTTTTCCCATTTCACCTTTTCATAAATAGCCAGCCTCTATCAAAAATGACCACAACCCTAAAAATATACCATTTCTAGATTAACACACTTCTGTTCACTTTAGATCTGTCTCCCTAGTGTATAAAATGAATAAATTTAGTCCCTTGGAGAACATAAATAGTTTGTCCTGGGATTGTGTGCTTTTAGATTGGATATTTAGGTGGGTTCCCACCAAAATCACCATCTCCCCAGTCCCCCTAAAGGTGGAATTCTCTCCTCACGTGGTTTCCCTAACCTCTCTGATATGGCTTGAGCCAGCTCTTCCCATCTTAGCTAGTAGATTTGTATTCTATAAAACAGCCCCACCGCTATCATCACAAAGACCATCATCAGACTATTAGAATCCATTTTTCAGTCTCTTTGTGCCCATGAGAATCTAGAATGACTTAACTAACAACCAAGATTCATCAAGACTCCTTGAACTAGAGCTAGACTCTGTCTCCTAGGTTGTTAACCTCCTACAGTTGGCTGTGAAGTAGTCAGTCCTTATGTTTACCACAAGTGTGTAGCTGATAAGGCCATTGTTAGCCCCAAATTGTTTATCTGCAAATGGAAGGGACATATCAATACATCAACATAATATACAGAGAAAGAAAGCAGGTGTCAGACTAAAAAAGATCTGAGGTTTCGATCTTCTTCTGCTACTTACATATGACCTGTGTGATATTGCAAAGAAATGTCTCAGGACTTATTTCTCTCTCGTATAGTAAGAACGACACATGGTGGAAATTGAACTAACACATACTAAAGCAGAACTTAACACATGGAGCATAGTAGGTGTTCAATAAATGACAGCTGCTATAATTACTATTGTTATAGTCTCCACTATGCCTCCTTTCTGTTCTTAAAATAAAGTCAATTTTCCACATGGTTTTCAAGAGAAAATTAGGAAACCATCCTAGGAAATAGATCATTATTCTTTTTAAATTCTAGCTGCCTTTTTTTTTTTTTCCTTTTCTACCCCAGGTTTTCAGATATGTAAATCTTTAAACCCCCTGTGGAATGCTCATTGACATCAATAAGGACACAGGATAATGTAATCATGTGTTCTTGATTCAGTTGGTTTTTAAAAGAAAAGGATAACATAATGGAAAATTACAAAAGCAAAGTACTTAGCCCCTAATACCCCTTTCTTTGAGGTGACAGAAAAAGCCCTTACTGGTTTCACACAAACTTTATCTGCCGTCTAAGTGAAACGAGATTAAAGTTCTCATCTATGCATTTAGCACAACTGATAATTTTGTGAATGCAAAAAAACTGGTGGGAGCGTGGTATTTGTCAAGCACAACAGTTGCCTTGTAACCCTACCTGGGTCTTCAGTGATCCCGCAACCTTATCAGAAGTTGATGGGAAATACAGGGCACTTGTTCACCACCTGCAGGGGGATACTCTGGCTCCTCCGAATAAAGGTAATGACAGGCATAGTCATTTGAATACTTATCTGCCAAGGTATCTGCCAGCCCATCAAATGTTCGCTGGTAAACAGGTAATCTGAACTGGTGGATTCCTGCAGACAGGAAGCAATTGAGGTCCCCTCGCCAGAGAGGGAGAAAATAATTTGTCTGATTCAGAATGTAGATGCTGGGCCTGCTGGCTGCTGAATAGCCTCCCATTAAAGAACACAGAAGCTTTTGCATTGGTATCAAAAGCTTGGGCATGTGGGCATTGATCCCAGCCGGGGCCTGAGGTATCTTCCTGCAAGGGCATCTGAGACCAAGCTAAGCCAGCAAAGCTGGATCCCAGGCTTCCTCGGAGGAGACCTCCTTCTGCTCTTGCAAAGGAAACCTTCGGCACAGATGTTATTTAGTTTTTCTAACTCCATTGACTACAACAATGTAAAAACAGACGTATTTGAAACACACATTTGGAGAAAAAAAATATGGAGTTTATTCTATTTTTATTTATTTTTACAACATGTATTAATTTAATACAGGGAAAGAGAAAACAAATGGGCTATAATCTTACTGCCCAAGAATTTCTCTTGGCATCACTTTTGGAAATTTTTCCCAGCTTAACACTTGCAGAAATATGTACAAATCAAAAGCATAGAGCTTGATGAATTTTCACACACTGAACACACCTTTGTCGCTGGTACAAGCTCCCAGATCAAGAGAAAACATCATGAACCCTCCTCGAAGTCTCCTTGGTGGAGACTTCGTCTAGGCGTGACCCACCTCTAAGGGCAATCTTGAGCTGAAGTTCTCACAGCATAGATTAGTTTTTTCCTTGATTAACACAAATAATACAGTTCTGTGTAATCAGAGAAACTTAGAAATACAGAAATACAAACCTGAAAGCAAAGCCTTCCCTTTCTTTTTACCTCCTTGTCCCTCAATGCAACTTCCATTAATAGACTTTTTGTTTCTGTTTTGTTTTATTTTTGCCTTTTTTCAGGGAAATGTGTATGCTGTTTGCTAACATTATTATGTTTTCTTCTCTTTCTCCTCCTGCCCTCCTCCTCCTCTTCCCTCCCCTTCCTCTTCCTCCTCCTCCTCCTTCTTGTTCTTTTACTTTACACACAGCACATCATATATATGTATTGTCCTATTAGTTGCTTATATTATTTGTACCATTTTTTCCTCATGAAAGGCTATTTGTACAGATTTTATACTACTCTGATAACAATACTTCAGTAGGGAGTTTGGGAGACAAGGAGGAGGGACATTCATGTTTTATAACCAAATTATGTTCTTGAATAGTAGAAAGAAATTTTTTAAAAGATACCTTTTTGTCCCCTTCTGTAAAAAGGCAAACAGTGGCTCACACTTGTAATCTCAGTACTTCAGGAGGCTGAGGTGAGAGGATTGCTTGAGGCCAGGGTTTGAGACCAGCCTGGGCAATGCAGCAAGACCTCATCTCTACAAAAAAATTTAAAAGTTAGCCAGGCGTGGTGGTGCACACCTGTAGCCCCAGCTACTTGGGAAGCTGAAGTGAGAGGATGGCTTGAGGCTGCAATGTGCTATTATCACCCTACTGCACTCCAGCCTGGGCAACAGAGCAAGATCCTGTTTAAAAAAAAAAAAAAGTAAACTAAGTTCCCTGTGGCAATTCCTTTCTCTTCTCCAGATTTCTGGGTTCCTCTATAACAGACATGAGAAAAGAAAGCCCCCTCAGCCTATGCAATGGACCCTCTATGCTCAGACCCCAGGAAACTCAGCCCCATCGAGGGTAATCCTGCAACAACTGTAGAAAAGCCCATTCCTGAACTATGGTGTTTGTTGGCCTTGTATTTCATTATTATTTAATATTTTCTTTCCTATCAGGATGAAATATGAAAGCCTTTCTTTCCAAAACAAAATACCTAGAGATCACCTAAGCTTCCTTCAGTGAGCTGGCTTAATTTTGTTTTTCTTTGGCAGAGGAAATTGCCGTCCTAGAGAGGCATTTTTCAGTATTGCCGACTTTAAGCCTGCAACTTTATTTAAATTAAAATATTTTTTTCCAGTAGGTGGCACTAGTGTGTTTAGCTAGAGTTAATATGTGCCCACTGAGGGGAATTGTGCAGTTCAAAGTAGCTGCACTTAGCACTTATCAACACGTTTCCCATACACTCCTAGAGGCTGTCTTGACTTCTCAGCACTTCGAATGAGATTGCAAGATACCCAAACAAGCATTGCAGAAACTGGCCCTTGACTTGTGGCTAGTGAAAAATAGATTACAGAAAGGGGAGAATGGATCGCCAATGAAGAATATTCCCTTTGCCCTTTAGTTCATTTAAGGAAATATAATATGTGAAATTTAAAGTCCAGAATTGACATTTTCCTTGTACATACAACTAAACACCGATGAAACAGTAAAAGACTAGCAGGCCTAAAAGTCAGCTACTTAACACGAACATCCAAAGACAGCCATGCACTTTGCTTCTGTTTCAGATTTTCCATTGTGAGAAAAACGTAATAGTGTCTTTCCCCAAAGAATCATTGTATTTGATGATGTCTCGAGAAGGCATCAATAATGCACTCCATTCAAGGTCAATTTATATAATGCTGTCAAAAAGACTTTAGCCTTCACCACCTTTCAGCAATATTGTAAAGGGAAAATTAGAGCTACTCTGTGCATCACAGAGTCTGGGAGAATATAAGACAATACACTGTGTGGGTGCTTGAATTGTGTTGAGTACAATCCCAGTTTCTTCCCTTTTCTGACTGTATCACCATGGAAGAGTCATCTAAACTCTTTGCTTATTATCCATCTGAAAAGTGGAATTAAATATAATAACTTATATTATTATTATTATTATTATTATTTTGAGATGGAGTCTTGCTCTGTCACCCAGGCTAGAGTGCAGTGACGTGACGTCGGCTCACTGCAGCCTCTGCCTCCTGGGTCCAAGCGATTCTCCTGCCTCAGCCTCCTATGTAGCTGGGATTACAGGCACCTGCCACCGTGCCTGGCTAATTTTTGTATTTTTAGTAGAGACAGGGTTTCACCGTCTTGGCCAGGGTGGTCTCAAACTCCTGACCTCATGGTCCACTCGCCTCGGCCTCTCAAAGTGCTGGGATTACAGGCATGAACCACCGCGCCCGGCCTCCTTTTCTTATTAAGAGTAAAACAAAAAGCCAGGTCTTTACAAAGCATCAGGCTTGAGTTGTGGATACGGTGTTGTTTTTTCATAGATGTAATATTGTGAAATATATATCTGGTCTTCGCCCAGTTTTCTGTCCTGTAGCTCCTAAAATCCTTGGACTCTCCAGAGTGATGAGTGTCCTTTGTATGCTAATGAGATGACTGGCGGCCTGGGGCTTGCTGGGTAGCTTCAGGATGGGGGCTGGTCATCCAGAAGAACAAGCCATGATTAGAGGGCCAGCCCCACCCCGCAATCTCCAGGGAGAGAAAAGGGCTGAAGGTTAAATTGTCCAATGGTTTAATCAATCCTGACTATATAATGAAGCCTCCTTAAAAACCTGAAAGGACAGGGTTCAGAGAGCTTCTGGATAGCTAATACCTGGAAATTCCTAAAAAGTGGCTCACCGTGGGAGGGCATAAAAACTCCATGCCCCTTCCGGTATGCCTCGACCTATGCGTCTCTTCATCTATATCCTTTGTGAAGTCTTTTATAATAAACCAATACATCTAAGTGTTTTCCTGAGTTCTGTAAGCTGCTCTAGCAAATTAATGGAACCCATAGATAGGGTAATGGGAATACTGACTGATAGCCAATTGGTCAGAGGCTATCACAGGTAAAACAACTTGGGGTTTGCCGTCGGTACTGGAAGTTGGGGGCAGTCTTGTGGACTGAGCCCTCAACCAATGGGATCTGATGCTATGTCCAGGTAGATAGTGTCAGAATTGAATTGAATTGGAGAACATCCCACTGGTGTCTGCAAGAGATTTCCCACAGAGTCCACTGGAGAACTAATTGGTTCTGGTGGGGAGAACACATTTGGTGACCAGAGATGAAGTCTTGTGTGTCGACTACGTGGGAGTAGAGAAAATACTTTGGTGGGATTGTTCTTCTCCAATATCTCTTTAAAATACTGTGTTTTTATATTTGATGTATTTCATAATCAAACATTAAATCATTAATTTTTTTTTCTTTTTTTTTTTTGAGACAGAGTCTCGCTATGTCGCCCAGGCTGGAGTTCAGTGGCGCGATCTCGGCTCACTGCAAACTCCGCCTCCCGGGTTCACGCCATTCTCCTGCCTCAGCCTCCTGAGTAGCTGGGACTACAGGCGCCCGCCACCTCGCCCGGCTAAGTTTTTGTATTTTTAGTAGAGATAGGGTTTCACCATGTTAGCCAGGATGGTCTGGATCTCCTGACCTCGTGATCCACCTGCCTCGGCCTCCCAAAGTGCTGGGATTACAGGCGTGAGCCACCATGCCCGGCCAATTTTCTTTTTTTTTTTTTGAGACGAAGTTTCTCTCTTGTCCCCCAGGCTGGAGTGGAATGGCGTGATCTTGGCTCACTGCAACCTCCGCCTCCCAGGTTCAACCTCCCAGGTTCTCCTGCCTCAGTCTCCCAAGTAGCTGGGATTACAAGCATGCACCACCATGCCCGGCTAATTTTTGTATTTTTAGTAGAGATGAAGTTTCATCATGTTGGCCAGGCTGGTCTCGAACTTTTGACTTCAAGTGATCCACCCGCCTTAGCCTCCCAAAGTTCTGGGATGACAGGCATCAGCCACCGCACCTGGCCAATCATTAATTTTTAATAAGCATCACGGAAAGACAATATAGAAATCACTGAAAAGACCCTATATGAATTCAAAGTAACTTTATGAAACTTTTATTCATAAAAGTGACACCTGATAATTATAACAAATTTGGGAAATGATGAAGTGGAAGATGGGGTGGGGGGAATCACTCACCATAGGAGAGATATACACAGTTACCGTAAACTTGAATACTTTTGGGAATTGTGAGTAGCATTTTTCAGACAGTGCTTGTGAGGGTGTAGCAAATACAGAAAAATAAGGCTGCTTTAGATTGCTGAAGCCCAGGACAAGCCCTGCACCTTATCGATCCACTTAAATTGTTGAGAATGTTGCATGAGGCAGAAGATTCAAGTAGATGGCTTCTAAGATCTTCTCCAAAACTAAAATTTTGTCATGTTATACTTCCATTCAACAAGTATGTATTGGGCACCTACTACATGGAAGACACTGTGCTGGTAATAGCCTATATACTAGTGAGCAAGTGGCCGGAAGATAGGCATTAAATAATGCATCAGACAATTCATAATTGGTTATAATGTAGTAAGTGAGGTTATTGTGAGATTGTTGTGATAGACAAGGTGTCCTATCTGGTAGAGGGAACAAGGCAGCTGAGCTTTGAACACTACAGGAGAATCAACTAGATAAATGGAGGAAGGTGAAATGAAGGAGAGAAATGGTCTGTGCAGAGGCCCTGTGGCAGGAAAGAGATCCATATTCTCTGAGAACAGACCACAGAGATTAGAGTGATGATGGGTACAGGGTATGTCACAGATGACACTAGAGAGTTATCAGGAGCTCTTTGGATTGTAAGTGGACTCCTTAGACTAACACTTTGGCTTTTATTCAAAATAAGATGAGATTCCATTGAAGAGTTTTAAGTAGGGAGTGCTTGCTGTTCAGATCGGGCTTCCCTGATGAGTCTGAATTAGATGGTGACAGAGTGACTATATGTGGAGACCGAGAGTCTGCTGAAATAATTCAGGCAAGAAGGGACAGTAGCAGAAGTGGATGTGGAGAATGGTATTTAAAATAACATCACTAGGACTGGGTGCAATTGAATATATGTAGAGGGGGATGGCTGTAGAAAGGATGACTTCCAGGCCAAATGTATTAAATCTGGTTGTTCATGTGTAAAGTTTCAGGAATGTGACTTTGTAAAGTCAAGAAACACATATTAAGCCCTTGTTATAATTTAGGCCCTATTTTAGGCACAGAAGATACTACAGTGAACAAAGCAAATTCCCATAGCACCTATGAAATCACATTATGACAAAACTTAGACCAGATGTCAGTGAACTACAGTCAGAGCCAAACTTGGCCTGCTGCCTGTTTTTGTAAATAAAGTTTTATTGGAACACAGCCATGCCCATTCATTCACATACTGTTTATGACTACTTTCTCCTGAAATGTCAGAATTAAGAAGTTGCAGTGGAGACTGCATGACCCACAAAGACGAAAGCATTTACCATCTGGACCTTTACAGACAGTTTGTGAACCTTTAACTTAGATAATCTGCATGTTAGTCTTATCCTTCACTCTGATTTCTTGCTAACTTGGGAAAACTGGGTAACCTCTCTGACTCAATTTTCCTAGATGTAAAATAGAGCTAGTAATAGCTATGTTATTTGTCCATGTGAACAAATTGAGAAAATATCAGTGACAGCTTTGGAATATAAAAAACTAACATGCTAGGCTGGGTGCAGTGGCTCACGCCTGTAATCATGGCACTTTGGGAGGCCGAGGCGGGTGGATCACGAGGTCAGAAGATCGAGACCATCCCGGCTAACACGGTGAAACCCTGTCTCTACTAAAAATACAAAAAATTAGCCGGGCGTGGTGGCAAGCACCTGTAGTCCCAGCTACTCGGGAGGCTAAGGCAGGAGAATGGTGTGAACCCGGGAAGCAGAGCTTGCAGTGAGCCGAGATCTCGCCACTGCACTCCAGCCTGGGCCGCACAGCGAGACTCCGCCTCAAAAAAAAAAAAAAAAGTAACATGCTAATAGATGGTGTCAAGGTATATTATGAGAGTATGCTATTTTGATTTTAATCTTCCTTTTAAGCATTTGAGGCCCTCAACCTACTTTTCCAACCTGATACTGCTCCACCTTCTGAAAGTATTTTCTACAGCAGCCAAGCTGAAAACTGTCTCAAGTGTAGGCCCTCATTTATACTGTTCCCTTTTTTCTCACCTCCCCTTCCTTAAGTTTACTAAATTCCTGCCCTACCATGGTCTTTCATAAGTGTCACCTTCTTAATGAAGACTTTCCAAATGGACTCACCCAGATGCCTCTCCTTTGTTCATATACACTTCATACTAAGTCTGTCCCTTTCTTAACTGCCTATCCCCATTCTGTTATGGCATTGTACTATTTGTCTTGTTCTGACTTACGAAATAGGAGAGAAGATGAGCATCGAAACTTGCTCATATCTATAGTCCTATAGTGCTTAGCGCAATGTCTTGTCCTAGCAGAAGCTTTGAGTTGCAAGTAGGGACTTGAAAACACAATCCAAACTACAAAGATAAGCCATTGACTGAAATCAAATATATACCTAATCATGATTTGGAGTTTTAAATTGCAATCCTAGGACTGGCTCCTCCATAGGAAGGCTATGCAGAAATAGAGGCTTCCCAGCAACCTAAAGACAAATGCAACAGTGTCTTCGAAAGATTCTTCATGTGAATACAGAGATGACAACCTGATGATCCACAAGTTTATTTCGGCCTCCAGACCTCCAGAGCTCTTCTGTTTCTCTAGAACTGTATAGACCCATGAAGCGTTTTATATATATATATATATATATATTTTTTTTTTTTAAGTTACCAGCATTTTAAAATGGGAAGATTTCATACAAAAATCTAGATTTCTGACTTCTTTTAGAAAAAGCCTGGGTTCCCACGTGGCAACTATCTATAGTAGCATAGTAGTGACTGCTCTCTGTATATGAAGTATATGATCTCCAACTTGCCACAGTCCCCACCAATCCCTGTTGTATGTCTGATGTTGTAGCTCCAACACAGTAGCTATTTATCTTTGTGCTTGCTCTGTTTATGTCTGTCTGTTTTCAAAAATAGAATTGAAAGAAAAATATTTATTTTACCCATATTTTTAATAAAAATGTAAAACTAAAAATAGTCTGAGAAGTAGCTGGTAACATATAATTAAGCTTGTGGATTCAAAAGTCAGACTATCTGGACCCAAATCTGGTAACCTCTTCTAGCTGAGATGCCAGATAAAATATAGAAAACATAGTTAAATATGAATTTCAGATAAATAATGAATAATTTTTAGTATAATTGTATCTCATGTATTTTTATTTGCCAAATCTGAGAACCCTACTTCTACTTACTATGTGACATCAGGCAAATGAGTTAGCCTCTCTGTGTCTCAGTTTCCTCATAAGTAAACTGGGGATAATAAAGGAACATTGTGAGTATAAAATAAATATTAGACACTATCATTGTTAATTTATTTAAGAAATAATAGCAGACAGAATATTTTCTTGTGACGGTGAAGAACATGTCTTTATATTTGATAAAGTGTGTCTTATCCTGAAATATACAACTTAAGATGTTGCATTTGAGTAGCAGCTGCTCTAGACAAATCTTGAAAATCTCAGTGGCCTCATGCTGAAGATTTATTTCTACTTTATGTAATGTGGACTATAGGTCAAAGGCCAGATAGCTCCCTCTTACATGGAAGATGTGGCCTCCAAAGTCACCACAGCTGAGGAAGGAGACGGAAGGCATGCCCGGTGTTAGCAACCTTGACCTGAAAGTGATACAAGCAGCTTCCCCTAACAGCCTATTGGCCAGAACTAGTCACATGGTCCTAACCTAACTGCAACGGAGACTGGGAAATACAGGGAAGCATATAGACTGGTGAACAGCAACCATTTATCTGCCTGGCTGCTATAGACAACTCGACTTGTAATTCCAGTATATGCAACGGATTCAAAATCAGAAGACCCTCCTTCTTGTTCTGCTCTTTCTCAAGCCAGAGAAATATAGCCAGAGGATTTTTCTTTCCCTGGGAGGTTCATTTACTCCCCCACCACTGGAGAAACAAAGAGATTTCTTTTTTTCTTCCTGTCAGGAACAGGAAGTTGTTCTAAGTTCAGTTGATTATATTGTTGACTTAGAAACTTTGAAACAGAATCCAAAGTCAAACAGAAGAGAAAAGGGAAGGGGGAAATTAAAGTTTTCTGATTAAGGGCCCACGGATATCACAAGTAGTAAGGTCTTTCCAATTTGTAGCACATAAACCAGATCTCATTTTTCGTTTTGGATTTGGAGCTTCCTAAACCCTGATTCTTCCAGCATTTGCAGAGTAATTCTCAAAAGATAGACAAAAGACTGCACAGGTCCAATCACTGGGGTGAATCCAGGTGTTTGCCTGGAATGGAATTTCAACAAAAGGAATTCAGTCTGCAGCTTTGCGTTCAGGAGAATGACACGTGGATCAATACAGCAGCCAGCACCAGGCTCACTGGCTGGTCCCGGGTTGAAGGCCAATGCCATCTGCCAGGCTGCCAAGGTTAATGAAGCTGTGTTGTTCTAATCTCATCTTAAATGAGGTTTTTGAGCTGTGAACAGGGAAGGAGAGTGGGTGAGCCTATCATGAGTGATGAGACTTTGTCAGTTATACCGCATGTGTATGATTCATAAATCAGGTAATATTTCCTGATCTGAAAATCTGTATTTGAAGCTTTGGTAATGATTTTTAGATAAGTTTTGAGGAGTTGCAAGTAGGGGCTTGAAGAAAACCGCCAACTGATAAGCCATCTGTGTGTGCTAGGAAGAAGTTCATTTAATCTTTGTACTCTGAAAAAAAAGGAAGGTACTGTTGGCAGATCCATAAAATATGTGTGATGGCCAGCGTGGCAGAGACTCAAAGTTGGGAAGAAAATCGTTTACCCAACATTATCATTCTGCCTGGATCATCATCTAAAATTTCATAAGCATTAATTCTGGTGCCATAATAACCTTTAAAAAGAAAACTTTCCCAAAATGATAGACTTGTTCTATACTTACTATCAACATTGTGAGGCATTTGCTAGAAGTTTAGTAAAGTCAAGGAGACTTAGTGGCACTTAAATTCTTTTGAGAACTATATTGATCCCTTTCACCTATCCTTGGCTTTGCCTCTGTCCAAAATCCAGAAACCTCTTACAGTTCTGTGTTCATAACACAAGCTAAAAACTTTCTCCTTAGGGGAAGTAATAATTTTTAATATGAAGGCTATTAAAATGCCAACAAGGAGTTTTTCATAATATGCTAAATTGTTTTACCTCTACCTAAGCAATCTTTACTTAAATGTTGTTGATTTTTTTTATGTCATGGTTTCTTTCATGAAGAATCTGTGCATTTCACCTACTTGAATCTAATCCTTCCCAGACCAGCTACCTTGTGCACACAATTAGAAGAGCTATAAAGTCATATTTTTATCCCAACCCTTTTACTTGATGTTAATATGGCACTTGACACTGAGATTATTCTACTCTAGTTGAATTTCTAAAGAACTCTATCTGCTCTTCAGCAGACCCATTAATCAGTTTGATTCCCGAGTCTGACCTCTCCAATACACGGCCCTTCCTCCTCCTTGGTATTGCACAGGATTCTTTTGAATCTCATCCTGTCTGTTCTCTTTTTTTTTTTTTTTTTTTTTTTTGAGACCGAGTCTCGCTCTGTCACCCAGGCTGGAGTGCAGTGGTGCGATCTCAGCTCACTGCAACCTCTGCCTCCCAGGTTCGAGCAATTCTCCTGCCTCAGCCTCCCATGTAGCTTGGACTACAGGTGCATGCCACCACCCCCAGCTATTTTTTTTTTGTATTTTTAGTAGAGATGGGGTTTCACTGTGTTAGCCAGGATGGTCTCGATCCCCTGACCTTGTGATCTGCCCGCCTTGGCCTCCCCAAGTGCTGGGATTATAGGTGTGAGCCACTGCATCCAGCTCTGTTTGTTCTTAATACTGACATCAGTTTTTTTGGATTTGGTCAGAAATTTGCATCCCTAGATTAACCTCGAATATCATATTGTCAAAGTGGCAAATAGGAATTAGTTTTGTTTTTAGTGTTTAAAAAGTCCTCGATCCCCACCAAAAGCATTACCCAGGAACTGCTGTAGTTAAAATAGAATCCATTCATCTTTCAAGAGTTGTTAATTGGGGGCTTACCATGGGTAGGATTTACTCAGATGTTAGATTGATTTAGAGACGAATGTAACATGTCCACCCCTGTTGTAGAAGCTCAGAGAATAAAATTATCTATAGAAGATCATTTTTATTTCAGACTCACTTTACCAGTCATGATTTTGAGTATAAATATAAGTGTCCCAAGGTCTCCAAGGTGACAGGAAAGGGCGGAGGAAAGGAGGGAAAAGAGAAGATGGTCGTAACGCAAAGAGGCTGGTTAAGCATTATTTCAGTCTCCTCAGTCCTCTGGAGTTCTTCTCATGCAATTTCACAATAATGGAAACATCAGCTTAAAGAAGTCTGGCAACATTTCCCTGGTCACACAGCCACAGTGTCGGAACCACTTGGTGGACTGCAAAGCCTATGCTCTTACATCTCATCTCATCTTTTTTTTTTTTTTTTTTTTTTTTTGAGACCGAGTCTAACTCTGTTGCCCAGGCTGGAGTGCAGTGGCCCGGTCTTGGCTCATTGCAACCCCCGCCTCCTGGGTTCAAGTGATTCTCTTGCCTCAGCCTCCCGAGTAGCTGGGATTACAGGTGTGCACCACCATGCCCAGCTAATTTTTGTATTTTTAGTAGAGACGAGGTTTCACCATATTGCCCAGGCTAGTCTCGAACTCCTGGGCTCAAGTGATCTGCCCGCCTTGGCCTCTCAAAGTGCTGGGATTACAGGCCTGGGCCACTGTGCCCAGCCTCTTCCATCTCATCTACCAAACTGCCCCACAGATGGGGAGTGGAGTGTGGAGGATGATGGGTGAAAAACCAGAACAAGTGGTTCTGACCAGTTGAAAGGCCTCTTATTCTTACTGTTACAGAATCTGAAAAGTTAAGTAAAGTCAGAGAAAGAGTAGTCAAATGATTTTAACATTTGACTATTGTTAAAAACCAAATTAGAAGGCATTGGTACAATCTGTTAAATTTCTAAATGTGCTTATCTCTACCAGTCATTCTACATCTTGGTGTCTCCCTGAGAGCGATACTTGCACATTGGCAGAAAGAAGCATGCACACTAATAGTGAAATTGTACCTAATGTGCACAAATTAGAAACAAAAGAAATATTCATTAATGGAATAATTAAATAAATTTTGATAAATCTATAGTATTGAATACTATGGAGATAAGGTAGGTCCATATATGTTGAACTAAAAAAGGATTTTCAAGATATATTAAGTGGAAAAAAATCAAGTAGCAGAATACATATGGAATGATCATATTTATGTAAAAAATTAATTTAAAAGTCTACATTTCAGAAAAGGGAGTGAAGAGTTAAGAGGGAAATAATGCTTTCAAATTTGGGAGGGAGAGAGCACAGGTAGTTTCACGTAGAGAAAATATTTGAATTGGGCCTTGGAGAATGGTGAAATGTGGAGATGGTCAAGATTTACCCTAGGCTACCTCGCTAATAAGGGGTGGAATCAACATATGAACTCAGTTCTGTCTGAATCCAGAGTTGGTGCTTTTAACAGATTCTTCTCACAACACAATTGTAAACTGAATATAAGATGTAGCTATAACTCACATATGTAGGTACACGATATGCACATGGATTTTTTAGGTATGGTAGGTACTCTCCTAGAAATCCTGTGGAATACTCAGATGAATTGCAGCACCTGGCCTTAATAGCTTCAAGTCTAGTAGAGCAAAGAAGATGCGTTTACAAATCTTTTTAATATATGAAAGAAAGTTAGCGAGGCTCTAAAGCAAAATCGTAGGGAAATTCAAAAAAGGATTGGTAAACCTAGAGAAAAGAAACATACTCCCAGCTGAGGGGCTGGAAGATGTACCAAGTATAATATATTCAGCTATAAGAAATAAATGAAGTAATAGTGATTTAAACCATAAGGTTTAGTTTCTTAGCAAGAAATCAAATGTTAATGGTACAATTGTGTACCACATTCATCTCAACAATGTCACTGAGGACATAAGTTCTGTGATGGTTAATTTTATGTGTCACCTTGGCTAGGCCACGGGATGCCCAGATATATGATTAAATGTTATTTTGGGGCATGTCTGTGAGAAATAAGCATTTGTATTGGACTGAATAAAGCAGGTGGCTCTCCCCAATGTGAATGGGTGTCACCAATCTGCGGAGGGCCCGAATAGAATAAAAAGGCAGACAAAGGCTAGATTTTCCCCTTATATTAAGTGGAAAAAAATCAAATAGCAGAATACATATAGAATGATCATACTAAAAATTAATCTAACTAACTGACTACTTGAGCTGAGACACGAATCATCTCCTGCCCTTGGTGTGCTGGTTCTCAGGCCTTGAGATTCAGACTGGAATCTACACCATCAGCTACCTGCCCCTCATGACTTTGAACTACATACACCACTGGCTTTCCTGGGTCTCCACCTTACAGATGGCAGATCTTGGGACTTCTCGGCCACCATAATCGTGTGAGCCAATGTCTTTTAATAAATATCTCTCAGGTCAGGGGCAGTGGCTCACACCTGTAATCCCAGCACTTTGGGAGGCAGAGGAGGAGTATTGCTTGAGGCCAAGAGTTTGAGGCCAGTTTGGGCAACATAGTAACACCCCATCTCTACAAAAATTAAAATTAAAATAAATTAGCTAGGCATGGTGGCACGCACCTGTAGTCCTAGCTACTTGGGAGGCTGAGATGGGAGGATCGCTTGAGTCCGGGAGTTTGAGGCTGGTGGGAGCTATGGTCAAGTCACTGCACTTCAGCCTGGGTGACAGAGTGAGACCCCCCTCTCTGAAAAAAAACCTCATAGATAGATAGATAGATAGATAGATTGATAGATAGATCGATAGATAGATAATATCCTGATGGTTCTGTTTCTCTGAAGAACTGTGACTAATACAGATTCCCCCTGTCCTTTCCAGTCATCCTTCATTTTGTCATAGTCCAACATGGCAGCCACAGCTTCTGGTGTCTCAACCACATTCAAGGGCAGGAAGCAGAAGGTAGCCAGGGAAGCAAAAAACTTGGAGGGCTTAATGAAGGACACTCTGCAAGTCTGAAAATAACTTTTTCTCAGATGCCTCCTCCAGAAATTTCCTCTTATATTTCTTTGGCCAGAACTGGGTCATAAGTCCTGGCTCTCCTCTGTGTACTTCCTGAGAGGACACTGACAGTGAGAGCAGGATTCTGGCTTTCCTACCCTCTGTCATAAAACACCAGCTAGGAAGAAAGACCTTCTTGGTACTGGGAAGCATCCAAGAGTGTCTGCCACCACAGCTTATGGGGAGGAAGCCATAGCTGGGTTGGGTCTTAAACAGTAATGAAAAGGACATTTATTAGATTGTCTCTCCAGTGTAAGTAGGAGCTGCCCAAACCATGTAGTATGTTCCCGTTCTCTGAGGATACATTGTAATAGATTTTAATAGAGCCTGCCAAATTACCCTTTTCTTTTGTTTGTTCCTCTCTAGGGGCATTTCTCACTTTCTTCCTTTTATTGAAGCTAATTGTGTAAGCATCTAACTCCTGCTCTGCTGTCAGTTTGACATTGTTAATTCTCTGTGCTCAGTTTCCTGTGTTAGACAAGTTCCCACTTATTGTATTAGAGTTTAACACCAAGTATTATTAAACATGTCTTAGAAAACTGAAATGGCAAAAAAGGAGCCCAGAGTATCCCACGGGAAGTAATCGCAGGAAGCTGCTACCACCCCAGCTGTTGGAGGGACAAAGAGGTCAGGATTGTTAAAACTTAACAGAAAACCTTAAAAGAGAGAAATAGGGGTAGAAACGGGGGAAGAGAAGGTAAAAGGCTTGGGAGAGGGACCCCACAATGCTGGATCTTAGGCTTTTGAGGAGGGGATACCTGCTGGTGTTGGCATCTCTGAGAGAGTTTGATGCACCTGGTTCTGATAGTGGGAAAAACTGCAACTTGGAATGAGCTACTACTCCTGGAACCAAGGACTTGCCAGCTTTAAACCCCTGATGCTAGAGAGATCCCGACAGCAATAGCAAGCCAGACCAAGAGGAACAAGTCCCTTTTCTCTCCATCCTGCAAGCTCCCTCTAGTGCCCCTTATTGGTGACCTAACAAAGAGCAGCTGGCAAAACAGAAATTAGGTTTGTAGAGTATCAGCTCCAGCATCACATGATGGCAGAGGATGGAAGATTTGGAGCTAAGAGCTCCAAACAGCACAGCCTTTATTATTATTATCACATCCTTATTAAGTAGAAGTAATAATAGAAGCTACCTCATAGTGTTACTCTGAGGGTTAGATGATGTAAACCATGAGAAGTAAACAGCAGAGTACCTAGAGCCTAATAAGCCCTCAGGAAGTATTAGCAGATGTTTTGGTTTTGTTGTTTTCTTTTGTTTTTTGCTATACTGTATTCTTTTATTTCATGTGTGCAAATTTAAGTCAATCAGTAGTGCTACAACTATAGACATATAGCTATAATGACAATTTTTAATATTTAGTTGACTTTTAATATTAAACAACATCTCAGTATAATGTTCAGAATTTTTTTTTTTTTTTTTTTTTTTTTAGATGGAGTCTCGCTCTGTCACCCAAGCTGGAGTGCAGTGGCGTGATCTCAGCTCACTGCAAGCTCCGCCTCCTGGGTTCACACCATTCTCCTGCCTCAGCCTCCTGAGTAGCTGGGAATACAGGTGCCCGCCACCACGCCTGGCTAATTTTTTGTTTTGTTTTGTTTTGTTTTTAGTAGACACGGGGTTTCACCATGTTAGCCAGGATGGTCTCGATCTCCTGACCTCGTGATCCGCCCGCCTCGGCCTCCCAAAGTGCTGGGATTATTGGCGTGAGCCACCGCGCCCGGCCCAATGTTCAGAAATTTATCTAATTGTTAGACGTTAGCTAACATGGATATTTTTCTGAAACAGTGCTGCCAGATTTAAAAAAATTAATAGACATTGTGTAGAACAGATTTGAATTAACATAAAAATTGAAGAGGTAGTACTAAAAGTTCTCGTATTACTTTTACACTATTTTTTTTAAACTGCATCCTTTCGAAAATTTCAACTTTTATTTTAGATTCAGGGGTACATATACAGGTTTGTTACCTAGGTATAATATTGCATGATGCTAAGGTTTGGGTCACTCAGATAGTGAACATAGTACCCAGTAGACAGTTTTTCAGTCCTTGTCTCCCTTCCTCTCTCCTGTCAATAGACACTTGTAGTCCCCAGTATCAATTGTTCCCATCTGTATGTCCCTGTGTACCCAATGTTTAGCTTCCGCTTATGAGAACATGCTATATTTGGTTTTGTTTCTGCATTAATATCTTAGGATAATGGCCTCCAGCTTGCATCCATGTTGCTGCAAACGACATGGTTTCATCCTTTTTTATGGCTATGAGGTATTCCATGGTGTATTTTTATGGCTATGAGGTATTCCATGGTGTATATGTACCACATTTTCTTTATCCAGTCCACCACTGATGGGCACCCAGGTTGATTCCATGTCTTTGTTATTGTGAATAGTGCTGTGATTAACATATGAGTACATGTATCTTTCTTGTAGAATGATTTCTTTTCCCTTGGGCATATACCCAGTAATGGGATTGCTGAGTGGAATGGTGGTTCTAGTTTTAGTCCTTTGAGAAATCTCCAAACTGTTTTCCTGTTCGTGGATGTTATCACTATTTATTCAACAATTATTTCTTGTGTGCCTACTACGTGCCAGGCACAGATCTAAGTCTTGAGAATACAGTGGTGATTCAGATAGATGAGGTCACTGGCCTTGTGGAACTTGCATTCTGGTGAGGGGGTGTCTGTAGTAAACAAAATCATTTCAGAAAGTGATCGGTGGTGAGGAGAGAATAAAACAGTCCTGCAGCTTCGAGATGCAGAGAAGAAAGTAGCTAAACTTCAAACAACAATGAAAACACAAGCCACAGACTGGGAGAAACTGTATATGAAACACATATCTGATAAAGGACTTGTATCCAGAATACAGTCATGTGCCACTTAACAGTGGGGCTACATCTGAGAAACATGTTGCTAGGTGATTTTGTCAATGTGCAGGCATCATAGAGTGTACCTCCACAAACCTGGATGGTATAGCCTACTACACACCAAGGCTATATGGTGTAGCCCATTGTTCTTGGCTCCAACCTGTACAGCATGTTACTATCGTGAATACCCTAGACAATTGTAACACAATGGTAAGCATTTGTGTACCTGAACACACCTAAATATAGAAAAGACACAGTAAAACTATAGTATAATGGAGAAACAATGGTACACCTGTATCGTGCACTTACCATGAAAGGAGCTTGCAGGACTGGAAGTTTCTCTGGGTGAGTCAGTGAGTGAGTGGTGAATGAATGTGAAGGCCTAGGACATGACTGTATGCTTTATACACTGTAGACTTTATAAACACTGTACACTAAGGCTACACTAAACTTATTAAAAATGTTTTTCATTCTTCAGTAATAAATTAACCTTAGCTTGCTGTAACCTTTTGGCTTTTTGTAAAGCTGTACAAAAATATTTTCTTTCTTTATATCCTTATTCTATAAGCTTTTTTTCTATTTTAAAAACTACGTTTGTATTCTTTAAACGTTTTTTATTAAAAACTAAGACACAAACACACTCTAGGTCTACACAGGGTCAAGATTATCAATATCACTGTCTTCCACCTCCACATCTTGTCCCACTGGAAGGTCTTCAGTGGCAATAACATGCAGGGAGCTGTCATCTCCTATGATGACAATGCCTTTGGAATACCTCCTGAAGGACCTGCCTGAAAGTGTTTCACAGTTAAATTTGTTTTAAAGTAGGAGTATACTCTAAAATAATAATAATAAGTATAGTATATTAAATATATAAACCAGTAACATAGTCATTTATTATCAAGTATTATGTACTGCACATAATTTTATGTGCTAGACTTTATAGAAATGGCAGCCGAGTAGCTTGTTTACACCAGCCTCGACACAAACATGTGAATAATGCATTGCACTACAATGCTAGGATGGCCATGACCTAACTAGGCAATAGGAATTTTTCAGCTTCATTATATTCTTACGGGACCACCGTCATATAGGCAGTCCGTCATTGACTGAAGTGTTGTCATGCGGCACATGACTATATATAAAGAACTGTCAAAACTCAATCATAAGAAAACAATCCAGTTTAAAAATGGGCAAAAGGTTTGAACAGACACTGCATTAAAGCAGATCTACTGATGGCAAATAAGCCCGTAAAAAGAGACAAAACCCTATTAGACATTAGGGAAATGAAATAAAAACCACAATGAGATTCCACCACACGGGTACTGAAGTGCCTTTTTAAAAAACTGACAATACTGCTGACAAGGATACAGAGCAACTGGAACTCTCGTATATTGCAGATCGGAATGCAAAATCGCACAGCCACTTTGGAAAACACTTTGGCAGTTTCCTAGAAAGTTACACATAGACTAACCATATGACCCAGCCATTCCTCTCCTAGGAAAGAATAGTTTGACATATTAATTATTTTTTTCTCTATATATACATTTTCCCCTTACTCTTCCCCTCATTTAAGCAGGTAGCAGGTTCTGGGCTTCTGACCCCCAACTAAATGTTGTGGCAGAGCAGAAAGCAGAGTTAGCCTGTCTTTTTAAGGGCAGAGGCAAAGAGGGTAGCAGTTGAGAGTGGGCTTGGAGAGGCATGAAGAAGAGTCCTATGGGGCCAGCAGGAACAAGGACCGGGGTTCAACTTCCTGGCAGCACTCTGAGAAGATGGTAGAATCCCAGAGAAAAATGGCTCCGTGGAGCATCTCAGGCAGCACAGCAAAGGAGTTCTAGTCCCCAAACTTCACACCGAAGCAGCCACCATCTTTGGAACCAGCCTCCGTGGATGATGACAATGGTAAAGCTTTGTGGCTATCTGGCTGTGTGACCTTGGAAAAAGTCACTTAGTATCTCTAAGCCTCAGTTTTCAAAATCAGTGGAGAGGAGGAGGTGAGCCTTACACCCAGAGCTACCATGAATGGTTGGGCAAACCATACTTTGCAAGCATGGTGGCTCACACCTGTATTCCCAGCACTTTGGGAGGCCAAGGCAGGCAGATCACTTGAGGTCAGGAGTTCAAGACCAGCCTGGTGAACATGGTGAAACCCCATCTCTACTAAAAATACAAAAATTAGCCAGGTGTGGTCGCGTATGATTGTAATCCCAGCTACTTGGGAGGCTGAAGCAGAAGAATCACTTGAACCCGGGAGGCAGAGGTTGCAATGAGCTGAGATGGCACCATTGCACCCCAGCCTGGGTAACAGAGTGAGACTCTGTCTCAAAAAAAAAAAAAAAAAAAGAATGCCCTGCCAAGGGGGCACAGAAAAAAACAAGTCCAGAAGTCCAGCCTATCCTCCACTCATCAGCCCTGAGTCCTGGGACAGCGTTGTGTCATTGCTTTCCTGGCCCACGTAGAGAAAGTAGCGTGGGCTACCCATGGCCTTCACTGTAGCTGCACAATACAGCTTTGATATTGTGTAATTTGAATTTTTTACCCTCTAAATGACTATTTCTAGCAGTCTCTCTGAAAAAAAAAAAAACTTTCATAAATATATTCCTTTTCCCCCCAAACACACACGTACATAAATTTCATTATAAGAAAGTTTTTACCATATCAGGTACAACCTCCAAGCACCCCAAAGATATCTGCAAAGTAAGACTATTTCCTTTTTTTCCACCCTAATTTATTGATACAACAAATGAACAGGGAGATTTGTCCAGCCAATAGCAAATGAAATTGGATAGTAATCCACTTTCAGGTCTCTGGGTAGCAGGCCTTGAGGGAAACTGAGGCTACAGGGGAATTTCAGGTCCAGCCAACGTGTCTCCAGGAAAATATGCCCTTTTAGTTCTGTTTCTGAAAACCACACTGACTGTCTCAAGCTGTGGGGATCGGGGAACTGTTGACTGCCTCCTTCCAGAAGGCCTCCTCCCTCACTTGGAGAAACAGTTCTGAAGTTGCAACAACTCCGCTCAGCTGGAGTTTCTCAGAAGCCCGGCATTCACCCATGACTGAGTCCTGACGGAGCGCTCTGTGGGGAAGCCAGGCAGCGAACACATCCTGGGGAAATCATTGTCCTGCCCCCTGCCTGGCCGCGGAAGGCGGACACCCGGTTTCAATGTTGTCTTTGTTACCAGCTCCAGTAGGCGCTGTGATGTGCATTTTAATGAAAATGGGACACCTGCGGCAGCGCTCCGGATCAACAGCAAGGAGGGAGAAGCCCCAGATCTGGACCGGAGTCCTGGGGATCCCCTTTCAAAAGGCAGCCGGGCATTCCAAAGAGGCTGGGAAGAAACGGCCCTTTATCCGCATCTGGGCCCCCCTGGCGTGTCGCCGGGACCCTCAGCGGCGTGTCCCCCACCTCCTCCTGGCCCCCTCACGGGGCTCCCAGGAGCAGCCGTAGTAGCGCCCTGGGATATTTTTTCTATCTTCCAGCCTGAGCTACACAAGGCAGTTGAATTAGAGTCATTACTGTAATTTAATTTCTCCAAATTCTGAGCAATTTTCTTTCCAAATATATCAGGGGCCAGCAAACGTTCAAAGAATTGGAGAAACCATTCCAAATTCAGAAAGGTTAAAAGGAAGACCAGTCATAGGGTGAACACTACTACTACTATCATATTTCATAATAATTGTATATTATACAACTGAATGTATTATATGGCATGTAATATATATTATTACATTTGACAATGTATAGTAATAATCCCATAAAGATATATCATAGTTATCATAGTATTATATATTATGTATAGGCACATAATGTGTCTAACATTCCACCCTAATTTATTGATACAACAAATGAACAGGGAGATTTGTCCAGCCAATAGCAAATAAAATTGGATAGTAATCCACCTTCAGGTCTCTGGTTAGCAGGCCTTGAGGGAAACTGAGGCTACAGCAGAATTTCAGGTTGAGCCAACGTGTCTCCAGGAAAATATGCCCTTTTAGTTCTGTTTCTGAAAACTACATTGATTGTCTCAAGCTGTGGGGATCGGGTCCTGTCTATGTTATGTATAGGCATAATGTGTCTATACATAATATATAATATACTATGATAGATATGTTATATATATTAGGTAATATATATAACATAATATTCAAAATGTTCAAAAGTAATTTTGGTAATGTTAAAAAAAATTGGAGGATCAATAAAGAATCAAAGTTTTAAGAGGAGGAAGAGACAGAGGGTGAAAAAAATATTATTTTTATAATTATTTTATGATAATATAGACAACATATAGTTACACAGAATATTGTGTATCATATAATTATTGTTTTATATGATACTATAAGATATAACTATATATTTTTATTATTACCAATATTGTTGTTGAAGATAACATCGATTGCTTGTCAGATGCTATGCTAGACACTTTCGAGGCATTATATTATTGAATTTTCACAATACTCTCTACGATGTAGGTACTATGGGTTTTGTATCCCTTTAAAAAATATAGTTTTATTGAGATATAATTCACATACCATACAATTCACCTATTTAAAATATACAATTCAGTGGATTATATTCAGTGAATATATTGAAGTATATCATAGAGTTTGTAGTCATCACCATAGTCAATGTTAGAACATTTCATCACCCAAAAGGAAATCCCGTATGCATTAGCAGTCATTTCCCCATTTCCCCCTCCCTCCAACCCTAGACAACTCTAATCTGTTTCCTGTCTATAGATTTGCCTATTCTGGGCATTTTATATAAACAGAATTATACAATATGTCATCCTTTGCATCTGACTTCTTTCACTGAGCATGTTTCCAAAATTCATCTATGTTGGAACATGTATCAGTACTTCATTCTTTTTGATAGCTGCATAGTAGTCATTGTATGGACATACCACATGTTGTTTATCCACTCATCACTTAATAGACATTTGAGTTGTTTCCACTTTGGGGCTATTACAAATAATGCTGCTATGAATACTTATGTGCAAGTTTTTATATGGATGTATGCTTCTGTTTCTCTTAGACATTCTGTGTTTCACCCCATTTTACAGATGAGGAAATTGAGGTTCAGAGATGCTACATAACTTGCCCAAGGTCACACAGCCTGTGACTGCTCTGAGAGTCAAACTTAGCTCTGTGTAATGCTCTTAGTTACTCTGCTCTGTTGCCCTCCATTTCATCAGAGGTTAAAATATGGAGGGCAGAGACACCCATCCCTCCTGGGTCTCTGGAGAGATACTGAAGAAAAACAAAGCAGGAAGAGTTTCTGTTGCAGCTGAGAATGAACTTTCTCCTGTTAAGGGTAGTTAGTTAAGCCTGGAAGTGATTGCCAAGAAAGCAGTGAATTCCCTTTTGGGGATGAAAGATCCTCTGTGGGGTCTTTCAGACACAGCAGGGATGCCTCACTCCCAGGAATGGGGTTTGGCTCAAGCCTGTCCAAATGGCAGCCCTCATTCTGCATCAGGTGTCCAAATGGTATGAGATGGGCCAGGCCGCATTTCAGGCCTCCCTCACTGCTTCTCACCCTGACCCCACCCCAGCCATCCCAGCCCCTCAAGCCTGTTTCCAGGGTCTTGTCTCCACACAAGGTCTCCTAAACCTCCTCCCCATACCACTGGAGCCCTGACCTGTTCCATTCCAGTTCCCTCCCACTGTGGAGGCAACAAAGGGAGATGGCCAAGGCCTAGCTAAACCAGGGCTGGGGTTGGGTGTTGGTGGGGGAGAAAGGTGATGGAGTGCAGGGAGGGAGGGAGGGATGGGGGGGAGGTCCCAAAAGCGCCCACCAGCCTCAGATTACCCCGGGCAGGGCAGGGCATCGGGAGAGAAGCCACAATGCCTCCCCAGGGGAGATGCTGTTCATCCGAGCACATGGTTATAAAATGAGACCTCTGTGCCTATGTGGCTGATGAAACCAGTGCCGTTTGATATATTTCAACAGAGCATGGGGTTTTTTAAAAAACAATCCTACCATAAACATCCTGAATCCTAAAATTGTTATTGTACCAGTCATAGAAAAAGCAAAATCCACTTTTTTTTTTTTTTTGGTGTAGGAGTGGTGCGGACCTAGTCATGAAATGTAGTAGAAACCATTTCAGTTTTAGAGTCAGTGAAGGCACCTGTCCCCCAACTGGCTATATGAGCCTGAGCAATTTTCTTAACCTTGCAGACCCTCAGTTGTTTTCACACATAAAATGGGAATAATAACAGCAATACCTGCCTTTCACAGTTTCTGGCGCAGGATCAAATGGACCTATGCAGCTTTCCCCAGTGTATGTTCTTAGCAACCACACTTCTACAGGTTATTGTAATGTGAGGAGCACACACAGGCTGGTGATTTGGGGGAGCAGTCATTTAAATCAAGCTAAATAGCTTCCATTCTGACACTACTTCTCCGAGCATTTAATATATTGATCTTCATCAAGAATATTGAAGAAAGACCCCATTCTGTTGCATTTTGCAAATCTATTTAACCACAGAAATCTTGATATAACATCCAACGTAGAGATTGAAAGCTAGCGGTCCATGGGCCAAATCTGGCCCACAGATGTAGAGTTTTTTGGCCAGCACAGTGTTGCCTTTCAAAGTTTCCCGTATTTAAATATAGTGAGATTTCACACATACATCACAAGATTTCACATAAAAATTAACTTTCAGCTTCTCTTGAAAAAACCTAAAGATTAGGACAAACTAGGTCCTCATTTTCACATGGTGACACTTAACCAGAGTGGGTGGTCCACCCAGGCATCCAGTTTGCCACTCTTGAGGGTCTAGTGCTGCTTAAATGCTGAGATAAGACATGTGAAAGAGTTAGTTTTGGCCTGGTGCGGTGGTTCATGTCTGTAATCCCAGCGCTTTGGGAGGCCGAGTCGGGTGAACTCCTTGAGCTCAGGAGTTCGCGACCAGCCTGGGCAACATGGTGAGACCCCATCTCTATAAAAAATACAAAAATGTGCCAGGCATGGTGGCACATGCCTGTAGTCCTAGCTACTCAGGAGGCCGATGTGGAAGGATTGCTTGAGCCCGGGAGGCAGAGGTTGCAGCAAGCCAAGATCGCACCACTGCACCCCAGCCTGGGTGACAGAGTGAGACCCTGTCTCAAAAAAACAGAAAAGGGTGAGTTTTATCTACACACCCCTGCATTTAAAAATTGTTGAATATCTGCTTATTGTATCATAGTCATGCATTATTGAACATGACATGTACATTATAAAGAATAATTTAACCAAGCATAATTTAACAAGATGAGATTAAAAATAAGCATAAATCAGAAGTTTTACTCTTCACACTTCACCCTTCAGAGGCCACCGATACAGCTCCTCATACAGAGTTGAGGCTCATTTAATGATTATACTTACATGTAATTCTTGGTTGATGGGACCTGAAGATGTCCAACTTCCCCATTGGAATGAAAAGCTGAGCATGCAACCACCACCCCTACCGCTGACACTGAATTTGGGTCTTGTGTTTTCGCACTCATCAGTCCTTACAAGGAGATTGTGGATCAAGTGCTATTTGGCTTTTAGTTTGCCCTGGAGGGTATTTTTTCTTTCTTTTAACTATGCCCAGTAGCATAAACAATAGTCTTTTGAACCCAGGCTGTACGTGAAATACTAATTTAGGCAAACGCCAATCTAAACAAACAAACAAAAAATAGGTTCACAACATTTTTTTCTTTCAGATATTAGTGAAGTGCATACATTAGCCAGAAAGAGCCAGGAGAAAATTATACAATTTAAAGGGACTTTTCAAGTCTCGAAGCAGCCACACTCCATTATAGTTCCCAAGGGAGTAATATAATAGTAAATAGTAACTGCTTGTGAAGTCATCTGAGAGTTTTGGATGAAAGACCATGCAGAAACATGAAAAAGTGTTATTTAGTATGCCAGTTTCAGGGTTAAATGTTGGATGTTTCAACTTTATCCCCTACCAAATTTTCAAAATAGCAAGCAGCAATGTGACTGGCAATATTAGGTTTTCCTCCTCTTAAAACCTAGTAATGAGGCCAAGGGAAGCAATTATGACTGGGCAGTGAAGTCTTCCCCTCCCCACCTCGCACCAGAACATTTTCAGTGCAGCTTCAGGGGCCTCCCAAAGACTTAAGGAATCCAAGTTTCCTGGGATCCTGCTGTAGCTGCAGCCCATGCTAAGACTTTGGGTGCCACTGATTTGAGCAGTTGAAAAAGCAGCCGTTCCATGTTTCCTATGACATGGAGCCTGTCAACAGGATAGCCTCATGGTCGAGACTTTGGGCTCTAAATTCACCCCTGTGTTCCAATTCTCACCCTACCACTTATCAGGTGGATGACCAGAGCAAGTGACTCAACATCTCCAGGCCTCAGTTTTCCCAGCTGTAAAATGATTACAGTAATAGTACCTCACTTGTAGAGTTTAAAAGAGAGAATGTATGTAAAGTGCTTGGCACAGTAGTCAGGCACATGAAAAGTACCCAGTATGTATTCCTTCATGTATTGCAAACCAACTGTTTCTCTTGCTTTTTTGCTCTCAGGATCAGAAATCTAGTTGTCCTCCTTTAATTCTTTGAAGTTCCTATTTTTCAGCTGCTCTGACCCATGTTTCAGCAGCTTTGATCCATTTATTTAGCTGCTGTGTCTCCTTTATTTAAGCAGGGAGTTAGAAAACTTTTTCCATAAGGGGCCAAATAGAAAATGCTTTCACCTTTGTATTCCATACAATCCCTGTTGCAGCTACTCAACTCTGCCTTTGTAGCTAAAAAGCAGCTAGGGTCAACAAGTAAATTAATGGGTATGGCTATGTTCTAATAAAACTTTATTTACCAAAATAGGTAGCAGTAGGATTTGGCCCACAGGCCAAAGTTTGCTGCCTCCTGATTTAAGCTCTGTTTCTCCCCCAAATGTGCAAAAAGCAGGCAGGAGGCCACTTGAGAGAACCAAGTGTTCAGCACATTTTCTTCCAAAGGAACCAGGGAAATGAGAGTAACTTGTGTGGATTTTTTTAAAGGGAGAAATTGAGACCTCTCTCCCAGCAAAAAAGTCACCTAGACTCTCTCTGCAGAGCAGAACAGTCTCAAAGTGGAAAGACAGGGGCCACTGGGGTGGGGAAAGTGGAAGTGGTGTTTGGTGCACATCAGACACCAAACTCTTAGACTCTGCTCACAGGGATCCATGCTCCTAGCACATGGTGCTACATTCCCCAGTGTTCAAAATCCCTGGCAGATGGAGGAGACATCTGCAAATGTCTGCATCAACAGGAGCTTTGAAAGGGTTCCAGAACAATCCCCTAAAAATGCTCTTGGTTTTGCTATATAGAGAAGGTGCCAGACATTCCCAGAAGCCTGCTGAAATCTTTAAGAAATGGGCATTTGAGAAAAATACTTCCTAGTATCTGGTCGTGTCCCTCTCTAACAACCCTATAACTTTGACTTCCTCTGACATTATCGGCATAGGGCAAATATCTTCTCAAATCATCAGTTCCCCATGATGGAAATCATTTTTGCCTGCTCTGTCTCCATTTTTCTCTGGAAGGAGAAAAATCTTTTCTCGCTGCCCCCCACAACCCGCCCCCTTCAAGCTCTTGAGTAGAGAAAGAAATACTTTCGCAGGATGAACCAGGCAGCTTCTCCTTAGAGGTGGCACTACCTCCAATGTTCTTCTCTTCTTTTCATCTGCCCTGCCTTTGAGACCAGAAAACATCTGGAAGCACTGAGTACCTGGTGTGTCACAGATCCCTGAATTGGGATCTTCATGTTTGGGGAAGGCTCTCCAAAATGAAGTAAGGTTTCTCTACCTCCCTCCCACCTTTGGTCCCGTTGATCTCCCCGACTAACCCTCAACATCTGGCATAGCTCAGGTTTTTGGTGTCACTCTTCTGACATTCCAGAAGGTATCTCTGTGGTGGCATGCAGGGCACAGGCTTTTGGTGGTTTGCTTACTTACGTGTGATTCTCGGAAGGGTCCGTGTGATACCAAGCTGATGATGGAACTGGGATTCCGCCTTGAGTGGAAATGCTTCTTTTCCAACTCTCCTAACTGGGACAGATGTTTGATTAAAAGATTACGGGTCCCCATGGGAGCATGGATTCTGGTTTATTTGATGTGGGCTCAGGTAATAATCAAGCTATGAAATTTCCAGAAGATTATATGCCCACCTTCTGGGCTGCCCAGACAAAAGCTCTGCTTCTGCATATAAGAATGATAATAATAGAAGCAATTTTCCGTAATCAAGAAGTTTTCAGACTTGAGTGTGCATTAGAATAATCCAGAATGTATCTGGAATAGAAGAAAGACAGACAAAAGAAAGTCACTGGGCCCACCTTTGATTCCCTAGGACTGGGGGAGGGCCTAAGGAACCCCATCTTCAACATGCACTCTGTCCACCCTCTCACCTACCTAGGTCATCCTAATGTGGTGAGTTAGGAACCACAGCTAGAGACGTGCTTGCTTTACCTGAGGATAGGGAAAATGATGGGCTAACTCTGAGACCTGATTCTTCAGACCTCAAGTGGATATTAATGACCTGTGTTGTAAGGATGATTCTTGCCGAAACCTAACAACTCCCAAAAATTTCTCAAGGAAACTGACATAGGAGGAATCTAGAGATTCAAAGAAACTCGAACCAGATGGCTTATTTGAGAATCTTTCTCTATCTTTCAAATTCATCAAACCACAGAGTTTACAAAGCATTTTCACATACGTTATCTCATTTTTATTAGAGTTTCTTGATTCTTGGAGTCTGTGGACCCACAGGAATATGTGAATCAATGAATCAATTTCAGGAAGACAAAACTTGGATGAGAAATTTTTTTTCCACTAAACTCTAACTAAAACTTAGCATTTTTTAAAATTATGAATGTAAGTAACGAGTCACAGTCCCGGCAGTACCTGTGACTTTGTCACCAAATGAAATCAGATACTTTCATATTACATCACTACTATTGTAGATATCTCAAAGTATCATTTAGGCTCATCACTAGCTTGAAAACACTGTGGTTTTTAGACCCACTGCTAAATCTTGTTATTTAATGCACTAATACAAATTTATTTTTATATTAATTGATTTAATACTTTGAAAATTGTATTTTAATACAATTGGTTTTGTTGGCAGTCCCATGTATTTTATTTTATTTACTTAAAAACACAATTCTGAGAAGGGATTTTTTAAAAATGTTTTAAAATCCCTCATCAGATTATTACAATTACTTCTTGAAGATGGCCAAGTAGTTACTATTATCCTCTCTCCAAAGATGAGGAAGCTTAGGGAAATCTCAATTGACATGTCCAAGATGGCAAAACTAGTGGGTGACAGGGCCTGAACTCAAATTAGGTCCTTGGGGTTCCTTACTGACCAGTCAGCTCTGTGGGAGGGAACCACAGCCCCTTTCGGTGCAGTAGCCAGCACATGGAGCAATAGGGAAGAAAAAAACATTGAGAAATTCTTGCATCTGGGGAAGGCTTCAGAGTAATCACCGGAACAGCCGGAGGATGAGCTGCAGCAAAGAGCTGGGCCTGTCACACTGGGGTATGGTGATTAATTGGTGCAGGGGAACACAGCCAAGAGCAGAGAAGCCACACCAGGCCACCATCCATTTGTCCATGCCCTGGGGTCAGAAATGGAGCAAATGGAATCTTTTATAAGAGAGGAAAGGGTGGAATGTAGCCATGGGGGAGTTCTGCAAGGAATTCACAGGTGTTTTCTTATTGCATTTCCCCCTCCCTAAGGACCTCTGTGTGTGCCGTTAGCAACAGAGAGGAGGGGTGGGGGTGTGGCTGGGCTGGGCTCTGCAATCTGTCATGCACCCCTCCTCCAGCTCTGTGAGCTATGGTAGTTTCAAATGAAATAGCAGAAACCATGTTCAAGTCACAGGGAGCTGGGTCACTGGGAAACTCATTGAATTCTTTAGTTAATTTCAATAGGTGGACATGGTGGGCCTTGGGTTTTTGAGGCAGCCATTTCAGTAGGGTCACTCTAATCTGGGCCATGAGCAGACCTCTTCCCCACTCAGTAAGTCACCCCATCATGGTGATTCTGCAGATTCCAGTTCATGAGCAATTTTGCCAACTTTCCTTTCTCTTGAAGAAAGCAAGCAAGCTACAGGGTTGGTTCAGTTCATTTCTTCCCACTGAAATGCTGGCGAGAGCATGTTGGTAATTGATATTCAGAAGTGTTATTGATGTGGAGGCACAGCTGCTGTGGATCAGGAGGTCATTGTTTTCCCTAACATTTATTTGAATTATGAAATGATAGAAGATTTGGGAAAGTTTTTTTAAAAAAAAAACAAAAACAAAAATCACTTTTAATCTTACCCAGAAAAGCCAGTATTACTATTTTGGTGCATTTTTTTCTGGACAGATAAGCAGAGAGGCAACTTCCCTATGCCCATTATGTTTAGAAAGCAGGCAAGTACAACCATTAGGTCCATTTAGAAAAAAAAAAAATCTCATTAGTAGGCTATAATGAACACAGAGTCCTACTATGTTGCCTTTTGTGCCAGACAAAATCAGGTGACAGATTTTTATTTTATTTTATTTTATTTTATTTTATTTTATTTTATTTTGAGACGGCGTCTCACTCTGTCGCCTAGGCTGGAGTGCAGTGGTGCGATCTCAGCTCACTGAAACCTCCACCTCCTGGGTTCAAGTTGATTCTCCTGCCTCAGCCTCCCAAGTAGCTGGGATTACAGGTGCATGCCACACACCCGGCTGATTTTTGTATTTTTAGTGGAGATGGGGTTTCACCATGTTGGCCAGGCTGGTCTCGAACTCCTGACCTCAGGTGATCCACCCACCTCGGCCCCCCAAAGTGTTGGATTACAGGCATGAACAATTGCTCCCGGCCAGGTTCACAGATGTAATGAGAGGTCTTCCTTCTTTCTGTTTCCCTTCTCTTCCTCTGTTCGCCTCTCCATAGCTTCTCAGCTTCATCTTCTGTCCTTCAAACTGCTACTGCCAGAGACTTAGAGCATAAATTCTAACCTAGATCCTCTAATTTGGGGGCCCTTATCTGCAGCAGACCATATTTTCCCTGTAGTCAGCAGTTTCCTCCAAGGGACCAGGACTAGGCTAAGGGTTTCAGATTCTTCAGATGAGAAAAGGTATGACACTAATAAACCCCTCCCTCTTATTGCAGTATCAGTCATCTCTCACTAACCTAACTTGTTATTATGCTAAAAGACCCTTCCTTCCTGCTAGAGAAAGGAAAAGATGGAAGTGGGTGGTGAGGACAGAGCATCCCCCAGCTACATTATGTAATAAAACCTGAGGTTTTAGGCAGTTAACATGTGCTAAGTACTATTCTGATTGTTTGATATGTAACTCACTGAATCTTCACATCAGTACTATGAGGAAATTGAGGTCCAGGGAGTTCAAGTCATTTACTAGCCCAAGGTCATACTCGCCCAAGGTTAGCAAGTAGCACAGCAAAAATTCTAACCCAGGCCATCTCACCCTGGGAGGCCCTATCTTGGCATGTTGTCTTTTCCAAAGTTGTCAGCATCAAAATAGATATCTCATCCCACATGACATTTTACAATGTATTGTGACACCCCTTCATCCAGCAGGGGGGTCTATGTTTCCTCTCTTTGAACCTGGGTAGACTCTGCTAACTGTCTTGACCAAGAGAAACTGAAGGAAGTGATGCTGTGTGACTTCCAAGGACAGATTATAAAAGGCAATATAATTTTGGCCCAGCTCTCCCTCTGTCTTGAAACACTTCCCCTTAGAATCCAGCCACCATGTTGTAAGGAAGCTCAGGCCACATGGAGAGGCCCTACATGGTGTGTTCTGGCTGACAGCCCCAATGAGGCTTCCAATCAAGAGCCAGCATCAACCACCAGAAACGTGAGTAAATGGGCTTTTAGATTATTCCAGGCTCCAGTTTTTGAGTCTTTCCCCTGAGGCTGTAGACACCAGTGAGCAGACACAAGCTGAACTTACTGTGCCCTGTTTGAATTCCTGATCCACAAAAATTTTGAGAGATAATAAATGATTACCATTGCTCAAAACCACTAGGTTTTGGGCTAGTTTGTTACATAGCCAGAGTATGGGAATGGTGCTCCTAACTATTACAGTAAGACTAGCATATGCTCTCAGCAGCTCTCCATTCCCATCTTTATCCTGACTGACTCAGGCAGCATCAAGCTTAAGGTTGCCATGGGAGAAATTTTGCATAGATTTTTCTTGGCCCAACTCCTTCCAGGAAATTAGTCCCATTAGACTTCTATTGTTTAAGTCTTTACATTTTCCTCAGTCTTCACGGTCTTTTCTTGGGGAATGAGAAGAGGTTGCCTCAGAGCCTGCAAGCCAAATGCCATTTTAAGCCAGATGTTAAAACGGCCTCTATAAGGAAAGTGTAGCCCTTCCTTCAATAATTGTTGAGCAAGGACTTACTGACACCAGTGCTGGGCTTTGTCCACATGAGTTTTTCAGGCAAGAGAAACTGTACAATAATATTCTTTCTATAAAAAGTAGAAATGTGCCATGTGCTTAAAAACTTGGGCATTAGATCTTCTCTATCCTGCTCTGTTCCGAAAAAAGAAAAAGAAAGATGGAGGTGGTAGGTGGAGAATTAGCAAACCAAAAGAAAAATATAAAGGCCCAAGAACCAGGTGAGAGCAATCTGCTAATGTTAAACTGGATTGCAGGAGATTCAGAATGTTTATTTGCAAGGCTTTGGACTCTAAGCTTGTTCCCCAACCCCCATCCCACTTCCAGAGCTTTTGTACATCTTTAGAGTTTTGTCATCAGATATAAGTAAGGTTCACTTCTTTTAGCCCTCTGCTCAGATTTCTTTATAAAATGTTGATAGGTGATGATACACTTTCAATGGTTTTGTGGGGAAATAGGGAGTAAAGATGGTAGCAGATAATCTTCTCCCACTAATATAAGGAAAATCTGTGTGCCAGTTTCACATGGATTTTAATACCCAAATAGGCACCTCTAGGTGTACATCTATTTGTTTATTTTATATCCCAGGTTGGAGAGTTGTACTCCAGGATAAATTACCTCCTGAAATCCCGTGTATGTCTCTTTATACATATTCCTACACCCTCACAGGTCATAAGACTGGAGGGGAGGGGAAGAGGACAACTAGAAAAGGCAAGTAGACCAAAATTAAATGCGTAAATACCCTGGTTTAAGTTTCTAAAGATTCAGTATCACTGTACTGGCTCAGGGTCCCAACAGGGGCAGATGGCACATGCAAAATGAGATTATTTGAGGAGGAGGTTTTATTTGCGAAGAGTCTGTTTACAGTGGTATGAGTGTAGGGAACCACAGGGGATAGTGCATAAAGTGGGGACTCGCACTAGTGAAGTTGTCATCACCCATAGGCCTAATGGGGACACAGAGGCTACTGGAACTTAAAAAAGAGTCATGTAGAACAGGCTGCTTTGACCTTCTGTCACAAGATAGTTGTGAAAAGAGGGGACCAGGGGAATGAGTACCCTGATCTTACTCTCCTCCCTCCCTTTTATCTGCTGGAACTTTCCATTGGCCACCTACCTGAAAGCCAGAGGGCCAGGAGGTTGTGGAACTAGCACATAGAAATAGTTCCTGGGGCAGACAGCAGGATATGAAGGGAGAGTAGAGCCTGGGGGGTAAAAGGGAACAATGCATCACAATTGCCACCCCACACATAGAAAAGTTTTTTCAAAAGCAGAGAATGCTTGCTTGGAGACAGTGCTAAACATTATTAAGAATGCCTAAAAAGTACAAATGCAACTTTAAACCAAATACAGATTCTAGAAAGACATTTACAAGAGCCCAAGGTTTATCACTCATCCCTTGGCTCAAATATAATTGAGTACTCTGGGTGTGTAGCAATAAACACCATTCCAATTTATCTCCGTGTGGTTGATCTTCACAGTGATAGCAACTACACTATAAACTCCTGGGCATTGTGCCTCAGTAAGTGATCATTTTAAGATATAAGTCCAATACAATTTCTTTTCTCTTAACCACCCTCCCTCATGGCTTGGAATAAAAACTATAGTCTTTACAATGGCTTACAAGACCCTCGATGATAAGCCCCTGGCTACTTCTCTGTACTTAACCACTACTGCTGTTCTCTCTCTTGCCTTCTTGACTCCAGCCACACGAGTTCAAACACATCCATTATAATCTGCCCCAGGGCCTTTGCACTTGTTTTCACCACTCTTTCCCAAATACAATGTGACTCACTCCCTCAGTTTTATGGGTATTCAAATGCCACCTTTAGAGAAGCCTGTCTGACAACACTGTATAAAATAGTAACTATAACAAAGGTCTTTCCAAAAATGGCCATACCAATATTTCCGCTCCCACATGATCTTCTGGAAGTTGCCACTTGCCATGAACAGGTGGAGTCTTTTTTCCCTCCCCTTGGGAAAGACTTGCAACTATCTCAACAAATAGAATGTAGTATAAATAATGCTGTGGACTTCCAAAACTAGGTCATAAAAGGTGATATGGCTTCCTTCTGATGCTCTCTTTTTTTTGGGAAATTGGCTTTTGGAACTCACCCACCATTTTGTAAAGACGCCAAGGCCACATGAATAGACCACATATAGATGTTTCATTCAGCAACCCTAGCTAAGGTCTCAGGAATAGCCAGCATCAACCAGCAGACATGGAAGTGAGTGAGACATCAAGTGGTTCCAGCCCACAGCCTTCAAGCCACCCCAGCCAAGGCCAATGGAGTAGACAGAAGCTATCTCTACCAAGACCTATCTATGTTACAGATTCATGAGTAAAATAAATGATTATTTATGCCACTGTTTTCTGGAATAATTTGTATACAGCCATAGCATTAGATCATATTTTTTGTGTCAAAGTAAGATGTGGTGGCAATAAAAAACCATGTGAGAGTGGCTTTGGGACAAAGTAGTGGGCAGAAAAGAACTCTAAGGAGAATGTTAGTGAAAGTCTAAAGGATCTTAAAGAGGCTGTTAGAGGAAGCCTCATAACCCTTGATGAAGCTGTTAATTAGGGCTCAATTAAAAGTGAGGAAAATGTTATTGGAAACTGGGAGAAAGGAAATCCTTGTTAGTAGCCCACAATAATTTGGAAAATCGAAGACATACCTAATTAATCAAATGATCTAGCTAAAGAAGTTTCAGGCAGAATACTAAAAGTGCCTCTTGGCTTCTTCACATTGTCTATATAAATACAAGAGGAAAAAGATGACCTTTTTTAAAAGGAATTATTTACTCTTCAAGTAAAATTTAGAGAAAATTTAGGAGCCAGGACTCGCGGTGTTCAAAAATAAAACTCTTTTTTAATCTCATCCTCTCTAATATTCTGAAATTAAGAGAGGGCTTCAGAGCAAAGATTAAAGACTATACCCATAATATTATTTGTTAGAACCTCAGAAATACCTAGGACAGTGAGGACAGTGCCTCACGAACTGTTTTGTTCAGACCAAGGGACCTCTAAACATCTTCAAGAAGTGCTTCATAGATTCTCTCTGTTAACTACTAGAACTCTTAAGAATTTAAGGAGCACTGTCCTTCTGCAGCTTTATAGCAAGCCCAAGGTGGAAAATCTTGGCAAGATTTGTGGATGTAGCTTTTGTCTGATGGAGTGTATCAGAAATCAATTCATAAGGTTTCATAAGCCCACAAGGTTTTTAAAAGAATTATATCAGCTTACATGGAAAGATGATTTAATCAACATTTTACATGCAGGAAGCTGACTGAGAAAACTATTCAACTGCAAAATGGGCCACTTTTTATGGAAAAGGAAAGAGGATATGGAGGGCATAATGCAGAGCCACAGTGAATTATATCCAGGCAGTAGGACTGCATCCTCACCAAGGAACTGGCAACGGGAACCCTGCTGGATTTCAAAATGGTTACAGATTCCTGAGTGCCTCCTGTTTCCCCTTTTTTGAAGAGGAGGCTGGATGGTAGTTACCCTATGCCTGTCTCACCATTACATGTTGCATCTCTAGGGAGAAAGCAAATTGTTTCTTTTTTTGAGATAGAGTTTCACTCTTGTCCCCCAGGCTGGAGTGCAGTGGCGAGATCTCGGCTCACTGCAACTTCCGCCTCCCAGGTGCAAGTGATTCTCCTGCCTCAGACTCCCAAGTAGCTGGGATTACAGGTGCCTGCCATCACGCCCAGCTAATTTTTTTATTTTTTATTTTTAGTAGAGACAGGGTTTCACCGCGTTGGCCAGACTGGTCTCGAACTCCTGACCTCAGGTGATCCACCCACCTCAGCCTCCCAAAATGCTGGGATTACAGGCGTGAGCCACCACACCTGGCCGCAAATTGTTTCTTGAGGTGACAAATCTTAAGATAAGCAGGAACTGTCTCCAGAAGCTCTCTTTGAGGAACCAAGCTTAAGGAGCTTCACTTGCATGTGAACGTGATCTTAATGGCAAGATCTTAGACTGTGAGCCTGAACTTTGCAGACTCTAGAGAAGAAGGTAGGGGTTTTCTTTTGCATATGACAAGGACATAAATTATTGTGACCAGAGGATAGACAATAGCAAAGTGTATTTTCCAAGAATAGCCACAGAAGTATTTCTGGAGCCACATACTTTTCCAGAAGCCTGCCACTTGCCATCAAGAGGTGGGGTCTATTTCCCCTCCCTTTGGACAGAACTTGAGAAACATGACACCCATATAAAAGCAATGATAAACTGTTGTTGAAATGCTTAAAAGAACACTGAAATAAATGAAAAAATGTTTATGGATAGGATGCCTCAATGTCATCAAAATGTATATTATCCCCAAATTAACTTATAAATTCAAAAATTTTAAGTACTGTTTTAATAGGACTTTTCATAGAACAAACCAAGCTTATCCTGAAGTTCATGTGGATGAGGAAACCGCTACGTAAAGTCAAGGTAGGGAAGGAGATATTTGCACTGGCAAATAATAAGATCATGGAGCTAGAGTAATAAAAAACATTGTAGAATTAAGACACAGATAGATAGACCAACAAAACAGACTTGAGAATCTGGAGATATCCCCTTGGACATATGCATACTTGATTTATGATAAATGTGGCCATACAGAGCAGTGGGGGAATGACAATCTTTTCAATAAATAGTATTGGGACATTTGGGTATCCATAAGGAAAAAAATTAAATACAAGTTATCCATTCTAATTCCAGGTGGATTTTAGACCTAACTGTAGGTAAAACTATAAAATTTTCAGGATATTATGTAGAAGGATGTATGAATGACTTCGGGGTAGGGAAGGATTTCCTAAATAATACACAAAATGCACTAACTATAAAGAGATTGATTAAATTGACTACACTAAAATTCAGAACTTCCACTCATCTGAGGACACCAAAAATAAGATGCAAAGAAGCTTACTGACTAGGAGGAAATATTTGCAATGTATATGAAACCCACAAAGAATTATCATCCAAGATATGTAAATAATCCCTTTTCATCACTAGGAATTAGGAAAATGCAAATTGAAACAAAGATAAAATACTATTGAGAGCCCTCAGGTTGGCAAAAAATTTTAGTCTGTCCACACAAAATGTGGGCAAGAATGTGGGAGAAAGAGAAATTTCAAATATGTTGATGGATTATAAATAGTTCTTTACAGAGCAACTGGGCAGTGTCTAATAAAGTTGAAGCTGCACATGGTATATAACCTAGTATTTCTACTTCTAAGCATGTACCTTACAAGAAATTTCTGCATGTATGCACAAAGCATCATGTTCAAGAATATTTTGTAGAGGCATATTTTGTTATAAGAAAACACTGGAAACAATCTAAATGTTCATCGGCTGGAAAATGGAAAAATAAATTTTGGTTTGTTCATACAATGGAATGTTTTATAGCAGTTAAAATAAGGGAGCTAAATTCTGCATATAAACATGGGTAAGTCTCTATAATATCGAGTCAAAAATCAAGTTGCAGACTGATGTAAACAGAATAATCTACTTCTATAAAGTTTAAAGACATTCAAAGCAATACTATAGTCTGTGATACCATCTGTGCAGTAAAAGTATTAAAACATCCTTAAGAATGACAAAAATAAAATCCAGGAGAAAAACAAAGTCCATCTGGGAAAGAAAGGGAATAGGAATGAAAGAAGTAAAAGAAAGTTTCAAGCATATTTGTGATGTTCTGTTTCTTTAAAAGGAAAACGGTTGCTATGTCAAAATGTTACGATTTCATCAAGTTTTGCTGTGGGTAAGTGAGCAATCCATATATCATTATCCTTTTCTGCTGACATACTTTTTTAAAAAGCTTAATGGGAGTCGTAAGCTTCAGTGAGTTCATATGGCTTGTGGTCTTATTTGTGGGTCTAGTAATACATTTGTTATATAACTTCTGCAGATAATATTCTAAAGGTATGTATGAAATTCTGTTCATATTGTACTCTGAAGTCAAGTCTACACATTGTCAGCAAAGCTCTCCCATTTTAGGTAAAATGAACAATCGGTTATTCTCCCTTTCCTGGCAGAGGAGTTTCTTTGAAATTTATCATCAGAAAATCCACTCAACAACCAGTTCAATCTACATAAGAAAGATAAGATGTAATCAAACTACCCCCCAAATTGTCTAAAGACCAGAATGAAAAGAAGATCTCAGCATATCCACTGTGGTTACTAGGCCATATTAAACATCAATTTTCGATTTTCCAGAATGAGAAGAAAGGTTGAATCATCAAAGATGACTATGGGGGCTTGCACTAAGAGTCTACAAAGTCTTAGTGCAAAGTTTCTAAGAGGTTAGTCCTTCTCCCTGGCTGCTTCTACATCTGGATTCACCTCACCGTTTTAAGAATAAGTGAAATGCAGGATTGGATGTGATTATCATGAAACAATAGCAGTAGATAGCTTTGTTTTATGTTATTTCTTTCTTTGTTTTTTCATTTTTAGATACAAAACCAGAAGATATGCTCTTTGGTTGTATTTTCTAAAAGCAAACCCTTAGGAAAGGGTTTAGGTGAAAGCAATTCATCTGGGGAGGAAATCCCAGGCAAGACAATGAAGTCAG
Source organism: Pongo pygmaeus (assembly GCF_028885625.2). NCBI lineage: Eukaryota > Metazoa > Chordata > Mammalia > Primates > Hominidae > Pongo > Pongo pygmaeus. The sequence continues at coordinate 86,701,089 of NC_085930.1, forward strand.
AGAATGAGACTAGGAAATGAGGAAAGGTAATATAGAAAATGTGAATGAGCAGGTTGCTGCTGTGGCATCAGGGACTCATTTTTGCAGAAGACTCTTTGAGAGACTACATAGAACAATCCTTAAAATCGGCCCGACAAAGCATAAGGAAGCAGGGGTATTTATCCACCAACTCATGATTTGATGGCTGTTCTTGGGGATTTAACTCTCCACTTCAGGCCTGGCCCTCCTTCATGTTAGCCACGCAGGCTCCTATGGGCAACAGAAAGACCTCAAGAGTTCAGAAGCCAGCTGCATGCAAGGGAATGGTACAAAAACTTCAGATGACATCTTGCATGGGCCAAAGGAATCTGCCAACAACATCTGTCAAAGCTATCTACAATAGATTATGTTGTATCATGTTTTCCCAAGCATGAGACAAGTACCACCAGTGGTTCAGGAGACGATTTTAGATGGTTCTGGGTCATGGAATTAAATAACATTGAATTACATGGTTGGGGAATTCTTGTCTTTTCACTTCTCTCTCAATCATTCTGACTATCCAAAGACAACCTCTCTTTTTGGTACTAATTATGGCTTTATTATACCTCCAATCCTTGCAAGCTTCCAGTTTAAGCAGAGAGTCAGCCTTGGACCCCAGATGTTTACTGACAACCACATTTGGCCGAAATGTGCTGACATGTTCCTCTTTTCATTGTGTTTATATTTCCAATTACCTTCAACCTATGGCAAGTGGTATTATTTCTTCATTACCAGCAACAATGCAAAGTTTGCTTTTTGAATAAATTTATTTCATCTTTTAAGCCAGCCAATTTAAAGAATAATATTGAGCAAATGATAGAACCATAAAGATGGTATGAAATGCTAAAATTGGGGAAATTCCGTGAGCTCACGAGCTGCATATTATGATGGAAAAGATGTGACTTTGGGGAGATCACCTAACCCCTCTAAGCTTGACCCTCCCTAATATTGCAACCCTTCATTGAGTTGTTGGGAAAATTCAAATGGGGTATTTGTCAGGCGACAAGCCCTCCACCTGGAAGTAATGCAAAATCAGTAGATGTTAGTTCTCTTTTCTTGAAATGTTTATAAGAAAATATAGGTATTTTAAAAAATAGACCCTAGGGAATTTATTAATCAGATATCAGGACACTATTAATCAGGTATTTATCAGGTTTAATGTGATTTTCTTTAGGAAAGCCCCTTTCCCATCAATTTTTCCCATCATAAGAAACTAGGTACTGCCAGCTGGGCATAGTGGCTCACGTCTGTAATCCCAGCACTTTGGGAGGCCGAGGCGGGCAGATCACTTGAAGTCAGGAGTTCGAGACCAGCCTGGCCAACATGGTGAAACCCCGTCTCTACTAAAAATACAAAAATTAGCCGGGCATGATGGCAAGCACCTGTAAGCTACTTGGGATGCTGAGGCAGGAGAATCGCTTGAATCTGGGAGGCAGAGGTTGCAGCAGTGAGCCAAGATCATACCACTGCACTCCACTCTGGACGATAGAGTGAAACTGTGTCTCAAAAAGAAAGACAGAAAAAGAGTACTGCCATTACTGGGTCCTTTTGATCTGTTTGGAAGTGCTCATTGTGCCTTTTCTAGAGGTTGGGAAGATGACATGTACATTAGAAAGCCTACATATAGCTGGAGTAGTGGTGTGGTCACTACTTAAGACTTGCTGCAACATGTTAATTTGTTTATTTTGGTTGCAATTCTTGAAATGAACCACAGTGTATAAAACTATGTTTTTTTTCTATCACTTTTTCTCTCAGTAGAGGAAGTAGTCACATTTTTTAAAATCCAAATAGAAGACCAAGGGGTGCCCTAAGAGCCTTCCTCTGGTGCCAGAGTTTTTCCAGCCTTCCTCTGGTGCCAGAAGGGTGGACTTTTCAGTAGAGAAAAATACATCATTTTGGAAGTCTTGAGATCTGTTGTGAGAAGGTAGTTTGTCTCAGTGTTCTTTAAACGGCGAAAATGTCAATTCAGAATGCAATGTGATGTTTCTTTCATGGGGGAGGAGGGGTATAAAAACAACATGGAAGTCTCCAAAGTATGAGTTGTTATTGTCAGGTTTGTTTCTTGTTAGAATGTTTCAGTTTGGGGTTTTTGCTTTTTAATGCTGTTTCCTCCTAACAGGGACGTATTGACGGTTTGGCATTGTGTCTAGAAAAGCCCTTACCTGTTGGCAGGATTTTCAGGAATGTTATCTTCAGTCATTCGAAGGGATGCAATTCCTTTAATGAATATGCCACCTATGGTGAATAAAGGAAAGGTGGCCCTCAGGGAAAGTGAGGGGCTGAATGCCAGGGTGAGGAGAGGAGGTAAATAACTGAGTCCTATCTGGCCTTAGGTTATTCTTGAAATTAATCAAATTCCACCACGTGGCAGACTCTTGAGCAGAAGAGATGAGCAATTGCAAAGAACATAAGAGAAAAAGTCTTGGAGCTTGCGTTCTAGTATGGGATTTTAACTTCTTCTTGCACCATGGACTCCCGTGGCAGTTTCATAAAGTCTATAGATCTTTTCTTAAAATAATATTTTCACATGTGTAAAATAAAATATGTAGAATTCAAAGAAAACAAATTATATTCAAATTCAGTAACTTGCCACACTGTGCTTGACCGGTGTTACTGTGCAGTCTGTTAGCAATGTTATTTTAAAGATCATACTTCAGTAATTATTTCAACCATCAAATGTATTTGAATGTGTCTGGTCTTTATTCTTAGGCTGCACACCTATCCTTGTTGTAAAATGCCATGTGCCCTTATAGAGAATTAAGAATTCTCATTTGAACTGCCCAGACTTACTTCAGTTTAAAGAAACAATAGAAACAACTCATTCCTTCAGTGTATTGATAAACATTGTAAGTAGGAAATATTAAAAAGCAATGAGGTGTCTGGGTCACCAACACGATTTGGTGACTGAATGACAACCAGGCATAGAGCTGCTCTCTAATCTGCCAGCTGCACCTCGTGAGGATCTCTGAAAAGAGGAAGGCTGCAGTCACACGCCATCTACCTGCATGTGCCTAATGACTACCACAATTCCAAAGCAATCAGCACAAATTATATTTCAAGGTATTGTCAACAACTGTAATGTGACAATTCCCATCAGGAAACACATCTGTAACTTCTTGTTGATAACAAGTCACAGGCACTGCTAAGTCATGGGGTTTTCCATCTTTTCTCATAATTAAAGGAAATGCTCAATTTCAGTTAAAAGATAGTCAAAATAATGATACGTTTATTTTCCTAGCCAAAGACCTCCTGAAATCCCAGGTTAACTCCAGGTAAATGCCCGTTGTGGAAAAGCTGGTGGTAAATAAATAACGTACAAGGCGTTGGTAAATGTAATACAGGAAAATAACACAAAGGGGGATAGAGACAGCCAAGTGTGGGGAGGGGGAGCAATAGACAGGGAGCAATTTCTTGAGCAATGTTTGTGAATGATGAGAGTAGGTGGGATTCAGTACAAAGTGGAAAAATCCATCCTAGAAAAGAACAGGAATGGTTTATCCATAGCAACAGGACAAAAGTAATAGCACAGAGCAAAAAGATAGGTGAGTAGATATTTTGGACTCACAGTCTTCAGCCAACAGTGACAAGCATGGGATGCATGTTGCCAAGAGAGGAAGGTATTAACTAGTTATCTAGGTTACTCCTCTTGGGGGAAAATGGTCTGGTGTGATGGCATGAGCTGCAAAGCTTGGGGAGAAAAGAATGACCAGGGAGAGGCAACAAGCAAGGAGGATACCTGTGCCCTCCAGGTCCAGCAGCTGTGAAAAAACAAGCCACATTCGAGAGGGTTGCCCAGGAAGCGGCATCCTTAAGGGAAAGTCAGTTTTCAGTTGGAGCAAGAAGGTGAAAGGACATTCAGGGAAGAGGTGGAAGATGTGGGGTTTTGCTGAGAATGCACCATGAATTCCAGGGGCACAGAAGAGTTTACATATAGGGGAGGGATGGGCAGGACCCGGATGATGAGAGCTTTTCTGCAGTTAGTCAGCTTCATATGGTGTGTCTGACAGTAACTGAGATACGGGATAGGATGCAATTAGTCCTGATGGTTCTTCAGGCCGGCGCAGTGGTGAGCTTGTTAATATTGTTGGGAGAAACTGGGGCTTGCTGGGGGCACCTATAGCTCTGTGAAAAGGGTCTGGTTTTCATTCCTGCTAGCAGCCTGGTTATCCTCTCAGCTTCTTGGTTACAAGAGCAAGTAATTTTACTTTATCTTTTTTTCAGTATTATATTATGAGTCATTTCAACATACAGCAGTCTAAAGACGTTTTCAGTGAATACTTAGAGGCTATCTTTTATATTTTGCCAAACTTTCATGATCATATATCTATCCATATGTCCATCCTTCTCTCAATCCATCAATCCAACTTATTTTTGATACATTTCAAAGTAAATTGCATACAGTTTACCATATAGAAAATGGAACCCTTCTCAGCAATTAAAAGGAATTAGCTCCATGTAATAGCGTGGATGCATCTGAAAATTATTATGCTATATGCTATTGTGCTTCAGATGGTGTGTCTGACAGGAATACTACAGCATCCACATCACTAACTAAATACTTTAGCATTCATATGATTCAGTGGAGATCAATATTTATTTATGATTTTATCTTTTGAAGTAAAATTTGTGAAATGCACAAAACTTAGTTGCAATTTGCTAACATTCTTGTTTTTGTTTTTGAGACAGTGTCTCTATTGCCCAGGCTGGAGTGCAGTGGCGTGATCACAGTTCACTGCATCATCAGCCTCCCAGGCTCAAGTTATCCTCCTGCCTCAGCCTCCTGAGTAGCTGGGACTACAGGTATGCACACCATCACGGTTGGCTAATTTTTTTTTTTTTTTTTTGAGACAGTCTTGCTCTGTCGCCCACGCTGGAATGCAGTGGCGCAATCTCGGCTCACTGCCAGTTCCGCCTCCCAGGTTCACACCATTCTCCTGCCTCAGCCTCCCGAGTAGCTGGGACTACAGGTGCCCAGCACCACGCCCAGCTAATTTTTTGTATTTTTAGTAGAGACGGGGTTTCGCCGTGTTAGCCAAGATGGTCTCGATCTCCTGACCTCGTGATCTGCCCGCCTCGGGCTCCCAAAGTGCTGGGATTAAAGATGTGAGCCACCGTGCCCGGCCCATGCTTGGCTAATTTTTTAAACTTTTTTTTGTAGAGACAGGGCCTAGTGCCCAAAAGCAGTCCTCTCACCTTGGCTTCCCAAAGTGCTTGGATTACAGGCATGAGCCACCACACCTGGCCTACAAGTTGCTATGTTTTGACAAATGTGTACATCTATGTAACCCAAACCCCTACAAAGATATTCACCTTGGAACGTTTCCTCTTGATCATCCCCCATCCCAAACCTCCAGAGGCAACTACTTTTCCGATATTTTTCCATAGTTTTGTCTGTTCTAAAATTTCATATGTGTGGAATCACGTAGTATGTATTTTTTGTGTAAGGTTTCTCTTAGCATAGTAGTTTTTAGATTCATTCGTTTTGTTACATGTAACTTATTCCTCTTTGTTGCTGAGAAGTATTCCATTTATGAGGAGACTACTGTTCAGCTGTTCTTCTACTGATAGATACCTGGGATGTTCCCAGTTTTTGCCTTTTATGAAGAAAACTGCTATGAAGATTCTTGTACAAGTCTTTTGTGGACATGCGTTTTTATTTCTCTTGGGTAGATACCTACAGATTAAATGGGCCAGTGGTTAAATCTTTTTATTTCTAAAGACTAGTGTGAGTTGAGTTTTCTGTTGCTTATATCCCAATACACACTCCCAAGATGAATTACCATAATTCACACTATCCCTAAAATGGACTGGGTCTTCAGTGGGTGCCCCTAATGCCAATTCTGTTATTAAGAACAGTATTTACTATATGTTTTTGACACATTATCCTCTTAACAAATGCAGAAGGCTTTTAATTTTCTTTCTGTTTTTTAACCAGGCTAGCCCCAATCTGAACCACACAACTCTGTCCTTAAAATCTCCAGGGTTCTGAATTTTCCTACCACTGAAGAGGTTGCTTTAAGGTAAAAGACCTAGCTTGAAGAAACTGAATTATTTTAAATATATTTATATTTATACATATAAATATATATGCACATATCTGTATATATAGTCACATATATTTATATGAATATTTATGTGAATATATTCACATATATTTATACAAATGTAAATATACATTTACATATATGTAAATATACACACATATCTGTGTATTTATATACACATACATACATGCACACACCAATTCCTCGAATGTCATTTAGTTCAATGTCATTTGGCTAGGATGTCAATAAGAAAATATTACATCCCAGCCAGGGCCACTGTGTGGGGTTTACACATTTTCATTTCTGTGTGGGTTTTACCCAAGCCCTCCAGTTTCCTCCCACATCCCAAACCTGTGCATGTTAACTTAAGTGGTATATCTACATAGTCCCAGTGTGAGTGAGTGTGGGTGTGTGAGTATGGGTGTGTGAGTGTGCCCCACGAGGGGAGGGCAACCTGTCCAGAGTGGGTCCTGTCATTTGCTCTGAGCTGTCAGGATGGGCTCTGGCCACCCAAGACCCTCAACTGGAATAAGTGGGTAAATCATTTTCTTACCTGTTTTTATGAATCTTTCCTAAATCTATGTATAACTCACATTTATTTCAATGTTTAATATCAGAGGTGTCTTGGTCTTTATTTAGAAGTCTGATGATGTTTTTGTGACCAGAAATAAGCTGTAGAAACTTAATTCTTGTTTATCAATTGGCCTATGATAAAATTATATTAAGTCATTTCCTAAGAACCTATCAGTGATGTTAAGGGAAGACCTACCATATATTTGTAGAGACCCTTCTGTGTACCCTGCACAATGACACCGTTCTAGGCATGTGGGATTTATTAGTGAACACAGCAGACAAAAATTGCTTCTTCTATGGAGTTTACATTCTGGCATAATGGAGAAAAACAACAACATAAAAATAATTAAGTTACATTATATTTCTAAGTGCTTTGGAAAAAAGTAAGCACACCACAGTAGGGCAGTCGGGAGTGTTGGGAGGACTGGAAAGGCAGGTGGCAGTGTTAAACAGAGTCAGGGAAGGCTTCACTGAAAAGTGAGCTGTTAGAGATAAAGGAGTGGGCCATGTGGATATCTGGGGGCAGAGGGAACTGCTAAAGCAAAGGCTCTGAGGGAAAAACATCCCTGGTATTGTCAAGAAACAGCAAGGATAAGCGGGGGTGCAGGGGTGGGAATCCATCAGTGAGGTCAGAATGCACAAGGTCAGGAGTATTGAGCCTTGAAGTCCCTGTAAGGACTTTAGCTTTTACCCTGAGTGGAGTAGGGAACCATCATAGAGTCACAGAATTTAGAACCGAGAAACAACAGTGCATCTCACTGTTGACACATGCTAGAAATTTTTACCCTGTAAATTCATTCTCAGATACCATATGTTTGAACTAAAATGCAGAGATAGCCTGAACTCATCATTGTTTCCAAAACCAGATAAGAAAACTTGAATCTCTCCTAGAAGAATAATAACAGCAGAAAAGAAAAATGGGAGCATGAGCCAAGTCCAAGATATCAATCTTCACAACTGCAGCTCAAGAAAGGGGGACTAGACTCACCTGAAGATGTTCTTCATGTTCTTGGAAAAGATTTCAAATAGACTGAAGCAGCCTTGCTCCAGGATCCCTTGGGGTTTGGAATTAGCCCAGACTTGGTGTTTGTAGGCCCCGAAACACTAACTGGGACTTCCCAAAATACAATTGATGTTGATTAATGATAAGAGGCCTCCCTGTTCTCTTCCTTTGAGTATAGCAAAACCCGTGTCTCTGGAGATCTGATCTGCTGGCTGGAAGAGTTATTCTTTATTATACTGGAGATCCTCAAGTGGTAAAAGATTCCAGCTCTCGTAGAGACCTAGACTGGAGAATCTAACCCAAGGGCTAGCTGATGGCACTCACGTCACCACATCTGTACTGTTTGAGTCCAGCTGTTAAATTGGAATGGTTCCAATTTAAAAAATGCTCATCATCAGTGGCCATCAGAGAAATGCAAATCAAAACCACAATGAGATACCATCTCACACCATCTCACACCAGTTAGAATGGCAATCATTAAAAAGTCAGGAAACAATAGGTGTTGGAGAGGATGTGGAGAAATAGGAACATTTTTACACTGTTGGTGGGACTGCAAACTAGTTCAACCCTTGTGGAAGTCAGTGTGGTGATTCCTCAGGGATCTAGAACTAGAAATACCATTTGACCCAGCCATCCCATTATTGGGTATATACCCAAAGGATTATAAATCATGCTGCTATAAAGACACATGCACACGTATGTTTAATGCGGCACTATTCACAATAGCAAAGACTTGGAACCAAACCAAATGTCCAACAATGATAGACTGGATTAAGAAAATGTGGCACATATACACCATGGAATACTATGCAGCCATAAAAAAGGATGGGTTCATGTCCTTTGTAGGGACATGGATGAAGCTGGAAACCATCATTCTCAGCAAACTATCACAAGGACAAAAAACCAAATACCGCATGTGCTCACTCATAGGTGGGAATTGAACAATGAGAACACATGGACACAGGAAGGGGAACATCACACACCGGGGACTGTTGTGGGGTGGGGGGAGGGGGGAGGGATAGCATTAGTAGATATACCTAATGCTAAATGACGAGTGAATGGGTGCAGCACACCAACATGGCACATGTATACATATGTAACAAACCTGCACATTGTGCACATGTACCCTAAAACTTAAAGTATAATAATAATAAAGTTAAAAAAAAATTGGAATGGTTCCTTCTCAATTGGTCACAAGACTACCGTCTTCATGATGGAACCAACTCACCGAAAGGATGGACAACAAACTTCCCAAGAAAGGCACTCTCTACCCCTCCAACCATGTCACTCTTAATTCAGGGCCAGAAAATCCAGCACAAACTTCTTTTATATGCAGGGGAGGCAAAACCTGACATCGAAAGCAGGTTTAAAAAAAAAAAAGAGAGAATGTAAGTACTATTTTGGATTACTGGACTGGCAAGATGGCTGAATAGGAACAGCTCTGGTCTGCAGCTCCCAGGGAGATCAACACAGAAGGCAGGTGATTTCTGCATTTCCAACTGAGGTGCCCAGCTCATCTCATTGGGACTGGTTAGACAGTGGGTGCAGCCCACGGAGGGCGAGCCGAAGCAGGGTGGGGCATCACCTCACCTGGGAAGTGCAAGGGGTTGGGGAACTCCCTCCCCTAGGGAAGGGAGGTCGTGAGGGACTCTGCTGTGAGGAACGGTGCATTCCAGCCCAGATACTATGCTTTTCTCATAGTCTTTGCAACCCACAGACCAGGAGATTCCCTCAGTGCCTACACCACCAGTGCCCTGGATTTCAAGCACAAAACTGGGTGGCCGTTTGGGCAGACACCAAGGTAGCTGCAGGAGTTTGTTTTCATACGCCATTGGCACCTGGAATGCCAGCAAAACAAAACTGTTCACTCCCTTGGAAAAGGGTCGGAAACCAGGGAACCAAGTGGTCTAGCTGAGCGGAACCCACCCCCACGGAGCCCAGCAAGCTAAGATCCACTGACTTGAAATTCTCGCTGCCAGCACAGCAGTTTGAATTCAACCTGGGATGCTCGAGCTTGGTGGGGGGAGGGGTGTCTGCCATTACTGAGGCTTGAGTAGGTGTTTTTCCCCTCACAGTGTAAACAAAGCCATTGGGAAGTTCGAACTGGGCAGAGCCCACCGCAGCTTGGCAAAGCTGCTGTAGCCAGACTGCCTCTCTAGATTCCTCCTCTCTGGGCAGGGCATCCTTGAGAGAAAGGCAGCAGCTCCAGTCAGGGGCTTACAGATAAAACTCCCATCTCCCTGGCACAGAGCACCTACAGGAAGAGGCAGCTCTGGGCCCAGCTTCAGCAGACTTAAATGTTCCTGCCTGCCAGCTCTGAAGAAAGCAGCAGATCTCCCAGCACAGTGCTCAAGCTCTGCTGGGGACAGACTGCCTCCTGAAGTGGGTCCCTGACCCCCATGATTCCTAACTTGGAGACACCTCCCAGCAGGGGTCAACAGACACCTCATACAGGAGAGCTCTGGCTGGCATCTGGCATCTGGCGGGTGCCACTCTGGGACAGAGCTTCCAGAGGAAGGAAAAGGCAGCAATCTTTGTTGATCTTTTTTTTTTTTGAGACAGAGTCTCACTCAGTTGTCCAGGCTGGAGTGCAGTGGCATGATCTCAGCTCACTGCAAGCTCTGCCTCCTGGGTTCACACCATTCTCCTGCCTCAGCCTCCCAAGTAGCTGGGACTACAGGTGCCCACCACCATGCCCAGCTAAATTTTTTTTTTTTTTGTATTTTTAGTAGAGATGGGGTTTCCCTGTGTTAGCCAGGATGGTCTCCATCTCCTGACCTGGTGATCCTCCTACCTCGGCCTCCCAAAGTGCTGGGATTACAGACACGAGCCACTGCGCCTGGCCAATCTTTGCTGTTCTGCAGCTTCTGCTGGTGATACCCAGGCAAACAGGGTCTGGAGTGTACCTCCAGCAAACTCCAGCAGACCTGCAGCAGAGGGGCCTGAATGTTAGAAGGAAAATTAACAAGTGGAAAGGAATAGCATCAACATCAACAAAAAGGACATCCACACAAAAACCCCATCTGAAGGTTACCAACATCAAAGACCAAAGGTAGATAAATCCACAAACTAAGGAAAAACCAGTGCAAACAGGCTGAAAATTCCAAAAACCAGAATGGCTTTTCTCCTCCAAAGGATCACAACTCCTCGCCAGGAAGGGAACAAAACTGGACGGAGAATAAGTTTGACAAACTGACCAAAGTAGCCTTCAGAAAATGGGTAATAACAAACTCCTCTGAGCTAAAGGAGCATGTTCTAACCCAATGCAAGGAAGCTAAAAACCTTGAAAAAAGGTTAGAGGAATTGCCAGTTTAGAGAAGAACATAAATGACCTGATAGAGCTGAAAAACACAGCGTGATAACTCCGTGAAGTACACACAAGTACCAATAGCAGAATTGATCAAGTGGAAGAAAGGATATCAGAGATTGAAGATCAACTTAATGAAATAAAGCATGAAGACATGATTAGAGAAAAAAGAATGAAAAGGAACAAACAAAGCCTCCAAGAAATATGGGACTATGTGAAAAGACCAAACCTACATTTGATTTGTGTACCTGAAAGTGACAGGGAGAATAGAACCAAGTGGGAAAACACTCTTCAGGATATTATTCAGGAGAACTTCCCCAACCTAGCAAGACAGGACAACATTCAAATTCAGGAAATACAGAGAACACCACAAAGATACTCCTCAATAAGAGCAACCCCAAAACACATAATCCTCAGATTCACCAAGGTTGAAGTGACAAAAAACATGTTAAGGGCAGCTAGAAAGGTCGGGTTACCCACAAAGTGAAGCCCATCAGACTAACAGTGGATCTCTCTGAAGAAACCCTATAAGCAAGAAGAAAGTGGGGACCAATATTCAACATTCATAAAAGAAATTTTGGGGGGTCAGTTCCAAGATGGCCGAATAGGAACAGCTCCAGTCTACAGCTCCCAGCATGAGCGATGCAGAAGACTAGTGATTTCTGCATTTCCAACTGAGGTACTGGGTTCATCTCACTGGGGCTTGTCGGACAGTGGGTGCAGGACAGTGGGTGCAGCACACCAAGCATGAGCTGAAGCAGGGCGAGGTATCGCCTCACCTGGGAAGTGCAAGGGGTCAAGGAATTCCCTTTCCTAGCCAAGCAAAGCTGTGACAGAAGGCACCTGGAAAATCCGGTCACTTCCACCCTAATACTGCACTTTTCCAATGGTCTTAGCAAACGGCACACCAGGAGATTATATCCCGCACCTGGCTCGGAGGGTCCCACACCCACGGACCCTTGCTCATTGCTAGCACAGCAGTCTGAGATCGAACTGCAAGGTAGCAGCAAGGCTGGGGAATGGGTGCCCACCATTGCCGAGGCTTGAGTAGGTAAACAAAGTGGCCTGGAAGCTCAATCTGGGTGGACCCCACCGCAGCTCAAGGAGGCCTGCCTGCCTCTGTAGACTCCACCTCTGGGGGCAGGGCATAGCCAAACAAAAGGCAGCAGAAACCTCTGCAGACTTAAATGTCCCTGTCTGACAGCTTTGAAGAGAGTAGTGGTTCTCCCAGCACGGAGCTTGAGATCTGAGAATAGACAGACTGCCTCCTCAAGTGGGTCCCTGACCCCCGAGTAGCCTAACTGTGAGGCACCCCCCCAATAGGGGCAGACTGACAACTCACACAGCTGGGTACCCCTCTGAGATGAAACTTCCAGAGGAACGATCAGGCAGCAACATTCGCTGTTCAGCAATATTTTCTGTACTGCAGCCTCTGCTGCTGATACCCAGGCAAACAGGGTCTGGAGTGGACCTCCAGCAAACTCCAACAGACCTACAGCTGAGGATCCTGACTCTTAGAAGGAAAACTAACAAACAGAAAGGACATTCACGCCAAAACCCCATCTGTACGTCACCATCATCAAAGACCAAAGGTAGATGAAACCACAAAGACGGGGAAAAAACAGAGCAGAAAAACTGAAAATTCTGAAAATCAGAGCACCTCTCCTCCTCCAAAGGAACACAGCTCCTCACCAGCAACAAAACAAAGCTGGACGGAGAATGACTTTGACGAGCTGAGAGAAGAAGGCTTCAGATGATCAAACTTCTCCAAGCTAAAGGAGGAAGTTCGAACCCATAGCAAAGAAGTTAAAAACCTTGAAAAAAGATTACACGAATGGCTAACTAGAATAACCAATGCAGAGAAGTCCTTAAAGGACCGAATAGAGCTGAAAACCAAGGCAGGAGAACTGCGTGACAAAGGCACAATCCTCAGTAGCCGATTTGATCAACTGGAAGAAAGGGTATCAGCGATTGAAGATGAAATGAATGACATGAAGTGAGAAGAGAAGTTTAGAGAAAAAAGAATAAAAAGAAACGAACAAAGCCTCCAAGAAATATGGGACTATGTGAAAAGACCAAATCTATGTCTGATTGGTGTACCTGAAAGTGACGGGGAGAATGGAACCAAGTTGGAAAACACTCTGCAGGATATTATCCAGGAGAACTTCCCCAACTTAGAAAGGCAGGCCAACATTCAAATTCAGGAAATACAGAGAATGCCACAAAGATACTCCTCAAGAAGAGCAACTCCAAAACACATAATTGTCAGATTCACCAAAGTTGAAATGAAGGAAAAAATGTTAAGGGCAGCCAGACAGAAAGGTCGGGTTCCCACAAAGGGAAGCCCATCAGACTAACAGCGGATCTCTCGGCAGAAACTCTACAAGCCAGCAGAGAGTGGGGGCCAATATTCAACATTCTTAAAGAAAAGAATTTTCAACCCAGAATTTCATATCCAGCCAAACTAAGCTTTATAAGTGAAGGAGAAATAAAATCCTTTACAGACAAGCAAATGCTAAGAGATTTTGTCACCTCTAGGCCTGCCCTAAAGGAGCTCCTGAAGGAAACACTAATCATGGAAAGGAACAACCGGTACCACCCACTGCAAAAACATGCCAAATTGTAAAGACTATCAATGCTAGGAAAAAACTGCATCAACTAACGAGCAAAATAACCAGCTAACATCATAATGACAGGATCAAATTCACACATAACAATATTAACCTTAAATGTAAATGGGCTAAATGCTCCAATTAAAAGACACAGACTGGGAAATTGGATAAAGAGTCAAGACCCATCAATGTGCTGTATTCAGGAAACACATCTCATGTGCAGAAACACACATAGGCTCAAAATAAAGGGATGGAGGAAGATCTATCAAGCAAATGGAAAACAAAAAAAAGGCAGGGGTTACAATCCTAGTCTCTGATAAAATGGACTTTAAATCAACAAAGATCAAAAGAGACAAAGAAGGCCATTACATAATGCTAAAGGGGTCAATTCAACAAGAAGAGCTAACCATCCTAAATATATATGTACCCAATACAGGAGCACCCAAATTCATAAAGCAAGTCCTTAGAGACCTAAAGAGAGACTTAGACTCCCACACAGTAATAATGGGAGACTTTAACACCCCACTGTCAACATTAGACAGATCCACGAGACAGAAAATTCACAAGGATATCCAGGAATCGAACTCAGCTCTGCACCAAGTGGACCTAATAGACATCTACAGAACTCTCCACCCCAAGTCAATAGAATATACATTCTTCTCAGCACCACACCACACCTATTCCAAAATTGACCATATAGTTGGAAGTAAAGCACTCCTCAGCAAATGTAAAAGAACAGAAATTATAACAAACTGTCTCTCAGACCACAGTGCAATCAAACTAGAACTCAGGATTAAGAAACTCACTCAAAACTGCTCAACTACATGGAAACTGAACAACCTGCTCCTGAATGACTACTGGGTACATAACAAAATGAAGGCAGAAATAAAGATGTTCTTTGAAACCAACGAGAACAAAGACACAACATACCAGAATCTCTGGGACACATTTAAAGCAGTGTGTAGAGGGAAATTTATAGCATGAAATGCCCACAAGAGAAAGCAGGAAAGATCTAAAATTGACACCCTAACATCACAATTAAAAGAACTAGAGAAGCAAGAGCAAACACATTCAAAAGCTAGCAGAAGGCAAGAAATAACTAAGATCAGAGCAGAACTGAAGGAGATAGAGACACAAAAAGCCCTTCAAAAAATGAATCCAGCAGCTGGTTTTTTGAAAAGATCAACAAAATTGATAGACCACTAGCAAGACTAATAAAGAAGAAAAGAGAGAAGAATCAAACAGACACAATAAAAAATGATAAAGGGGAGATCACCACCAATCCCACAGAAATAAAAACTACCATCAGAGAATACTATAAACACCTCTACACAAATAAACTAGAAAATGTAGAAATGGATAAATTCCTCGACACATACACCCTCCCAAGACTAAACCAGGAAGAAGTTGAATCTCTGAATAGACCAATAACAGGCTCTGAAATTGAGGCAATAATTAATAGCTTACCAACCAAAAAAAGTCCAGGACCAGACAGATTCACAGCCGAATTCTACCAGAGGTACAAGGAGGAGCTGGTACCATTCCTTCTGAAACTATTCCAATCAATAGAAAAAGAGGGAATCCTCCCTAACTCATTTTATGAGGCCAGCATCATCCTGACACCAAAGCCTGGCAGAGACACAACAAAAAAAGAGAATTTTAGACCAATATCCCTGATGAACATCAATGCAGAAATCCTCAATAAAATACTAGCAAACCGAATCCGGCAGCACATCAAGATGCTTATCCACCATGATCAAGTGGGCTTCATCCCTGGGATGCAAGGCTGGTTCAACATATGCAAATCAATAGATGTAATCCAGCATATAAACAGAATCAAAGACAAAAACCACATGATTATCTCAATAGATGCAGAAAAGGCCTTTGACAAAATTCAAAATTCAACAGCCTTTTATGCTAAAAACTCAATAAATTAGGTATTGATGGGACGTATCTCAAAAAAATAAGAGCCATTTATGACAAACCCACAGCCAATATCATACTGAATGGGCAAAAACTGGAAGCATTCCCTGTGAAAACTGGCACAAGACAGGGATTCCTTCTCTCACCACTCCTATTCAACATAGTATTGGAAGTTCTGGCCAGGGCAATTAGGCAAGAGAAAGAAATAGAAAGAAATAAATGGTATGCAATTAGGAAAAGAGGCAGTCAAATTGTCCCTGTTTGCAGATGACATGATTGTATATCTAGAAAACCCCATTGTCTCAGCCCAAAATCTCCTTAAGCTGATAAGCAACTTCAGCAAAGTCTCAGGATACAAAATCAACGTGCAAAAAACACAAGCATTCTTATACACCAATAACAGACAAACAGAGAGCCAAATCATGAGTGAACTCCCATTCACAATTGCTTCAAAGGGAATAAAATACCTAGGAATCCAACTTACAAGGGATGTGAAGGACCTTTTCAAGGAGAACTACAAACCGCTGCTCAACGAAATAAAAGAGGATACAAACAAATGGGAGAACATTCCATGCTCATGGGTAGGAAGAATCAATATCGCGAAAATGGCCATACTGCCCAAGGTAATTTATAGATTCAATGCCATCCCCATCAAGCTACCAATGACTTTCTTCCCAGAATTGGAAAAAACTACTTTAAAGTTCATATGGAACCAAAAAAGAGCCCGCATTGCCAATCAGTCCTAAGCCAAAAGAACAAAGCTGGAGGCATCACGCTACCTGACTTCAAACTATACTACAAGGCTACAGTAACAAAAACAGCATGGTACTGGTACCAAAACAGAGATATAGAGCAATGGAACAGAACAGAGCCCTCAGAAATAATACCACAGATATACAACTATCTGATCTTTGACAACCTGACAAAAACAAGAAATGGGGAAAAGATTCCCTATTCAACAAATGGTGCTGGGAAAACTGGCTAGCCATATATAGAAAGCTGAAACTGGATCCCTTCCTTACACCTTATACAAAAATTAATTCAAGATGGATTAAAGACTTAATTGTTAGATCTAAAACCATAAAAACCCTTGAAGAAAATCTGGGCAATACCATTCACGACATAGGCATGCGCAAGGACTTCATGTCTAAAACACCAAAAGCAATGGCAAGAAAAGCCAAAATTGACAAATGGGATCTAATTAAACTAAAGAGCTTCTGCACAGCAAAAGAAACTACCATCAGAGTGAACAGGCAACCTACAGAATGGGAGAAAATTTTTGCAATCTACTCATCTGACAAAGGGCTAATATCCAGAATCTACAAAGAACTCAAACAAATTTACAAGAAAAAAGCAACCCCATCAACAAGTGGCCAAAGGATATAAACAGACATTTCTCAAAAGAAGACATTTCTGCAACCAACAGACACATGAAAAAATGCTCATCATCATTGGCCATCAGAGAAATGCAAATCAAAACCACAATGAGATACCATCTCACACCAGTTAGAATGGGGATCATTAAAAAGTCAGGAAACAACAGGTGCTGGAGAGGATGTGGAGAAATAGGAACACTTTTACACTGTTGGTGGGACTGTAAACTAGTTCAATCATTGTGGAAGACAGTGTGGCGATTCCTCAGGGAGCTGGAACTAGAAATACCATTTGATCCAGCCATCCCATTACTGGGTATATACCCAAAGGATTATAAATCATGATGCTATAAAGACACACGCACACATATGTTTATTGCGGCACTATTCACAATAGCAAAGACTTGGAACCAACCCAAATGTCCAACAATGATAGACTGGATTAAGAAAATGTGGCACGTATATACCATGGAATACTATGCAGCCATAAAAAAGGATGGGTTCATGTCCTTTGTAGAGACATGGATGAAGCTGGAAACCATCATTCTCAGCAACCTATCGCAAGGACAAAAAAAATAAACATCACATGTTCTCACTCATAGGTGGGAATTGAACAATGAGAACACATGGACACAGGAAGGGGAACATCACACTCTGGGGCCTCTTGTGGGGTGAGGGGGGAGGGATAGCATTAGGAGATATACCTAATGTAAATGACGAGTTAATGGGTGCAGCACACCAACATGGCACATGTATACATATGTAACTAACCTGCACATTGTGCACATGTACCCTAGAACTTAAAGTATAATAAATAAATATATATAAATAATATATAAAGAATTTTCAACCCAGAATTTCATATCCACCAAACTAAGCTTCATAGGTGAAGGAGAAATAAAATCCTTTACAGACAAGCAAATGCTGAAAATTTTGTCACCAACAGACTTGCCTTACAAGAGCTTCTGAAGGAAGCACTAAACATGGAAAGGAACAACTGGTACCAGCCACTGTAAAAACATGCCTAATGGTAAAGATCATCAACGCTATGAAGAAACTGCATCAATTAGTGGGCAAAATAACCAGCTAACTTCATAATGGCAGGATCAAATTCAAACATAACAATATTAACCTTAAATGTAAATGGGCTAAATGCCCCAATTAAAAGACACAGACTGGAATATTGAATAAAGAGTCAAGACCCATCAGTGTGCTGTATTCAGGAGATCCATCTCACGTGCAAAGACACAACATAGGCTCAAAATAAATGGATAGAGGAATACCTACCAAGCAAATGGAAAGAAAAAAGGGGTTGCAATCCTAGTCTCTGATAAAACAGACTTTCAACCAACAAAGATCAAAAAGACAAAGGTGATTACATAATGGGAAAAGGATCAACGCAAGAAGAGCTAACTATCCTAAATATATATGCACCCAATACAGGAGCACTCA